>NW_028290712.1:4502500-4861875 GCF_057876585.1 Rhinolophus sinicus
CAGCCTGACCTTGGATGATGAGTGGGCTCAATTTCATTTATGAGTCCAGCTGGGAAGGAAGCCTGAGACTGTTATACGTAGAAGTGTGTGCCTTTGATCAGTCTTTGATCCAGCCCTGAGAACGAGGGTGTTGGCACTGTGCTTTGGGAACACAGTTGTGCAGAGGTGGAGCCCTGTGAGAGCAGTTGAAAAACTTCTCATGGGGTGCAAGTCTTAGGTGTTGTTCCAAGTAAAAGTCACGCACACTGAAAATTCCCAATAATTGCACACAGATACTGGGCTGCATGTCAGGACAGATAAATATGGTGATCTTGTTTTGATTATCAGGGCATGGTGACCCAACCGCAGAATTCCTACACCTTTCAGGTAGCACGCTATCCCTGCATGCATAAGCATGCATGAGCAAGTAGGCTCCATCCCTCTAAAGGGGAGGACTTGTGGTGGGCGGTCACTGTCTTTGCCTTACCAAATAATACTTAAGATGTCCATATGTAACCCTGCATCTGATCATGTGAATAACATACACACACACACACCACACATACACATGTACACATATATATTTCATATAATATTCATATATACATATGTATATGTTATTCACATGCTCAGATGCAGGGTTACATATGGTCATTTTATATATTATTTAAGTGTACATATTGACAACTCGGTGTGTGTATTCACCTATGTATGTGTATGCGTACACTGAAATGTTATAAATCTCATAAAAAAGCATCTGAACTTAAAGAAATTGAGAACTCTGAGACAACAGATATATGACTAAGAGTGTCTCTGATGCATTGACATTTGAAGGCAAACACACTGAAGGAGTATCTTTGGACCCCCTGGGATAGAACAAAGAGAAAGAAACACCTGTGTTGACAGACGAATGCCATAGACACAGTAGATCAAATGGTCCAAAACAGCATATGCAGGAGAGAAAGAAACCCCAAATCAATCACATATCCTTATGTTCTTGTCAAGCCAATGAGAAATCTTTCCCCTGAGGTGACCAATATATGAGAAAAACACCTTGAAGTAATCTTAGGGTAGCTGACTTGTGCTCCAGGAGAGTACACTACTTTCTTCCGTCAAAACATTGGCAGGTCAGCCTTATGGAAAACACCATCCTCAGCCCTGCTCTCTGTCACGGCAAACTGGCTGGAAGGACGGGGTCAGATGGGAAGCATTCTGTCGTCGATGCTGCCCAACAGCAGGAACCACTTGCCCTAGAAATCGTGTTTTGGGACAATTCGATCTACTGTCACCGCCACAGTGAATGTTTGCATCTGCCTGAGCTGCTGACCAGGCAGCAGAACAGCTCATCCTGGTGCTCTGCCAAGCAACAGTCTCTGTGTTCACCAAGAAAAGGAGGAGATCCTGTCTGTCTCCTGCCCTCCTGAGTCTCTAAGACTCATGCAGTGACAAGGCCACGTTGGAGAAACATTTGTCAATGTTCCTAGAATCATTTGGTGAAAGGAAGGCAGGTATTCTAGCATGACCCACGATGGGAGGATATTACAAAGGTGTAACCACAGAAAGACTCAGGCTCTTTTAGGGAAATTGAATGGTGGTTGACCAAAACACTCTAGTATGCACTTTATTTGCAAAAGCTCCACCTTTTTGGACATCACAGTAAACCCAAGATTAAAAACATGGGGGAGTGAGAGACACAAAGTCAGGGGATCAAAGGAGAAGGACATAAGAATAGAAAGAGAGTAAGAAGTAAAGACAGTGGAAGAGAGAAGGAGGTAGGCAGTCAGGCAGGGAGGGAGGGAGGGATGGTGGGTGGGAGAGAGGGAGAAAGAAAGAAACAGTCCGACATAATGCACTGTTCAATGAAGGGCTTATATCCCCTAAGTACAGGAGGTCAACTTTGCAAGTATTAATGCCACAGCTCCCCACGTGTAGTGTCCGTGACAGTGTCTGCATTTTGTTTCTCAAATATGTCTATTCCAGGGATATACTGCGCTGGCCAGGTCCTATACCCAGGGCTATTTCCTGAGAACTCCCTTTGATCAGCTGCACAAGTGCTACAAGACTGTGATTTCGTAGTAGGAAACCCTGCCTAGCGCTCAGGTTCCCAGCAGCTGGCGCCCATGTCCAGGTAAACACCAGATGCCAGCTTCAGTGGACTTTCTACACACTGGTCCTTGTAGAGAGAGGGACTGCACATTGGGAAGGGTGGTGAGGAAGAAACCTGGCCAAGAAGCTGGTGGGATGAGGCAAGGTGGATAGGAGGTCCTTAGCCAGGAATGGACAGGGTCTGTAGTCAACAGGTCCTCTTTCTGATTGGTGAAGGCGGGGTCAGCAGACTGAGCATGGCTTTGGCATCCTTCCAGCAGATTCAGTGAAGGGTGGGTGGCCACATTCCGCATGCACCCTTCCAATCAGAGACGGGCAGCCAAACGTAGAAGTCCAGCTCTACGGTTCGAGGATTGCAGCTGACAAATGTCCCTTCAACATGACACATGTGCTACTGCCTTCTGCATCTTCTCCGCTGCACTTCTCAGGGCGGGGCCCCATGGCAAGTGAGGCTGGTTCCAGGCGGGTCCAGTGATCTGTCATCCTCAGATCATGTAACTCTGGGATTGTGCCTTGAAGGGGCAGCGGCTGGAGCCAAGGGTCTTCCGGCCAGTGGGACTCATGGAGAACCTGCCTGCCTCAGCAGGTGGGAGGGTGACAGAGGCCTCCATCGTCGGTGTGGAGGTGGAGCAGGAAGGAGGCCCTGGAGTGGCATTAGGAGGCAGTGCTAGCTGTAGAGGACATGGTTCAGGTTCCATTGATGAACAGGAGGTGGTGACCAGCGGGTCATAGTGGATGTGGTGGGCTGTTGTTTCCACACAGCCTGCTTCCCCACACACATATACAGGCTTTTCAAGCTGTGAGTCTGGCAGAGCTCCAAACACAACCAGGAAGCCCCTTCTGCACACAGGTTTCTTGAGGGGCTGTGTGTGGATACAGCTTTTAGGAACCAACACACTCCTCAGACAACGTGGACACAGGAGAGATCATCCGCAGACCTAAGCAGTGCCTTTCCTGCACTGGCACACACAAGAGAAGTGCAGATTAGCAATTGTCAGGGAGCAGGCAGTGACAGATGATCCAGTAACCAAGGATGAACGCTAGTCCTGCGCGTGTGTAATGCATGGTGGGAGCTTTAACTAACATTTATCTATTGGCCTTTTCTGTGCTTCCACTTGGGTATTGCAAAGAGTATTGTGATGAATACGTATCTGTTTAATTAGTCATTTCGATTTCTTCAGATTTATACCTAGAAGTGGAATTGCTGAGTCATTAGGAAATTCTCTTTTCGGTTTTCTAAGAAAACTCCAAACTGTGTTCCACATTGGCTGCATCAGTTTGCGATTCCATCGACAGTGTATGTTCGTGTGTTCCCTTAAAATATCAAGGTATGGAAGCAACCCAAATGCCCATCAACGATGAGTGGATAAAGAACATAGGATATCCATTTGATGCTTCAATCTAATATGGAAATTGTAACATTTTTACCCCCTTAATATTCCAGAAGCTAAACTTCATTTGCACTGTTCCTTTAAAGGAATACTTCTAAGAATCCTCAAAGATACATGCTAATTTGGAAACTCAATTTGACAGACTTAATAAAACTTTATAAACTCAAGCTTCCAAGAATGCATGAGTTTTTTTAAAGTATTCTTATTAATGATCTTTGACTACATTTACTGATAAATATCCTAAGACTGGCAGATCCTTCTGTATTTGTAAGAGCATACAGTATTAAACCTTTGGATTTACACTGATTTTCAATATCTCAAGGTAAAGTTAATGAGTGCTTCCTTAAAAACAATGCTTTGTTTCCACCATTTACATATATTTGTAAATATATGTACGTATGTATTTACATATGCACATATATTTACATAGGCACACACACAATACAGAGAGTGTCAAACATTATATACACATTTTAAGAAAGGAAAACCTGTGTTAAATTTGCAATACTCAATATATACTGGTAATAAAAAAATGAATACAAGTCATGTGTATGCATTTTCTGGACCCTCAATACACACATAAATATATACATACACACACAAACACACAAACACACACACTCACTTAAGCACACTTACTTTCATTTCATTAAGATACATACTCAGGAAAGTTAACTGGCTCAGTTTTATTTTTCCATTATAGTTGATATTCACTATTAATTTCTGATATAAAGGGTAGTCATCAGACTAACTGGATCAATTTTGTTTTCGTGGAGAAAATGGATTAACTTACCATTATTGACACTTGGGCCATCTGCTGCTGTAGAATGGATAAGCAAATGGATGCTTAATTTTACATCCTTAAAACCTGTATATCATTCCATATGTTCAATTTTTATCTTCACATATACCATTTCTTTAAGTAATATAAACACATACACAATTTCACACTTATGAGGCAAAAATTGTTTTGCAGCCTTGTTGTAAAATGTTCAAACCTTTTCTTTTATTCATTTAGTTTTTCAAAGAGGAATATATGATTTCTTTAGCCCTTCAAGCTGGCAAACAGGCACAGTTTCCTGATGGTAATGTAACAGGCTGCTTAATTTTGTATGCCTTTTTATGTTCAAAGACATAAAGGGAAATTTTACAGAAACAGAGCAACTCACCTCCACATTGCTTTTATGGTTGTTTTAGTCAGGAGTAAAATAAGATATAAAATAGTATTTTGTGGATATTTGACTCTGAAAAGTATAGCAAAAGAGACATGAAATTTAAACTGTTAAAGTTTCATATCTCAATTAAAATGAACAATTATGAAATTACTTTGAGAAATTCCACTTTATCATCTTATCCAAAAATTCATGGATGGAAAAATAATACACACATCTACCCAAACAAACACTTTTTTTTTTCTTTTGTAGTACTCAACTAACAGAAACATGGCATTTAAAGTTTCTCTTCTCACAGAAAATTTAATACATAACAGCATTTTTCAGTATCTGTTTCAGCCTGATCTTTCAGGTCGGGTTCCCCCACAAACTGCTCTGGAAACCCTGTAACTTGAGCTACTATATGATTCATGAGGAATAGAGTATACCCTATCCATAAAGGGTGAAAACCATCGTTCCTGTCTGCCACCTAAATCATGGCCACTTAGAGATGTACCACTTTGGCTGCTTAATTATTTTTCATGCCATCCACCATATCCTTTTCGGGTGTTATACTCATCGTAACAATCACTTCCATCATAAGTCAGAGGGGGCCCTCGTGCTGGTGGTACTCCCCGAGAGTTTCCTGTAAAGTCAAAGATCAAAGAACAAAATATAAACTACATTACAAAATATTCTGGTATCATGACACCATGACATTATAAAGTGCTAACTAAATATCTGGAAAATGTGCCTTCGTTTTCCTCTGCTCAGAAGGCAACAAAGATGCAAATACCTTTCACTAAAGGATCTCATGTTCCTTTAAATGATAGTGTAAGAGTATATCTGTAGCCTAAGTCATTTCTTTAAAATAAATGTCCTATTCACAGTTTATGAAATTAGGCTGTGATTCTGATTTTAATACTGTTCCTTTGCTTCATAATCTTAAATACCTGTTAAAGTGTTAAAGTAAGTTTTACTTAATTAGGAAATAAGATGAGACATCCAATTTACCCTTAAAAGCATTCTATTTGTTTGAAAGAGCTATTAAGATAATGATTCCAAGACCTTCAACCTAATCAAAAGTCCACAGTAGTGTTTTCCCGTCGTAGAATTAGAAGTAAAATAAAACAACACTGGCCTGCTAAGTCTAACTGTATGATTTACAAGTCAAAACTGGACTCTTACCATAACTCCCACGTGAATCTCTGTAAGAGCCTCTCCTGTATGTTCAGATTACTCTATATCATGACCCCACCAAAGTCATGATGATCACAAAATTAAAAAAAAACAAAAAGTCAACACAGAGTATGAGCCATTGTCCAAATTGAGAAATGCAGTTTGTTAAGACGGAGAAAAATTCATAGTACCTATGTATCCTAGAGGAATGTTCATCCTGAGGAGGTGAATGGTTATAATCACGGTAGCCTCTAGGTTGTATTTTTACAGTAATTCTTGTAGTCTTTGGAACTGTGATTATCTCTACTTGAAGAACTTAAACAAATAAAGTAGCAAATATTTTAAAATGCACCTTCTGATACACAGAAGAATATATTAAAAGCTCTGACAAAGAAAATAAAAAGTATTTGAAAAGAACAAAGGACCTGAATACGCTTGTCTCCAAAGAACACATATAGTCAACGGGCACATGAAAACATGCTCAATATAATTAGTCATCAGAGATATGCAAATCAAAACCAATATTAGATACTACTTTACTCGTAAGTTGGCTACATAATTTGTTTTTAAATGAAAGTTCTCCTCACTCTGGGTAGTGAACACCCAGTGTGGTGTGTAGGTGATGTATTGCAGAATTGTACCCTTGACATCTATGAAATTTTACTAACCATTTTCACGCCTATAAAGTTTAATTAAAGAAACAAAGAAAACAGAAAAAGAAAAGTATCTAGTGTTGATGAAGATGTACAAAAAATGGAATCCTACACACACTGGTGATAGAGATGTCAAATGGTGCAGGTGCTATGGGAAAGATGGGTGGTTCCTTAAAAAAGTAAACAGAGTTATGATATGACCAGGAATGCCATTCCCTCAGTACATACCCAAATAATAGGATACTTGGGTATTCTATACCCAAATACTTGTACATGAATATTCACAACAGCAGTATGATGGAAATAACCCAAACAGACAAATGGATGAACAAGCTCGGTTAATTAACGACACCTACAATGGACTATTTATTTAATCAGCCTTGAGGGTGTGATGTACTATTCATGCTACAAGACTGATGATCCTCAAAAACATTCATGCTAATGAAAAACAGCCAGATAAAAAAGGTCACCTATTGTTTGATTCCAATAGAATGATTCATCCAGAATAGGAATGTTGATATAGACAGAACACATATAAGAGCTTGCTAGTGCCTGGGGCAGGGGAATAAATTGGGAGTGATTGCTTAAATGTCAGATCATTTTACTTGCTGGTAATGAAAATATTTTGTAACCAGACAGAGGTCATGACTGCAAAACACTGTGAATGTTATTGCATCGTTCACTCTGAAAATGTTTAATTTTATGGTAGATGAATTTCACCTGAACAAAATATATCAACTATGATATAACAGTTCATATATTTTATTGTCCTTTACCTAAGTTTAGTAGAATAACCACTATACCTCAGTGTCATACACTATTTTCTCCTGGAAGAGACTGACTCTCGGCATGGAGGACCTCCATATTTTTTTCTCCCACACAATACTGGTCCTGCAATTTAAAAATGCCTAAGTGTCTCAGAATTGAGCATAATGTTTCAAAGAAAAAGAAAAAAAAATAAAAAACATCGTGTTCTTTCCTCTTTCCAAATTGATGTACAATAATTAGTCTAAGATTCCATTTATGCTCATTTTGTCTGCCCTTTAAAGTGTTATTCTTGAATAATGGTTTTATCCTGAGACATCTCCCCTCCCAGTATACATTTTGTATAATCTTTACATGACCTTCAATAAGCAAAACCTCAAAAATCTGAAACAAATATAATTTTGACAGCTACTTTCACGTATACAATGCTTACATATGTCTTCTAAAATCTTATCTGTAAGTTTTTCTCCTTTTCTATTTGTCATTGTCGTACTTCATCCATCTCTTGCCTCAATTATTTAAAAGTCTCTGTCTTGCCTTCATCCTTACTACTTAATGTCTTACTCATTATAATGGTCCCATTACAACTAATTAGTCTTTTCAATACCCGAGTCTGGTACTATTACCACTCTCCCAGTTTGTCCTGAGACTACAATATTAACCTAAGTGAAGGTAAAATAGCCTTAGTCAGGCTCTCTCCCCGACCAGTGGCTGGCTCTCCCCCAGCGATATGCTGGTCTGAGATATAGTAGCAGTGCTAACCCTGACCCGGAGACCTTCTGGTCCGACATAAAGGAATAAGGTGAAGGCACCATCCATTTGAAAGATATACTCCTATGTAAGCACCTTTGCTGTAAGCCACCTTTGTCTCTGTATGGCATAAAGTTGTCCAGCTGTTTCACAAGGTTGGTGGCTGAGACATGACAAGGGTGCTGGCTGTATCCAGTAAAGGGGCTGAGTATTCCCCCTAAGTCTGAATAAAGTATGTCTACTTTGCCTTCAGCTCCATGTATCTTCTTCCAGCTCCCTGAGGTGTACACACATTACTCCTGAGACTCAACCCACCAGGACACCTAGCGAAGCAAGCAGGATCTAGGTCAGGTAAGAGATCTCTACGCCCCTGGACAGAACATGTGCCTTCGCACGGTTTGTGGCACCCAGTGGCCAATACTCTGAGGAGCTGGGCCTCCTTGGAAGGGTGGGAAGACGTGGATGATTCTCAGGCCAGCACAGATAAAGCCTTGCAGGTTTTAACTGAGCAGCTGCTGGAAGAAGCAAGAGGTGCTGCCAGACGTGTGAGCTGGATGTGCCTCAATGTGCTGTGAGGACATGCGTTGAAGAGGAAGTGCTTGCTGAAGTGACCAGAGTATGGGACCTACAGTCTCTGGAGGACCTGCTGGAGGCCAGACTCCATCAGCTCGAGAAGGAACTCCGCAGTAGGGGGGTGCGAAGCAGACAGCACCCTGAAGTTCCTGACAAAGGACTCTGGGGAGGCTGACGATGTCCCGCACCCCTGCATTTGGTCCACTGTACAACAAGAGGTAAAACATGAACAGCCTTTGGACCCGGGGGCATTGATGCTGTCAACACAGCAGTGACTGAGTTCACAAATTATACTCCTTATACTCCCACGGTGTTGTGAGAGTTAATAAAACCGTGGTTGCAATGCCCCGATGATCCACTCGAAGCTTGGTGGCTGTGCTTGTGGGACGAGGGAGCAGACAGCATTCTCTGTTCCTCAGGTAAAATTGAAAAGCTAACCTCCCTGATGGTGCACCCATCTCTATGGCAATGGCTGCAAATTACTGCAGGCTAGTTCAAGGCCAGGGCAACCAATCCTTAATGGAGTGGCTCACTGCTGTGGTGCACACAGTAGGGGGAAATGTAGGCAAGTTGCCTTGGACTGTGAACAAATGGTAATCATATACTAAACTTGTGCAAAGCATCCGTAATATGGGTATGAGACATGCTGTTTGTCTCTAACACACATGGGCCAGGTGATGAGCATTTTATGATCAACATGAGAGATTTGATTTTGCATACTGCTCCTGAAAATGTCTTTGGGTCCTTGGTTGCTCTCCTTGACCCCTATACGGGATGGTGGAATCTTAAAGTCACAACCCCCATGGCCACCCTGAGAGATGTGGAGGGATGGCGGCAGGATAAATTAGGGCGCAAGGTCTTAGAGGTTAAGACAAGAAGTCCAAAATAGAAGTATGGGAGGGCAAACCAGAAGGCCCAAAGGGTGATGCACATGCACATGTGAAAAGATGTCTTAGCAGCGGAAGTTGATCAAGGAAAAGGTAGCCTGACAACCTGATGTGGTCTTGTTCAAACTGTGGGAACAGTTACGTCAAGAACAGCAATTCTGGCAAAACCCCAAAGAGAAGTCTGGGAAAGGGTGATCCACGTCCCTCTGGGAGTTCATGCTACCGCAGGAGGCTAGCTCCTTCCAGTTTGTCTGGTTTAGGGTTGGCAAGGTACCCAGTCACAGAGAATGAGTGGAGACCAGAGGCCCCACCTAGAACTGTCCATACATTGTTCCCCTTCTAATGTACAGAGGGTTTGGCATGACGTTGACACCGGCGCAAACTGCAGCCTTATCTTTGGGAACCCTGAACTGTTTCCCAGACCTGCAATCTATATTGATGGCTATGGGGGGGGGGGACTTTGAAGGTGAGAGTCATTTGCTTACCACTGGGTATAGGAAGTCTTCCCATCTATACCTACACGGTGTATGTCTCCCCCATCCTGGAATATACTCTAAGGGTAGATAAGCTGCATGGCCTCAGGTTATACACTTTGGTCGGAGAGTTCCGCCTCTGAATCCATGTAATGAAAACTGTGATATGGACATGCTCACTCCCCCCCGCATGTGTATTGCTGTGGCTCAATCATGTGGTTACAGTGACAAATCCACTGACAGATGTGGGATGAGGATTGGCCACACAATTTTAGAGCTGGATAAAGCACACATTGTTGAGATCAATGCATAGTCTCTTTAACTCCCTGGTATGGCAGTGAAGAAACCGGGTGGGGCTTGATGAATGACAACAGACTACAGGAAATTAAATAAGGTGACACCACCTCTACATGCTGCATTGCCTTCAGTTCCTGATTTTATGGACCGCTTCACTATACGCTTGGGAACATATCGCTATGTAGTGGATCTGGAGATCTTCTCTATTGACATTGAACCTGAGAGTCAAGAACAGTTTGCCATCACATGGGACGGGCATCAGTAGACCTCTGAAGCCCTCCAACAGTGATATTTAAATAGTCCCACTATTGGCCATAGTCTTGAGGCCAATATTTGGCACAGGGGAAACAGCCATCCTCTGTGGCTCTGCTTCAATATGTTGATGATATATTACTAACATCTGATTCTCTTTCAGATTTAGAACAAGCAGCTCTCTCTCTCTTCTGCCACTTGAAGTCATGTGGCTGGGCAGTGAACGAAGGAAAGTTCCAGGGCTCTGGCTTATCTGTCAAGTTTTTGGGTGTTGTGTGGTCGGGTAAGGCAAAGGTTATACCAGAAGTTGTTATTGTAAAATACAGGTATTTCCCCGACCGACCAAGGTTTCCCAACTACAAACGTATTTAGGTCTGTTGGGGTATTAGTTGGGTTTACCCCATTTAGCACAGATGGCAAGACACTTATGTGCCTGGTGAAGAAGGGTGCCTCATGGGATTAGACAGAGAGTATACCACAGACATGTGTTGCCACTAATGGCAGCTCAACAGACACAGGTACTACAAATACTAGATCCAGGTTGCCCGTTTGAACTCCATGTTCACGTAATCCATGAGGGGTATGATTGGGGCCTCTGGCAACAGCAGGAGCATCTCAGTTGCCAGTGTGGTTCTGCTCCCAACTGTGTAAAGGAGCGGAAGTCTGCTACTCCCTGATGGAAACAAATGGCCACTGTGTACACAGCTTTGGTGGCTACAGAAGCCATCTTAGAAATGACATCGTATCAGTGAAATCACATGGTTCTCTGCTTTTTCTGTCTGACTTATTTCACTCAGCATTACTCTTTCAAGATCCATCCATGTTGTCACTAATGTTCCTATATCATCTTTTCTTACCGCTGAATAGTATTCCATTGTATATATATACCACAACTTCTTTATCCATTCATCTATCGAAGGACATTTTGGTTGTGGTATATAAACCAAAAACAACAAAAGAACAAGACAAACAAATGAGAAACAGAAACTTATAGACACAGATAATAGTTTAGTGGTTGCCAGAGGGTAAGGGGGGTGGGGGGTGGGGGGTGGGAGATGAGGGTAAGGGAGATCGAATATATGGTGATGGAAGGAGAACTGACTCTGGGTGAAGAACACACAATGGGATTTATAGATGATGTAATACAGAATTGTACACCTGAAATCTATGTAATTTTACTAACAATTGTCACCCCAATAAATTTAATTAAAAAAAAAAACAATTGTCACCCCAATAAATTTAATAAAATAAAATTTAAAAAAAAAAAAAAAAAGAAATGACATCATTATTGTGGACTCAGGGACCCATAACCGGGGTGACACTGACCACGAGCCGTGCCAAGTGGTGTGCCTACTTAGAGCAATGTAGTACCCTCAGTTCAAGCCCTTTGAGCACAACTATAGTATGTCCTATGTCCTGTGGATCTTGTAGCTTAGGTCACGCCTGGTGATTTACATAGTGGGGGAATTTAGAACCCTCAACTTATAGACAGGGACAGCCACACAGTACCTGAAGATGCCCCGTATACTGATGGCTCGTCAGAGAGTTGCTGCCATTTAGACGGCTTTTGGTGTACAGTCCAAAATAGACACCATTTGGTTTGATGCTGGGGTGGGTAAGAGTAGTCTCTGGGCTGAGCTAAGGGCTGTTTAGATCATCATCAGCCACGAACCTGGTTCTTGGTAATTTGCACAGAGAGCTCGGGGGTTTTCGGCGCCTGATGTTGTGGCTCCCCATGTGGAAGCACCAAAAATGTAGGTAGGACACCATCCACGGTGAACTCAATACATGTGGCAAGACTTCTGGGATTTAGGACAGGAAAAAGAGGTGACCCAGATGCACGTTACGGATCACTCCCCTTTAACGCCCCAGGTAATGATGACGCAGATGCTTTAGCACAGGTCTGTTGGTTAGAACGGTCACCTGCCACTGATGTAGCTCACTGGCTGCATAGAAAGTTGCAGCACGGAAAAACAAAACCATGTGGCAGGTGAACAGAATCTGGGGGCTGTCCTTGAAATGGAAGGAGATGGCTGGTGTCTGTCATGACTGTTTCTTTAGTGCCCAGGACAGTCCCAAACAGCAAACGTGAGGGAGGTTGACACAACAACTCACGCGAGGGAGGGTGCCCCTCACTTGCTGACAAGTAGATTACCTAGGACCCCTGTCCAAAGCCCAGAATGGCACTTACACGTTCACAGCAGTAGACACTGCTACAGGGTTATTGATTGCTTGGCCATGTCTCTTTACAGACCAGAGACATAAATTAACATTGCTGTATGCCCTCTATGGATGCCCACAGGTAATTGAAAGCAACAGGGGTACTCACGTTATGGGATATATAGTGCAGCAATTGGCTGCCAGGATGGAATACAATGGCTCTTCCATGCCCCATACAAGCCACAGATACCTGGAATAATTGAGCATTATAAAAGCCTATTGAAACAAGGCCTTCAGGTGTCGTAACACCCTCCCACGATGTCTGACTGGGCCTCGTGACTGTGGAAAGTTTTGAGAATTTGCACGTGAAGTCTAGAAGGGGTGTGCCCTCACCAGTAGAGATTCTGCTACATTGGATGGCCACTCCCATGCAACTACAAGTCACTACCAGTGAGACCCGACTATAGCTGGGATATGGCAAAAATAAAAACATCCTTTAACCAACAACCGCATACTTAAAGCACAAAAACGACTACAACAGACTTGGCCTTGGCAGATCAAAAGTCCCCACTGTCATTGGTAGGACCTGCTAGCACCATGGGGAGCTGGTGTGACCCAAGATTGACAAGTGACTCCAGGGGTCGTGGCCAAATGGCCACCACAGGTGACTGTGGTCTATGAAGGTCCCGACACCTGGACAATCATGCAGGGCCTTCTGTGCTCTCACTGTGACCTGTCACAGGGTTCCCTATTGTTTACGTGTTGAAATCACACAAGGGATTCCCAACACTGCTCCAAACATGGGAAAGGTGCTGGGAGCAGAAACTCTCCTCTCTCAGGACAAAGAGCTAGCATGTATACTCCCAGATGGGAGGGATCAGCCATTGCTCTTTCCTACGTCTACTGTTTCTTTCAGCTCATAGATGCCTGTAGGCCAATATGATGGTAGGCTGGGCCCAAACCTACACCAGAATGGCCAACATCTGCAGTGTTGGATTTACAGAGTTTCCAGCCAGCACCGACAGGGTTTCCATGGTGTATCTATGCAGCCAGTGCAGAGAACTGGACTTGGTTGCAAGGATGGAACCCTCGACAGATAGGCAGGAACTTTAATTGGTGACACGTCCTCTCCCACATCAGGATGCAAAGAAACCACACCATGGCGTGGTTGGGGCATGCAGTGTACGATGGGTCAGATGTCTCATGAATAAAGATGTAGAATTTACCCAGGTCATCCCTCTGTTTTGGTAATGACAGACTGACACCAGAGACATGGGTTGGTTACCTGCGACCCTATGTCAGAACGCAACCCAAGTCTCCGAGGGTCATATATGGTAAAAGGGCAAAAAGGAACAGGGGTTGGACCCCACCAACTTAGACCCCTTATGGCTGGCCCTAAGTCCCTGTCCAGTAGATAGGGAATTGTACATGGGGATGGCCAAACCATCCAGCCAGTGTGCGA
Organism: Rhinolophus sinicus; assembly: GCF_057876585.1. NCBI lineage: Eukaryota > Metazoa > Chordata > Mammalia > Chiroptera > Rhinolophidae > Rhinolophus > Rhinolophus sinicus. The sequence goes on from NW_028290712.1 coordinate 4,516,579, forward strand.
CCCACACTAGAAACTCGACACCCAAAATTGGGAGCCCTTTACAGCCAGACATCACTTTGTCAAGAGGACACCTGCATGGTTTTATCCCTTGGTTATTCGCAGTCCACAAGCTAGTTCTATTGTGCTGGAAACACAAATTACTGTACTTGCTGAGCACACTGCCCGAGCACTTAACCAAACCCACCAGGCACTGCACTTCCTGATGGAGAAATTTGACCGATGAAAAAGATAGTCCTCCAAAACCGGATGGCTTTGGCCATTTTAACTACTGCCCAGGGTGGTACCTGTGTAATTGTACATGCTGACTACTATTTATACATTGCTGATAATAAGACAAATGTACACCAGGCACTGTCTGCCCTGACAGGAGAAATTAGTGGCACTCGTGTCAGAAGGAGACCCCTGACAAGAATGGTGGTCCTGACTCTCCTCCTCTTGGAGATGAGCTTTTGCTCTGTTGAAAAGAGGGGCTTGTATCCTAGTGGCATTCTACTATTCTTCATATCGCTGTTGCATCCTCTGGGTACACGGCTCTGCCCTTTGACACAAAGATCTACAGAGAAGGCTGAGGCAGACGCGACTAGCTGGCAGGTGAGAAACTCTTAAAGGGATCAGGTGTAGGAAAAATAACCTTTGTCAGGCTCACTCCCTGACCAGATACTGGCCCTGACCCGTCGACGTGCTGGTCCAGGACGATGCTATACAGTACTAGCCCTGACCAGGTGACCTGATAATACACAATGCTGGCGCCATCCATCTTACATATGCACTCTTATGTAAGCACCCTGGCTGTATGCCACCTTTGTCTCTGTGTGGTATAAAAATGTATGGATGTTTCACTAAGAGAGCAGCTGAGACATGACCAGAGCTGCTGGCTGTATCCAGCGATGGGGCTGATTGTGCCCCTAATTAAGCCTAAATAAAATGTCTACTTTGCCTTCGGGTCCACACATCTTCTTCCAGCTCCCCGAGGCACACGCACCTTACTCTGAGACTCGACCCACCCAGACAACAAATTATCACAAATGAGTTTCAAGATCTTATTTCCCAGTTACACTAGTCTTTTCATGCTAATCTTTGTAGGTTTCAGGATACTCCATCTTCTTATCTTCCACTTCTATGTATTATTACACTGTCAATAATACTCTTTTGGGCTTATCAATATTTTTATTGTGCTACTTCATGCCAAATTCTTTACATATATTTTACAATTTATCGCCAACTGGTTGACTCTATTCTAATGCTCCTAAATTTCAATGTACAAGCTGAGACTCTATAATGATGACAACATAGAATTCTAATGCATATCCATAATACTATTTAAAGGATCACTTTAAGAGCATTGTATCTCATTTAAAATATGACTTTCTTTGATCAGTAATATTCTTCATGTGTTAATTTTTACTCCCAGCTCCTAGAGGTAATCCTTTCACTTATTTGTGTTTGTTCATTAGCTCATACACTAACAGGGATGTATAGGCGTCTTGTGTATTTTGAAGTTGATAGCCATGCTGTACTTATTTAGATTTAGCGATCTTCTGCATATGAAATGTAATTTTCTTTTAAATTTACTTTCAATTTCAGTTGACATTCCATATTGTTTTATATCAGTTTCAGGTGTACAGCACAGTGGATAGTCATTTCTGTAACTTACAAATTGATCCCCCAGATTAGTATAATACCCATCTGGAACCATACATACATTAATACAGTATTATTGACTATATCCTCTATGCTGTAATTGTATCCCCACAATTATGTTGTAACTTCGAATTTGTACTTTGTAATCCCTTCACTGTTTCAGCAAGCCTCCCAACCCCTCTGCCATCAGGCAACTATCCGTTTCTTCTCTGTATCTGAGTCTGTTTCTGTTTTGCTCACTTATTTGTTTCTTTGGATTCCACATGACAAATGAAATCAGATTGAACTGAGAAGCAAAATTAAGAAGTTGTTTTAAAAACAATGCTTACTAAGGAAGTATAATATATCTTCCAAATCAGTGATTTTTCAAGTTCTTACCATATCAAGGGTCAAAGAGAAAATCTGAAGGGGTAAGGGATCTCAAATTGTCTTTTAACTTCAGTAAAATAGAAGACATGTTGTTATATGGATTACTAAGAATTGTTTGTCAAGCCTTACTAAGAGTTGTTTCTAAAGCCTCTTGCTTCCTTCTCTGTTCAATCTGAGATGGGACACCTCCCTTTCAAATTTATTATCTCTTCTTATATTTGATTCTACACTTCATCCGCTGATTTGCTGCTTTAAATATTTTTTCAAACAATTTCAAATTATTATCTTAGACCATTATGTTAGAGTTTAAAACATCTCTGCACCAAATAGTCACAGAGATTAATTTATTTCCTCCATATATTTCACAATTTTATGCACTTCTCTTATTTCCTCCCATCCTAAGATGTCTGAATCCTTAGACTTGCTTTTCAAGTCTTAATTTTATTTTAAAATACCACTTAGTGCCAATGATCTCCCTTCAAGCTACATGACAAAATACTTAAGTTCTATCAGTTAAGCCATCATTACTTTTTCTTGTTATTTTCCTCTCAATGAAATGATTCTTAGAATCAGAAAATGTATCCCATGTGTATTTGTATATATTTCTTAGTGTTTTCACACAACCAAAAATGATACCCTGCACATAAACACTGTTATGGTCTTTTAACTGAACTTTTTAATAATGTTTAGGTCAGGGAACCATTAGCAAGGATCATTGGCAAGAACTCATATTGAGATTAAGAATGTATCCATCAACATTATGTTAAAAAAAAAAAAAATCCATCAAGTGCCATCATGATCCAAACAAATAAAGGAAAATAGATTAATATGGCAAGTCTTAGTTTATGTTTGTCATTTTGTCCAGTTGGTCAAAACACATAGCCTAATTACACCATTGATCAGAATATTCTCTCACCTTCACGAAAAGTTTCATCTTGATCCATGTGAAAAATAAGTGTACTAATCAAAGTTTATTAGCAGAAACTTTAAAAATTAGGAAGGACCCTGTGTCAAACAGGGACTCAGAGGAACTGCTTTTCCCACTGTAGTGTTAAATATCTACTGCATCCATAACTACAAGCTGAACATTATTTTCTTACCATGACTCAATTAATAACATTGTGATCAGTGAATATTCCCATGCACTTTCCACTCTCCATTTTGCTTGTTGATTTTAAAGTTAAGCATTCAGTTTACAATAGCTCAATTTCATTAATAAAAAAATGATTGTTTTTACCTTACCTTATCTTCCCATCCCACTATTGCTCCACCCTGAACCAGAACGGGCAGATGTTTTTGGAGGAGCACTTCCACTTCTTGATGATGGATCCCTTTTTCACTGGATAGAGTGCATTGGAAGAACTCAAGTTGAGATTAAGAATATATCCACCGACTTGGAGGAAAAATGGTGACATGAGGTGAGCCTCTGTAAAGCTCTCCTGGAATTTACAACAAATAGAACAACAAAAAGTCCATACAGGTCTCCCTGCAGAGCAGACAGGCAAGACGAAAGGCCCACTACCGAAATCACCTACAGGTGGGTGATTTGCGTGAGCGGGGGCAGGAGGGAAGGGAGAAGTGCAGAGACGGAGCTGCACGGGCACAGGACACAAACCTAGCTCAGTGCTCGGAGCTTGCTGCTTCCCAAAATTACTGCAGCTGCGGGAGAGGGAAGAACTTGGACTGTTAGGGCTCTGCTTCCCACAAGGCTGAGGGGGCAGCATATAACATGGCTGAAACCAACGCTAACGGCAGAGACCTCGGAGAAAAGACTGAGGGAAGAACGCTGAAAACCGTGGTTTAAGCCCTCACTGCCGAGCAGAGAACAGAAGCCTTAGTCACTGAGACTAGCTGCCCCCACCCTAGCCTCCCAAAGCTTGCCCTGCCCCCACGTACCCAGTGCTAGAAACGGAACAGTAGTAGTGTCAGATCAAAAGTACAGAATATTTGCTGTTCTGAGAACTGTGGACCACAGACACAAATTCACAGCCCAACTAGTTCCGGCAAAAGGGAGGGAGCTGTGGAAGCAGGACCGGCTGTGGTGTTGGGTGCCTCCATTGCTCTGGGCCACCTCTCACAACTCAACTCGCCCCTGGCTCCAACTATCTGGGTGGATCCCTGCAGGAGTAAACAGAACTGCTGAAATATATGGGCTCTGTATCTGGAGCTGGAAGAGCTTTGGAACACCAAAAGCTCTCTGCATACCAACCGGGACACTGTGCCCTATGACCTAGATGAACTAATGACAGAGGAGAAGACTGTTCCCCGGGAATCCCCCCATTGAGTGAGAAGCTGGAATAGTGCTGAGAAAACATAGCACTACCGTGTGGGAGAAAAAAAAAAAGCTGCAGTCGGAAATAGAAATAAACATTCTACCAACAAGTACTGGAAAACAAAAGAAAGACTGCTTTCTATCAACTTGTTGCAGAAGCCACTCCTGTAGATGTCTAGGAAGAGAAATAGTAAACCAGTAACCTCCATGAATAACCAAGGCAATGAGATAGCTCAGAAAGAAAGTTAAAAATCTCCAGAAAGGGCACTTAAAGATACAGAAATACGTGACATAAATGACAAAGAATTCAAGATTGCAGTTCTGAAAAAACTCAATGAGATGCAAGAAAACACAGATAGGCAGTTAAATGAACTCCGAAACACAATCAAAGAACACCACGAGCATTTTACGAAAGAGATTGAAATTTTAAAAAAAGAACCAAATAGAATTTCTGGAGAATACTAACTCAATAGAAGAAACTAAGAATGAAATAACCATCTTAGGTAGTAGAGTTGACCAGATGGAGAAAAGAATCAGTGACATCGAAGAGAGAAACATGGAAATTACACAGATCAAAGAAGAAAGAGACTTGAGACTTCAAAGAAATGAAAGAAGTCTACAAGAACTTTCTGAGTCCATCAGAAAGAGCAATATAAGAATAATGGACATACCAGAAGGAGAAGAAAGAGAGAAGGGAACAGAGAATATATTCAAACAAATTGTTGATGAGTACTTCCCAAACTTGTGGACAGAACTGGACCCTCGAATCCAAGAATCAAATAGAACACCTAGTTACGTCATTCCCAACAGGCATTCTCCAAGGCACATTGTATTGAAGACGTCTAAAATCAACAACAAAGAAAGAATCCTCAAGGCAGCCAGGGAAAAGAACACAGTAACATGCAAAGGAAAGACCATTAGATTATTATCACATTTTTCAGCAGAAACACTACAATCCAGGATGGAGTGGAACTAAATATTCAAACTATTGAAAGAGAGAAATCATTAGCTAAGTGTAATATACCCAGCAAAGATATCCTTCATATATGAAGGAGGAATAAAGACCTTTCCAGACATACAGAAGGTGAGGGAATTTTCTAATACACGACCTGCAATACAAGAAATACTAAAGGAGGATATTCAACCACCATCAACAGTGACAATTTGTGATTACCAAATCTCAAAAAGGGGGAGAGTATAGGCCTGAACCAGAATATGTGAATGGAGAAAGTAAGCGTACTGAAGACAATGGAATACTCTAAATATCAAACTTTCTTTTACATAAACTTAAGGGTATCCACTCAAAAAAAAAAAAAATCCAGCACTGAAATATATATTGTAATAAAAGAAGAAAGAGAGGGAAACATCATAGAATACCACCACACACAAATAATAGAGAACAACAAACAGGCAAAGAAACAAGGGAGACACAGCCTTATCAGAAAACTAAAGATAGAATGAAAGGATATCCTCATATATCAATAATCACCCTAAATGTAAATGGACTGAACTCAGCAATAAAAAGGCACAGAGTAGCAGATTGGATCAAAAAACTAAACCCAACCATATGCTGTCTCCAAGAGACACATCTCAGCTACAAGGACAAGCATAGGCTCAAAGTGAAAGGGTGGGAATTGACACTCCAAGCAAATGGTACCCAGAGAAAATCAGGTGCAGCCATAATGATATGAGATGAAACAGACTTCAAGGTGGAAAATATAACAAGAGACAAAGATGGACATTTGATAATGGTGAAGGGGACTGTACAACAAGAAGACGTAACAGTCATCAATATTTATGCCCCCAATCAGGGAATACCAATAAATACCAAGCAACTACTAACAGAACTAAAGGGAGTAATTGACCAAAACAAAATTATACTAGGGGACGTAAATACATCATTGACAGCTATGGATAGATCATCCAAACAGAAAATAAATTACAAAATAGCAGCCCTAAATGACACATTAGATAAAATGGACATAATTGACATTTAGAGAGCACTTCATCCTAAAACATCAGACTATACATTCTTTTATAGTGTACACGGAACATTCTCAAGGACAGACCATATATTGGGACATAAAATCAGACTCAGCAAATTTAAAAAGATTGAAATCATACCAAGCATAGTCTCTGATCACAAGGCTTTGAAGTTAGATATCAACTGCAAAAAGAAAGCAGAAGAAAAACAAAAAATTCCTGGAGATTAACAACATACTTTTAAAGAATGACCAGGTCAAAGAAGAAAGTAGAGGAGAGATCAAAAGATACAGAGACACAAATGACAATGAAAATACATCCTACCAAAATTTTTGGGATGCAGCGAAAGCAGTTTTAAGAGGGAAATTTATATCGTTACAGGCCTATCTCAAGAAACAAGAAAAATCCCAAATAAATAACCTCATGTTACACCTTAAAGAACTAAAAAAAGAAGAACAAGTGAAACCCAAGATCAGCGGAAGAAAGGAAATAACAAAAATGAGAGCAGAACTAAATGAAATAGAGAACAAAAAGACAATAGAAAAAAATTAACGTGACAAAGAGTTTCTTCGTTGAATAGATTAACAAAATTGACAAACCCTTGGCTAGACTCACTAAGATAAAGAGAGAAGACACTAATTAACAAAATCAGAAATAAAAAAGGGGAAGTTATCACGGACACGACAGAAATACAAAGGATCATCCAAGACTACTATGAAGGACTCTATGCCACCAAATTTAATAATGTAGAATAAATGGACAAGTTCTTAGAAACATATAACCATCCAAGGCTGAACCAGAAGAACTGGAAAATCTAAAAAGACTAATCACCAGTAATGAAATTGAATCCTTTTTCGAAAACCTTCCCGAAAGCAAAAGTTCGAGACTAGAATGCTTCACTAGTGAATTCTACCAAAACTTCAAAGAGGATCTAATACCAATTCTGCTCCAATTCTTCCAAAAAATTGAAGAAGAGACAGTACTCCTTACCTCATTTTATGAGGCCAACTTCACCCTGATACAAAAACCTGATAAGGACGACACAAAAAAAGAAAACTACAGACCAATATCTCTGATGAATACCAATGCAAAAATTCTAAATAATATTCTAGCAAATCTAATACAACAATGCACTAAAAAGATTATTCATCACGACCAAGTGGGGTTCATTCCGGGGCACAAGGATGGTTCAACATCCACAAATCCATCAATATGATACATCACATAAACAAAATAAAGGACAAAAATTATATTATATCAATTGATGAGGAAAAAGCATTTGACAAGGTACAATATCCATTTATGATTCAAACACTTAATAAAATAGGTATAGAGGGAAAATACCTTCACATAATAAAGGCCATATTAGACTAGCCCTCTGCTAATCTCATAATTAATGTTGAAAAACTGAAGCCCTTTGCTCTACGTTCAGGAACACACAAGGGCTGTCCCCTATTACCTTTGCTTTTCAACATCGTGTTAGAAGTCCTTGCCAGAGCAATCAGACAAGAGAAAGAAATAAAAGGCATCCAAATTGGGAATGAAGAATTTAAATTATCACTCTTTGCAGATGACATGATGCTATATATAGAAAACCCTAAAGACTCCACCAAAAGCTGTTAGAAACAATCAACGAATACAGTAAAATTGCTGGCTACAAAATCAACGGGCAAATTCCATTGCTTTCCTATATACTAACAATGAAATCTGAGAAAAAGAAATACAAAAACAATTTCTTGTGCAACTGCAGCAAAAATAATAAAATTCCTAGGAATAAACTTAACCAAGGATGTGAAAGACCTATATGCTGAAAACTGTAAGACAGTTTTGAAAGAAATTGAAGAAGTCACAAAGAAATGGAAAGACATTCAGTGCTCATGGATTGGAAGAATCCACATAGTTAAAATGGCCATATTACCCAAAGCAATATATGGATATAATGTAATCCCCATCAAAATCCCAATAGCATTTAAAAAAAAAAAAAATAGAACAAAAAATCATCAGATTTGTTTGGAACCATAAAAGACCCCAAATAGCCAAAGCAATATTAAGGAAAAAGAACAATAATGGAAGAATCACACTTCCTGACTTTGGCTTGTACTTCGTGGCTATAATAATCAAAACAGCATGGTATTGGCAGAAAAACAGACACATAGACACAATGGAATAATATTGAAAACCCAGAAATAACACCACATAAATATGGACAGATAATTTTTGACAAAGAAGCTAAAAACATACGATGGAGGAAAGACAGCCTCTTAAATAAATGGTGCTGGGAGAACTGGATAACCATGTGCTAAAAAATGAATCTGGACTGCTATTTGTCACTATGTACGAAAATTAATTCAAAATGGATCAAAGACTTAAGCATAAGACATGACACAATAAAATGCATAGAAGAAAACATAAGTACTAAACTCATGGACCTTGGATTCAAAGAGCATTTTATGAATTTGACTCCAAGGTAATGGAAGTAAAAGCTAAAATAAACGAATGGGACTGTATCATACTTAAAAGCTTCTGCACAGCAAAAGAAACCATCGACAAAATGAAGAGGCAACCAACTGAGTGGGAGAAGATTTTTGCAAACAGTGCCTCCAATAATGGGCTGATATCCAGAATATACAAGAACTCTTGAAACTCAACAACAACAACAAAAAAAAACATCCCAATTGAAAAATGGGCAGAGGAGCTGGAGAGACATTTCTCCAAAGAGGACATACAAATGGTAAATAGACATATGAAAAAATGCTGAACATCACTAATCATCAGAGAAATGCAAATCAAAACCACAATGAAATATCACCTCACCCAAGTCAGAATGGCTATCATCAACAAGGCAAATAGTAACAAGTTTTGGAGAGGCTGTGGAGAAAAGGAACCCTCATACACTGTAGGTGGGAATGCAGACTGCTGCAGCCGTTATGGAAGGCAGTGTGGCGGTTCCTCAAAAAATTATGAATAGAATTACCATATGACCCAGTAATCCCTCTCCCAGGTATCTACCCAAAAAATCGGAAAACATTTATACATAAAGACACGTGTGCTCCAATGTTCATTGCAGCTTTGTTTACCGTGGCCAAGACATGGAATCAACCAAAATGTCCTTTGATAAATGAATGGATAAAGAAGTTGTGGCATATATTCACAATGGAATACTATCTGGCGGTAAAAAAAAAAAAGATGATATAGGAACATTCGTGACAACATGGATGGATCTTGAGAGTGTAATGGTGACAGAAATAAGTCAGACAGAAAAAGCAGAGAACCATGTGATTTCACTGATATGTGGTATATAAACCAAAAACAACAAAAGAACAAGACAAACAAATGAGAAACAGAATCTCATAGACACAGACAATAGTTTAGTCATTACCAGAGTGTCAGGGGGGTTGGGGGTGGGAGATGAGAGTAAGGGGATCAAATATATGGTAATGGAAGGAGAACTGATTCTGGGTGGTGAACACACAATGGGATTTATAGATGATGTAATACAGCATTGTACACCTGAAATCTATGTAATTTTACTAACAATTGTCACCCAATAAATTAAAAGAAAAGGACTGCAGACTCCTTTCATCTCTAAGCACTGTTGGGACATGAGGAACTTGAATAGCTCAGATGGTTAGCTCACTGGGTATCAAATATTTAATGAAGGTCAGTATTTACTTTGCTTGCGAGGGTAGGGGTTAAAAAACTAGTGAGAGGAATGGTCCCTGCTTTTTATATTACAGCTCAAGGAAAATCTCTCATCACAGTTTTCTGCATTACTAAATGTAAGATTTTCTATAAGTCAAATTTGTAATCTGAAACTTGTTTTTTTTCATGAGTTAATGATTTTCATAAAGTTTTACAGATGAAAAATATTACAAGAGATCTTTCTGCATACAGTGAAGTTTCACAAGGAAGGTAGAAATAACTTGCCCCAACTTTCTCCTAACCTCAGAACAAAGGAAGGGGGTTTGTTTTATTTTATTTATACTTATCTAGAAAAAATGAATTGGACCTGAAATGAAATTGATAATTTAAAAGTGAAACAGTCTTGTTTATTATGAGAAGCAGTATTGTAAAAGTGAGGGAATACTGAAACAAATTTGTGAAGTAAGATGTTAGTTTTGCTGCTAAGAAAATAAATGAAATTTTTGGCATGGAAAGTTAGACATAAAGAGATGATATCGATCATGGTCTTAACCTCAGGGTGACTTGGGATTTTTATTTTCTATCTCTTTTGGTAGGAGAGACAGATGAGAACCCACAAATATTACAGATGGAGTTGATGAGACCTTCATGCATTGCATACCTGTGCCCAGATACAGGCAGTTCTGTTGTGTGTTTCATGACTGAGGCCAAAGGCTCTGACACAAATGTGGTGAGCTGATGCTTTAAGTTAATGTCTATAATAAATGATAGAAACTACAACTTGCTCCATATACATGGTGTAGGCTACACCATCCATAAATTGTAAATAAAATAATCTTCATTCTTGCTTAGCAAGGAACAATTGTTCTTTAAATACAGACCAAACTCCCTCAAAAATAGTATGTTACTGAGATGTGGCTTGTCTGACATTATCTATTTTTCTCTACCCACACTAAAGAGCCGACTTGGTGCTTTCCAAAATAATTAGGAAATTTATATAATCCCCCCTCCTCTAATTGAAAAAAAATATCATCCTCCACAGAATCCACAATATTTAAAACCTGCTTTATCTTCCTTTTTAAATTACGTCTCGATACTCTAATTACCATGGCTTTATTTCTAGCACTACTTGTGATAAGAATCTATTTGGTAATAATGTTTGTTTCCTTATGTACGTATTTTAATCCTCCTCTGTTATCTGACATTATCTATTTATCTATTTCAGTATCCCCACACTTTTACAATACTGCTTTTCATAATACCTTCTAAATACCTTCTCTTCCTGGCCACTTGCAGAATCTAGGATTAAGAATCAGAGACGGTGACTTGAATCTAAATTCTACATTTGACTTCACAGGAGTCAGTGAGTCCAGGCTGTGCCGTTATGTGCAGACCGATGTCTGGCAGAGAAGTGGGAGTCAGGCAGGCTTCACAAGTCTGCATCACCTAATGACCATTGTGAGCCAACACACTGTCCCTGTATTATCCACTTCAACAAAAACAGGCCTCCCATAAACCTCATGAGCCACTCATGCCTTGGGTGGAAAAGCCCAAGTCATCTTGTGTGTTTAAACAGAAAACCACACTATCACTTTCTTTTTTTTTTTAAATTTATTTCATTAAATTTATTGGGGTGACAATTGTTAGTAAAATTACATAGATTTCAGGTGTACAATTCTGTATTACATCATCTATAAATCCCATTGTGTGTTCATCACCCAGAGTCAGTTCTCCTTCCATCACCATATATTCGATCCCCCTTACCCTCATCTCCCACCCCCCACCCCTCACCCTCCTTACCCTCTGGCAACCACTAAACTATTATCTGTGTCTATGAGTTTCTGTTTCTCATTTGTTTGTCTTCATTAATAATTACTGCACTTCAGAGGCATTTGTAACCCAGTAGCTAACAAGGCATTGCTAAAGTTCCCTCCCAGGTTTTTTCCTTAGAGAAAGAAACACTGTAAATAATGACTCCTTTCTGTTTATAACATGAACATAAACTTTGGCGAAGTTTTCCCAAATTAGAGAGGATTTGATTCAAGAGAGTGATATCAGGTTTCTTAAAACTAAACAAAAGATTCAAATAAAAATCTACATGACTTGTGACCATATGCAAGAGTCTCACATTTCTATTCTTATTTCTAATTACCGATTAACAACTCCACCACACATTCTCTCACGGACACAAACACACACACACACACACACACACACACACACACACACACACACACGCGTTGTAAACACCCCGACTAACCCTGGCACAGAATGGCTTCCTTATTCACAGGCTTGGGCTCCAAGTGAAGGACCTCCAGCGCCTCCATGTGGGTGGGACCCAGGTCCCCGCACACCGACGTCGTGCCAGAAGGGGTTCCGGGGTATGTCCTCCCGCACAGTACCCAGGCCTGCTCCTCTTCCTCGGGGACCGCAGCTTGTGCCTAGTCTTCCCCAACCTCCATTCCTCCCACCTCCTATCCCCCACCTCTGTTTCATCCTTCACTACGTCCTGTGTCGCTACCTTGTCTTCTATCACCACACTGTCCACACGCCTGATGTCCTCCACACACAGTATCACCTCCGGCCGTGCCACCAGGGCCGCTCCTCCTGGCAGTATCACAAACCTGAGGACTTGGCCACCGCCCCTGCCCTGGCTGCTGCGGCCTGCAGGGTCCCCAGGTGCCCACTGCACTGGAAGGCCAGCAGGCCACTTCCTCATGAAGGCCCCCTTGCATAAGTAAAGCACCATAGCACGTGCAGATCACTTTACCTTCCCGGAAACAGGCCGCACTCGCCTTATGTTACGATACCTTTGGGGACAGAGCCCCAGAAAGTAGTTTACAGGCTCTCAGCCTCACGTGGAAAGGTGCTGGTTCGGGTAGTAGATGGCCATCAGCTGCGGCTGAATGGCCGTCAGCTGTAGCCAGTTAGCCAATTAGCCACTAATATAACTGCTGCAGCTACGGAGGAGAGCCAAGGAGAGTAGAGGAGCAGAGTTGAGGAGAGTGGAGGAGAGCTGTCGGTCGGTTGGCAGAAAAACGGATAGCAGGTCGCACGTCCGGTGAACCCAGCCTCCAGTGAGACCATCGTTGTAAGGCTCCCCTACCTATGGCTTTGTGGGTGTTCCTTTTTGTCCTCACCATATCCTGCGTTCTTGTGTGGGGAGCGGGAGCAGAGACCCTGAAGGCCGCCCCGCACGACAAGTGGTGCAGCAAGCAGGGTATGGTGTCGGTGGAAACACTCGGAATATACTGGAGCAGTTTACACATATAAAAGCTCAGCTTCATAAGCAGAGTACGGTGCCGGCAAACACCTACCAAAGCATGGTGGAGCGGTTTGTGCGTTTGAGAGCCCAGCTTCTGAATGCCCATGAGAAGCGACACCAGGAACAGGAGGCATGGTCTTCCTGGGAGACTCAAGCCTCCAGCTGGCACATCACCCTCTTGGCCATGGACGGCATTGCCTTCATTTTGGTGATCTGCTGCGTCCTTAAGCTCTGAGAGTTGTGGACATCTTACACCGAGGCTTCCACCCACTCAGACACCTGGCGTGGCGAGCAAGATTCCAACCAGATAGGAATGGCGTCTGACTCTGGGCAGGAGCACATGTGGCCCCCACACAGTGAATGGTGTCCGGTGGCCACTGTTCTCAGGAGTTGGACCCCCAAGGAGAGGTGGGAGGACATGGACGGCTCTCCGGCCAGTATGGAGAGGGCCCTGCAGGCTCTGGCTGAGCGGTTGCTAGAGGAGGACAAGGCTACAGCCAGCAGTGTGGGCTGGATGTTCCTCATGGCCTTGAGCCTCAACACGGAAAATGCACTTAATGAAATGGCCCAGGTGCCGGATCAGTTCCCGGTTGGAAGCACTGGAAACCAGGGTTTGCCTGTTAGAACAGGGTCCCCAAGATGGAGACTCTGAGGCAGAGGCGGAGGAAGCTAGTGGAGGCAACGTAGCTCCCAACCCACAAACCCGGCCAATCTTGAAGCAAAGGGTAAAACGTGAGCAACATTTTGGCCCCGAGCGCGTTGCTCCTGGCAACCCAGCTGTGACTGAGTTCACGACCTATACCCCATACACTCCCACTGAGTTGCAGGAGCTGGGGAGGTAGAACAGACAGCGCCCTGGAGAGCCAGTCTCAGCTTGGCTATTGCGTTTATGGGATGATGGAGCAGACGACATTCTCTGCTCCCCAGACGAGATGGAAAAGCTCGCCTTTGTGACAGTGAACCAGTCCCTGTGATAAAGGTTACAAAACTGCCACAGGTTGGCCCACAACCAGGGCTACCATTCTCTAATGGAGTGGTTCACTGCTGCAGTATGCACCACATGGGAACAGGTTGGTGAGCAGCCCGACACTATGAGTCAATGGCAGTCATATACAGAACTTACGCAAATAATCCATGAAATGGGTATGAGACATGCTATTTTTAACCTCAACATGCAGGGGCCAGATGACGAGCTTTTTACTGCCAGCATGAGAGATCTGGTTTTGGATACTGCACCTGCAAGGGCTTTTGGATCCTTGGTTGTTATTCTTACACCGTATGTAGGGAGACAGATCCATGAAGTTACAACTGCCATGGCCACCCTAGGGGATGTTGAAAGCCGGAGGTGAAGGAAGTTAAGACAGGAGGTCTGCGCAGTTGAGACCTGGAAGCCCAAACCAAAGGTAAAGGGGCGAGGTCGCGGGCCTCAGAGAGTAACACGTGCACAGATGTTGCGTGATCTCGTGGCAGCAGGGGTTGATAGGAAGAAAATAGACCAACAACCCAATGCACTCCTGCTGGAACTTTGGAAACAGTTGCATCCGGAACAACAATTCCAGAGAAGCATAAAGGAGGAGTCTGGGAAAGCGCGACCCGTGTCCCTCCAGGACTTCATGCAGCTGCTTGAGGCCGACCCCTTTCAGTTTGATTAGGGGTAGGGCCAAGGTACCCGGTCAAAGCGGATGAGCAGGGACCGGAGACCCCACATGGAACTGTCCATGCATTGGTCCCCTTCGAATGTACAGAGGGTTTTGGCTCTAGTTGACATTGGCGCTGACTACAGTCTCGTTTATGGGAACCCAGAACTGTTCCCTGTACCAGCAATCTGCATTGATGGCTATGGGAGAAACACTGTGACTGTGAAAGCCATTTCCTTACCACTGGGTGTAGGAAGGCTTCCTCCTCGTACCTACAAGGTTTATGTCTCCCCCGTTCCGGAGTATATTCTAGGGGTGGACTTGCTACATGGCCTCAGCTTACAGATGTCGGTAGGACAGTTCCGTCTCCGGATCCGGGTGGTGAAAGCGGTGACATGCGGGCATGCTCACCACCCTCCTCAAGTGTTGCCACAGCCCTGGTGCATGGTTACAGTATGACAGTACCGCCTGCCAGGACAAGAGGAGATTCATCGTATAATATTGGAATTGGAGAAGGCACACATTGTGAGGCTAACGCACAGTCCCTTTAACTCCCCAGTATGGTCTGTCAAGAAGCCAGATGGGACCTGGCGAATGACTGTGGACTATAGGGAGTTAAATAAGGTGACTTGACCATGCATGCTGCAGTGCCTTCAATTCATGATTCAATGGATCGTCTGACTGTCCACCTGGGGACATATCACTATGCAATGGACTTGGCCCTGGCAGGTCAAAAGCCCCCACTGTCGATGGTTGGGCCTGATAGGCCCATGGGGGGCCGGTTTGACTCATGATTTGCAAGTGACGCCAGAGGTAGTGGCTGAGTGGCCACCGCAGGTGACTGTAATGTACAGAGTTCCCGATACAGGGATGATTTTACGAGGAAACTATGTGCTCTCACTATGGCCTATTATGGGGTCCCCCGTTCTGTTACATGTTGAAACTATGCAAGGGACCCCAAGCACTGCCATAAAGGTCTGGTACCACAAACCGGGAATGGTGCCAGTGGCAGCGACCCTCCTTTCCCAGGACTAAAATCTAGCATGTGTCCTCCCAGATGGAAGGGATTTGCCATTGTTGGTTCCTAAGACTACCGTTTCTTTTCGTCTGTAGGTCTCAGTAGGCTAATACGGCACAGGGACCCTTGCGGAAGACGCTTGCCACGTAGATTGTGAGGCGAGACCCTGTAGGAGTCACAGCAGCAAAGTAAGTTTGTGACAACTTATTCTGTTGTAATACATGTCAGTGACCCCACTCCCCCAGCATTACCAAAAGGCATTTCTCTTCTATACAGTAAACCTCGGGAGACAGGTTTCTCATTCACTTGACAAGAGCATAAATGTCAATTTGGGATTTCTTCCATTCCGGCATATGCTGATTGCAACCATTCTGTCTATTTTACACAGGGAATCAGTCTCTGGACACAGGTGGTTCTTTCTCCCTGTTTTATCCCGGGAGATATCTAGAGACAAGGATGAAGCATGTTGATACATGGTGCTGCATCACTGAAATTATAGGTCACGTGTATATCGTTGGGCAGTTTTCAATGACACGGATTTCATGAGCGTTTTACAAGTGGTTTCATGTTTAATTGCGCACTATACATGGGTAGATGAATGCACATGCTGGAGACATCCATATGTATACATACATATGCATGTTATGGACATATGCAGCCATGTATCCATGTGTACATGCAAACATACGTGAATATTCCCTGGAATTCTGCCGTAGTTCAGGGATTGTTCTGAAATCCTTTGGTCTAGGAAATGGAAATCTAGACCAAGACAGGGTACAATTAGTGTGTATCCACAAACCATGTAGGTAGTCTTCTAGACCTTGTGGCCATGGCAAAGCCTATGACTAAATCAATCCCAACTCTTCCTCTGAGACTGTGTTAGAAAGGCATTAGGCTGGAATTTATTACCTCTAAGTGGGACAAGTAACTAAAGGATTTGACACTAGCAGTCAAACTACACAATCAGGTAAAATAAAGTATCTTTCAACATCCCTCCTTTACTCCACTGCTATTACAAGAATTGCATTTAGAGACATTGGTTATCTGCTCCTGTTTGGTCAACTATCATCCTCTGCTTGAGGAAACTCTTCAACTGACATTCCAGAATTCACAGTGCACTGTCTGTTCAGATTCACGGTGAGTTCTTGAAACCTATGTGCAAAATTTGTCCTTACATAATAAATAAAGATGTCCTTATAGGCCTCAAGTCCATAACAGGGTAATACAAGGATGAGGAGCTGTTGTCCCCTGTATCAGGACTTGTGATTCCTCCCACCCTTTGCTTGTAAGAAAGCCCAGTCCCTGGGGATGAAGATTTATCCAGGACATGGCAACACTAAACACCGTTATCCCCCAGTGCCCTGTAGTTGTTACTACTACACAGTCATGACATCCATTCCCAAGGAAAGCAAGCCTTTCAGGCTAATAGATTGATACAATGATGATAGGAGCAGCCAGCACCTTTTTTTGTTGGTTTGTTTTTTTTTCTTTTTTTTTTTTTTCTATTTTAGTTGATAAGACCAGCCAGTGCCTGTTTTGCTTTAAACCAGTTAGAAAAGCAACAAACCTTGGCAGCAATGCTTCAGGGCTTCTCAGCAATTCACTCTTACTGTTCACATATCTTGAGATCTCACTTAGGGGATATAAAACTTCCTTCAAGCTATCCTGTGTGACACTACACAGGTGAATTCTCTGTGCTCTCCTTCTCAATGTTCTTACAGCAGGACAGCAGCAACCTGTTAAATGCTAACATTGAAGGTGCAAGACTCCAAAATATATCACATTGCACAAACTTGCGTTTGAGATTCCCAGTCTGGGAACAAGAAGAGCACTGGGTTCAGATGCTTACATGGCATCCTGAAATTCCCCCAAACTCAAAATCAGTGCCAGTTCCAAGGTTGTAGTGAACATTGCCTACTTTAGCGGTTAGAATGCAGGTGCATTTTGCATGGCCCAGCACCTATATGCTTAGTCTTTGGGACCTTGAAAAATATGTTCAGATCATCAGCCCTTGGACATCTTAATGAGCAACTGCCTTACCCTGTGCCATCTGTAAAGAATGAAAGTGCCATGGAAATACTTACTCTAAACTATGGACGTCCACAGGGACTCCTGGGAATTATAGCCAGTAACTAGACCCTGTGGTACAAGGACACCATCCCTCTCTCAGAGACATTCCTGCCACTGCCCATTTGCTTAAAGCCAGTGAGAAAAATCACAGGGTCCTCTTTTACATCTGTGCAAAATGTACAATTTCTAAAATTCTCACCACACTCAACAATTTTCAATCAGTTGTGCTCCCCCATGAAATCCTTTTGCTAACTGCAATTGTTATAAACCTTTCTCATTTGAAAAAACTGGACCTTCATATCCTGCCCATCTCCTCCACTGAGCAAAGCTCTTTTGTCACCTTAGAGCTGAATGATGACCATTTGACTCCTTGTAACATTTACACGAAGTAGAGTACCTGACTTAGAAGCTTCTGATCAATGAGTATTTTTTCATATTTCAATGAAGCCTCTTATTTACAAGTTGGAAACGTTCTATACTGTGCTGGGTATTCTCCTGTAACTCATTAAAAGTCATCACAGCAATATCTTTAACTTTGGATATGTCTGCAAAGGAACTAATATCCAGACCTCCATCAAGCTCTATTGTGATCCTCCATAGACGATAATCTAGAAAAATGGATGGGTAATGCCCCGAATTTGGCTACAAGAAAAGAAAAAAAAAATACTAGAAATTTTTTAACAGCTGTTTCAGGTAGAAAAATGAGAGATCAGAGGAGTGGGCAAAACTAGCAAGGCAAAATTCCTACCAAAGTTCCAAGAATCCCAGTCCTCTCTATAGCACGTTTTCAACTTTGGGTGTCGTGAACAAATGATAGCATTCGTGAATGAGTGTTCCTGCCCATATATCAATGAGGCCACAGGGTATATCTGGGGCTCTTGTCCCACCTGGACTACCAGCACCCACAAGAATGTGATAGAATGGATGCTAGATATTTTAACTTTCCTAGTGGGCCACTTAAGTTGGGCAACTCCATACCACACATTCGCCCATATCCCAGACATATGAATATGTTTCAGTCATGCTGTGTTTTCTCACTGGGCCCAAGCCTTCCCTTCTGGGCAAGCCAGTGGGTCTTCCGTGGCAACGATTAGTCTTCAGTGAAAACCCCTATGTGAAAACCCCTCTCCAACTCCATAGGGATCAGGGAACGCAATCTATCAGCCAGGGGCTTCACCAATTCTGTGCTGCTGGTACCCTTTTACACCACTTGGATTGCACATTCCATCCCAATCCTCTGAGTAGGCTGAATGCACTAATGGGGCTGTAGAGTCTCTTGAACTGAATGAGACAACAGTCAGTCATTTCGCCTGAGAAACTATATATGTGTGCATATGTGTGTGTGTGTGTGTGTGTGTGTTTCATTTGGGAAGAGCAAGGCATTGCCTTTGTGCACATTTAAATGTGGCAAAGCCATAAAAAAAGTAGAGGAATTATATTATTTAATGGAGGATGGTATTGAAAGTGGCACTAACAAAAATTTCCTTGGAGAAACCGAGAGTTTGAAGTTGTAGGGTGTTTCACTACGTGAGTTGTGAAAGGTCCCCACAGTACAGATATTGCTGACAAGGAGAAAATCAAGGTATTCCTTCTTGTTAGCATTCCAATCTGCACAGGATCACTTCAATGGGGACCATGACAGCAGAGAAATGTCCTGGCTTGCACTGCAGGCCCAAAACCAGGAAATAAAAGGAATATTACATTGAGCAGTGATGTTTGGGAGAAAGATCTTGACCAAAAGTGGGGAATGAGAAAATTTGTAAAGTGAAAATGCATGAAAAGTGAGCAGGAGACCGTAAGGGAAAGTTCCAACATAGCAACACTTGGAGTCAATTATAGGAAAGATTGCAAACTACAGCCCCGACAGTGTCATCCACACAAATGATTCATCAGTGTCATGCCCTGACACAAAGAGATGTGCTGCGTCTCCTACAGAATAGATGAATAGCCAAGCAACTCAGCAATTAAGAAACTGTCAGTTCCACAACTCATTTTGTTCTCTTATACACTTTTTTTTCTCAGCAACCTCTCCAAATTTTTGCTTTCCCTCCACAAAACAATACACCTCTCCAGTTCATGGGACTTCTCATGGCATTCTTGTAGCATGCACATCCCAAAATGTGATACTTCATCTTAGTTGAGGTGAACCAGTATTTCCTCATACGATGGGGAATAGCTGGACACCCTCAGAAATGTTTACCTTGGGGCCACTGCATCTAGGACTAGAGAAAATTGCCAGGGAGCAAGGAGGTGGAAGACCCTGCCCTCCATTTCTGACAGAGTCAGTCCTTTGTGTGGCCACAACACAGGTGTTCCTAGGTGGCAACCAACCCTGGGCTGGGATCCCCCTGGATCTGACCTGTAACTTCCTGGGTCAGATTTGAAACAGATTCATGGTCCATACTCCAGGTACTCCCATTAGTGTTATACTTAGAAAGTTGACAATGGTCCTGGGAAAGAACTGTTGGTAAGGTTTCATTTGTGCCTCATATGCTATGTACATGATTGTCGGGTGAGGAGGGACACTTTCATTTCTGTGTTCATGAGAAAAACATTGTTCCGTGGTTGTCTTTTACGTGTTGGGGTCTCAACCTGATAGAGGACCTGGGAAAAAGGCTTCATCCTATGTAAAATCAGGAATACTCATGGTGGCGTCATCAGAGGACACAGAACACATGGGTGTGTGAGCTGGCCATTGCTTGTTAAACAATCCTGGCACCCTGCTCCCCTCACACATGTCTGTGCCTTTTATACCTAAAAAACAAAGGTTACTAAGAATTACATCTTGTCATCCTTAGTTTAAGGGGATAGTATGGAGTCCTGAAGTGGGGTGGAAAGCCAGGCAATGAAGTACAGAGGAGTGGAGTTAATGAGTGACCATTGATGTGGAATGACTCTGCACATTCTCACTACTTCATCCACCATGAGCTTCCCTAGTCATAAAGGGATTTGCTCTGCAGTTATGCAGACTCCCTGTGTCATCTTGCTGTCCTCCTGCACTGACTGAGTTCCTTTGAGCACAGGTTCTGTCACTGAGAAATAAATGCCCCAGCTACCTGATAGCACATGTTTCACTGCCCCAGCCCATGCTCCACACCTGTTCTCCTGTGAGATTCCTCCTGTGGTACTTTGCTCTTTACATAGTACTAGAAGGGATTGGCCCTTACTGATGATCTGGCAGTGTAAATGGGGCACATAAGGATGGGCAGGACTAAGATCCCAAATCTAACAGGGGCGAATGCACACTAAAGCTTTTTTTGATACAGCCTGGGAGACCCCACTGCAGTAATTGTGCCAGAGCTTGCAAAACGATGGTCAGAGAACCAGTTGAAAAAGTTAGAGCTGCTGGCCTCGTGCCTGCGGCTATAGGTTTCACATGCATAGTGCAGGTACAAATGAATTGGGGTGGCATGTGACAGACACCTTATATACCACAGGAAGACAAGTATATAAAAAGGGGCTGGATTTATTTGAACTTTCACACACCTCTCGAGCATCCCAACTAGTCAGCCTGTTCTTACTGGGCACGTGGATGACATACTCCTTTACTATCACCTGATTGTGAAAGTAGGGGTTACTCCAAAAGAACAACCTGATCTTCCAGAAATCATGGCGATATCTGAATTCCTCAACTTGCCAGGAAAAAGTGGATGAGACAGTGGAACCCTCTTCCCAGCACACCTGCCCTTTCCTGTTTCCAAGAGTACATTGCTTCCCCTAGCCGCACTCACTCCCTATCCTCACCTGCAAATTCATCATGTAGCTAAGCATGTTTTCATTTTAGTCTCCGATCATAGCCTACATTTCTGTGTGGTTCACAAACTGCTTCAGGTTCAAGGAGCCTGAACGCTGGACTCTGGGGCTGAAAGTGCTAGGTCAGTAGAACAAGTCTAGGGAACAGCCTCACATGGGCTGACTATTCCATTGCCTAGGTCCGCTGTTTCAACCCAACAGCAACAAGGCCCGGGGCGTCCCCCTGGGTGCTACATGTCTGTGCACAAACACAGTGAGGCACAATTTCCTGAGAACACTTCACCTCTACCTGACAACAGTGTGCCCCAACCTGCACAGAAGCCACTTATGTTCGGATACCACACATGCCTGGTTCTGACAGAAGAGATGGACCTTCAGAGTTCCATGCCTATGTCGCCATCACGATGAAAACTTGTGAGTCATAAACCAGTTTTGTATGAACAGTCCTCGTGTTATTCATAATTCTAATTTGGACCTCTGCTGCTAACGCCCAAGGAGTTCCAACCTGTGCCCAAGATCCATGCTTTACCCAAGATTTCAGGGTGAGTGTTGCAAGACTGTGTTCATAAGCCAGGGCTTTGCTCCATTAGGAATATTTCCTGAATGATCTGGCCCCTGGGTTTCCTGTCTCCTGTACTAGCCAGCCACCACCTGGTCCCTCCCTCGCAGCATCAAGGGTACGAATATGGCGCAGACAATGGATGCCTTGGAAGAGGGCTCCTCTGACCTCTAGGTAGGACTTTCACCTCTGACTGATTCTGAGTTGCAGGTGACACTGGACCACTTGGCGTCACTCAAAACTACCAGTAGGTACCCAAAACACCCCCAAAATACTCAAGTTGAACAGAAATCTCTCAGGAACACCAGAGAGCACTCAAGGCTTTCAGTGGGTTGCCATAATACACTGTGTGCACTACCGCCAGCTGGCAACACCCTTGATCACTTTCAGTCACTGAGAACTACAGGGGGATATCAGACAACCTGGGGGCATTAATAACTACATGCTGATTATACAGTTTAGGAAAGTCCAATGATCATATCCACAGGTGTATGTGGAATACTGAGTGTAGGTCATGACTTCCAGAAGACGATGTGACACACCAGGCATTAATCATTACATGAAACATCAACACAACCCTGGGGTGTTGAGGAAAACTACTGGTCACTCACAATTATCATGTGACTATTGGGGAAATCAAGGGTCTGTCAGGATAACACATGTGCTGATCAAGAGACACAGTAGACTACAAGGAAAGTTGTGTTAGAATCAACCAGGTTTCATGTTGGGACGAGAGAGCACAATTAAAAATATGAAAAGCCCTCAGCAGCACAAGAAGGCACTCAAAAACACCTGTCCTTTAACAGGAAAAAGAATGAGGGGCACAAGGCCACCAGAGAGGTTTTAAGATACTCAGATGGTGCTCTAGTTAACTGGTGTTACCCTATGATGATTAGGATTGCAGCGTGGGCACCAGAGAGTGATCTGTGTTATACAGAGCCCTTACCGGACCACTATGGGATGGAAAAAAAGACATCCAAAAGCTATCAGAGGTATCAGGTGATTCTCAAAACCACCAGGTTGTACCTGCAAAGATACTTAGGCTCACCAGTGGATGCTTTGGAATAACAACCACAACAAATACAAACAAACAAACAAACAAACAGGCAAATCAATGTCTGTGGAGAAACCACAAATTACCGAAGGGATTTGGTGCTTATCATGATTGTATCAAAAACAATTAGGGTGTTCAGGTACCCTGAAAATCCAGAAATTGCAGAGGAAAAATGGAGCATTGTCAGAACCTCAGAGACCACTCAGATGAACTAAGTTCCACTCAGGACCAGCAAGTAACTATGTAGATTACATTGGGAGTTTTGTGGCAATATTCTGATGCTCAGAAAAAAAAAAAAATCAAGGTTTGTCCTGGGGACTCTGGGGTCACATTAACACCAGAAGACACATATGAACACAACAAAACCACCACAAATTCCAATGGCTAATAATACTACCTACCATATGAAAACTACCTATTATGCCATCAAAACAGATAGGGAAAACTCATGGCTACAAGGGTCACTCAGTACCACCAGGCCACTGTCAGAAATATGAGGGAGATTGCAAAGTGCAAGAGGGTTCCTACAATTGTTAGGGGTATATTGTGAGTGTCTGGAGAAAATCACTACCACATGGGCTGCACAGGACAATGGTGCCCCTCAGCACAAATGAGGAGTATCTAGGTTTTATATCAGATACTCAGCTCTTACGGGGTTTTCATCAAGGACTCCAGAACCCAAATAGGATTACCACTCAGCACAGGATAAGTAGTGGTCTCTTTGACAATGTTGGCTTCACATGAAAAAACAAAACAAGATTTTCTGAGCACTACCACAGCACTCTGAGCATCACCAGGGTACACTCAGTGCCAAGACTAGTCTCTTATGACAAACAAGAAGATGACAGGAACATCAGGCATACACTAGGACAGCAGACATAGTGGTCTATTTTTTAGTTTAAAGTGAACACTTCTGCTTTTTTTTGACATCACTTTTGGCGATAGTTATTTTAGCATTGGACAACCCTTGTCTAAGGAGCCAGACCAAATTTCCAATGAGTTGGGAATTACCTTAACATTTTCTCTCTGTCACTGAAAGAAATGAAATTACCTTGAAGATTTATGTTGTAACTGTATGTCAGTCTCATGTCAAAACTCTATATCCTCACTAGTATATGAATTAGATAAGAAAACATGTTATTAGATATTGGGAATTAATCTCATAATTGGTGACATAATCATTTGGACTCAGTCCATTCTATGGCTCATGAACCTGTCTTAATTTAGATTCAACGACCATTACAAAACTGTTGTTAACTTTCTGTAGCCTTACTTTACTATGCTTGAAGCTTACTATGCTAGCATGTTACAATTTCATTGATATACCCTGGTTAACAGTGAGCACCTTGAGGATTTAGGACACTCTGAGGTTGCTAGATGACTGGAGGTGACTCTAGCTACGCACAACTGGAGATGATGAACTTAATCACACATTCTCCGGAAATCAAGGAAGCAAGGAGAATTATCAGATAGATATCAGGACAATAAGGAGAAACAAATGACATTGCCGTGTCCCACAGGAAAAGAAGAGGGACTCAGAAAATCCGGGAGACCCAAAGAACGTTGGGTCACTTTCAGGAAATTCAGATGGCACACACCCCAACCGAGATGGATTACATTTTCAGGGAAAGATCAAGACAACCCAGATGTGCCCAACTTCACCAGGGAAATCTCACTACCACTAGGAAACATTCGTTATCACAAAGGTACTAATGGGATCATGAAAAATCAGTCAGAAATGTGAGGGCACACTCAGAAGCAACAGGGCCAACCAGGATCACCAAGGTGTGCTCAGGGCAAGCTCAGGGATACCAGGAGTCACTGATGAACTCCAGGATGTACTCAGGTACACCAGGGAACAATCAGGAGACCACAAATGGCTTAGGACAAGCAGGGCCCTATCAGCTACACCCAGGAGTGAATATTTTATATTATATATTTCCTTTTTGAGTAATATAGAACAATGTATTAAACATATTTATTACATTCATAGCACTGTATTATCCTTTGTTTGTTTGTTTGTTTTACACTGACAGGATCTCTTTAAAAGATCTCCATTTTTAAATATCATATTTACATTTACATGTACATATCTACACAGACAAAAAGTACAATGTTTTCATGCTTATATCTATGATTGTATAAATGAATTAAATGTGTTGCGATTGCAAAGCCATGCCTGTAAAACAGAAAAACAGCTATCCATTTTTATTTTTGAATCAAATTGTACTGTTTTTCTCTAACAATTGAAAATTGTGCTTACACATCCATGGTGTTTATGCACACGGCTATTACACAGCATAGTTTTAAATACCACACTATGTAAAATTACTTACTCTGTCTATCTGATTTTGTACATTTTCAATTTATTATACCTGATACTATAGTGACTAATCTGAAATTCATTGCATCATATTGACTGGATGAACCACTAAGATGTACTGATTAAAATCTCTTGTGGCCCTCAGATTTTGCAGATCACACCATATAAATAACCATTCTGAAATAAATAACCAGTTTTTGAACTGAATAAAATGTGCACGGGAAAAATACACTGGTTTCGTATAGTATGACATTGCTAGGAGACCAGTCTATTTGTGATATAACAGCTGATAGATAGAAAACTGTTGTGTTGATCTGGATATTTTACACGTGTAAGCCTGTCAAAGCAACATTTGAAGCTGCAGTATTCAATACTATGGAGATGAGAGAAGGAACTCAAGAAAAGTTTTTTGAAATGGCACATGTTTCTTCAGGCATTCAACATATTTCTTGTAAGAGAGGATTCATAGCTCAGTAAACACCACTATATCTTTATTGGGAAAAAGACATACACTCACTGAGAACATGGACTTGTCAGTGATTCACAAATAGGCATTCTTGGCAGTGACTGAGTGAGCATTGCTAAGAAAACCACATTGTACGTACTGTGATTCTGAACAAAATGAAGATAATGATTTTCATTCCATGATCTTTCCCAGAAAACTTGGAATACAGTTGTGAGCAACACCTTTAAATCTATATGGAGGATGAGAATGGAACTTGTATATTGACTAATGATTAACTCCTCGAAAAGAAGCTTTGGAGAGAAAAGCTCCTTTCAAAATATTTGAAACTGGAAGCATGAAATGTTTACTTAGACAGCTAAACTTCTACGGATTTAATAAACTACAGCCCTCTTTTCAAAGATCTGCTTTTCCACGTGACTTTCTGTCAAAAGAAAAGTCGGTCTCTGTGTTAAGTAAGGTAGTTTTTACTTGTAATATGATAAGGTCTATAAATACCTATGTTAAAATTATGTAAAATTACTACATTAATTTTATTTCAAAATATAGATAAATGTGCATTCTGAATTTTGAAAAAAGTTGAACCTCCATTAAAATATTTGTTCACTGTTACTTTAAATATGGAAACAGTTTTTCACTTGAGGAAGTCAAATTTAGATTTCTATGCCCAATAAGTAATGTTTGAAAATAGTGAACACTGTAAATTTATAGATGAACTCATGTTTGGGTAAGTTCTTGATTACAAAATTATAAAGTTCTTCATAGGATCTGGAGGTCTTCTTTCTTCTTTTACGTGTCAGTAAATAACTTTTTCCCATTGTTTTAGCTAGTGCTATTAAAATCTCTATTTTAAACAAGGCGGTGCCCATCTTTTACTGAGAATGAAGAGTTGAAATGAAAAATGGTTCTTAATCACTTGCATGATTCAACTTCAAAAATAAATACTTTAGAGCAAAGTGTCACGTAAATAATCATAATTCTTGTTTTGTTGCTGATCCAAGTAAAGTACACATAGTTTCAAACTCCACACATTTAACTATGCCACAAAAGGTAAAGCCAGACCAAATCAGAGAATTGCACATAGGGCTGCTCTAATCACAAGGGTTTTATAGTCTTCTCATCAGTTTTAGTTAGACTGTTAAAACAACTTGAACTACATCCAAATCCTGCTTCAAACCACATAACCACCTTTCATATGAACTCAAGGAAATGGCCCGATTTAAGATTTAATTGCAGGTATAACTTGTAATTCACATTCCCACATTACATCTTGTTTACAGAGAAGCTATTTTGAAGCTGATTTTCCAATCCGTCTTCATGATTTATCCATCTCTTATGGTCAACTTTCTAACCCTACAATTAGCAGGAAAACCATGGTTCCCAATGATGATAACAGCAGATACACCTGCTGCCTTTCCATCATCCATAGCCTGCATTGTGGGCACATCCTTTTTATTGCCAATGACCTAAAAGGCTATGCAGCATAACAAAGACTAAAATGTGTGTTGGCGAATGTCAGCAGAAGTCCTCATAAACTTTGTTTCCCCTATAAACTTACATGTTTACTTTGTCATTGTCTTGTGTCTATTATGGGAAATAGTTGGTTTAAAAATATGACAGGAGCCTTTCAATGACAGGCTACTAACTCCGTATTGAATATTTGGGAATAGTGGTCATTAGACTGGAATATTCAACACTATTCCTTCTAAGTGAATGATATCTATCTAATTATTTATTTATTTATTTATTTATTTATTTATTTATTTATTTTTAACTAAATTTATTGGGATGACAATTGTTAGTAAAATTACATAGATTTCAGGTGTACAATTCTGTATTACATCATCTATAAATCCCATTGTGTGTTCATCACCCAGAGTCAGTTCTCCTTCCATCACCATATATTCGACCCCCTTACCCTCATCTCCCACCACCCACCCTTCAATGTGTAATGATTCTCTGCCTGTCAATGCACAGTGAATGAAATTTGTGAAAACGCCTTTCCAAAATCAGTGCTCTATGTAAAACGGTAATCTACTCCATTGGGGAATTATCCACCACCACACCTCTCTCATCAGGACTTAAATTTCACTTGCAGTGTTTCTTTTAGAACGGAGGAGCTTTCTCTTGTAGCCCAAAGGTTCTAGGAGGCAGAGCCATCAAAACATTACAGGACTTGTGTTTTAGGAGAGATGCCCTACTGGGAATAGCCCTTAAAATGTTTTGGTAAAATTCACACCACCAGTTTGCCGTTGGAATATTTAAAAAATACTATTCAGTTTTGTAATATACCAACAGCATTGTGCTTTCCTCAATCCTTGCTGTCTAATATCATTTTTCTGATTACAAGTAATACAATTCATGGAACTTTCACATCCCACCCACGCTGCCACACACCTTGTACCATGGCAAACAAAGACCTGCCTTCTTTCCCTATGGATTTGACATTATTGGTCTGTTGTCTGAATGGGGAGACAGGGTATGAGAACTTGGGATGCTAGCTTCTTTCTGGCCAATTTCTCAAGGTTTTTTTGTGTGTGTGTGTGTGGTGGCCCGTATCAGGACTTCTGTCTGCTTTATGACTGTCTTCTTTCATTTTATATATATAAAACCTTCTCTAATGCATTCATCAGTTGACCTGATAATCTGTTTCTACATTTTTGCCTTTATATACAGTGCAATTGTGAAGCAGAGTATTAAAGTAATGCACACAATATGCATTAAATGTAATAGATGAAACAGATAGGCATGTCATAGGATGCCCTCAGTAACATGGTGGAGAATGGGAGAGGCAGAGGAGATCCTCAGCAATCCGAGTATTAGCCTGATTTACACTCCATGTCCTTCAGGATATCCCCTGCTTGAACCCCACAATAAACCACAACTGTTGTCCCAGCTCTCTGAGCTATCTTTCCTTTCCACTCGATGGAAATATTTATGCTCATAGGTGAGGAGACCCATCACAATATTTTCAGAGACTTCTTTCAGTGTGTAATGATTCTCTCATTTCAATTAACAGTGAATGCAATCTGTGAAAATTCCTTTCCAAAATTAGTGTTCTCTCTGTAAAAGAACTATGTAAAAGAAATTCATAGGGAAATATCCACCTCCACACATAATTCTAGCAAGGGCACTTCTCCCACTGAGACCTAAATTTAACTGGCAGTGTTTTCTTTTGAACTGAGGAATAGACCAATAAGAACCACAGAATTCACTCTGCCTACAGACTCACACTTTTGTCTGCCCAACACTGGAGCTGTAATCCATGTAATCCGTGTAATCCATGTCTAGGGAGCTTTTGCTCCCTGGACAATCACATACCATTATTCTTATCTTTCCCAAAAATACAACTGTGACATCATTATCCCCTGTCCAGAAGGCCACAGTCACAGAGATGCCTTGCAAGATTTGCTGCTCCAGAGACTTATCAAGGACAATCCTTCCACTTTGAGCCCTGAGAATGACTTCACCATTCTCTGTGCTCCATAGAGACATCTGTATCATACTACAGAGGCTGACCATTTTGACAAGCAGGATGGACTCCATGGGTCTTCCACCTTAATTCCCCTATACGTGCCTACCAACCGCTGAATTCAACGAGTTGTATATAATTCAGTAGAGGTCAGATTCACCAGAAATTACCTAAGAAAGAAAGGAAGGTCCACATTTTTGTGTGTTGGCTCATTACCTGGCTCAGTATATACTGTAGTTACCCATGTTCTACCTGTAAAAGACACTGAATTGATCTGGGGAAGACACTATGTGTCTCCTCTTAGCAGGTGATGTAACAAAGAATTTGAAGTCATGATAGATTCACTGACCACCTATGGATTACCACATGCAAAATGTACAGAATGCATCAGAAAGACATTCCGGAGGAGGTCCTCAGTAACATGAAGAGAATGGGAGAGGCATATCATATCCGCAGCAATCCGAATAACAGCCTGATGTAGACTCCAGGTGCTTCAGGATAGCCTTGGCTGGAACGTAGCAAGAGACCACAGCCATTCCCACAGATCTCTGACCAATTCTTCCTTTCCACTTGAAGGAAATGTCTGTGCTCACAGGTGAGGAGGCCCATCACATTTTGTTTCAGACATTTCTATGAATGTGTAAATATTCTCTCCCTTTCAATTCACAGTGAACTAATTCTATGAAAACGACTTTCCAAAATCAGTGTTCTCTCTGTAAAACGACGAACTACCCCGTCAGGGAAATATCCACCACCACACTTATTTCTAGTAAGGGCATTTCTTAGATTGGGACCTAAATTTCACTGGCAGGGTTTGTATTTATAAGCCATCAGGTTTCTCATTTATCATAAGCAGTCTAGCAGGCAAGGCCAGCACAACCCTAGATAACTTGGGGAGTATAAGGGAGACCTACTGGGAATATCCCTTTTATTGTTTTGGTAAAATACACAAAATACATGTTTGCCACTGGAACCTTAACAAAGTACAATTCAATTTTGGAATATGCCAACAGCATTGGGGTTTCCTCAATGCTTGCTGTCTAATACCATTTTCTAATTACAAGCAATCACTATTAACCCAAGCCATGCAACTTCCACAACCCATCCATGTTACCCCACAACTTGTGGCCTGGCAAACACTGACCTGCCTTATTTCCCTATGAGTTTGACATTGTTATTCTGTTATTTTAACGGATAGACAGCGTGAGTGGCCTTGGGATGTTAGCTTCTTCTCTTGCCAATTTCTCAAGATACTTTCTTGTGGTGGGCAGTACCAGGATTTCTGTCACTTTTATGACTGTATCTTGTTTTATTTTTATTCATATACCACCCTCCTAATGCACTCACCAGTTGACCTGCTTTTGTGTTTCTACATTTTTTTCCGTTACTTGCAGTGCAGTTCTGAATTCTGTTTAGGAGTTTCTGGGCATCTGTTTTAACCACTATTGTGTATATATCAATAGTCACATGATATTTTCATTCTCAACATATGGGACAAACACTGAACTGTTTTCTTTTATAGATACATCATTCTATGTATCCAGCAGAGTCATGTGAGCATTCCAGTTTTTCCAAATTGCACTGTCAACGCACATGTGATCATTTCTCTTTGGTTGGTCACAGCATTCTTGAAGGAGTGGCATAAAGTCTCATTGTGCTTTTGATTTTCCTTCCCTGACTTATTAAGTGTCTGATTTTCATAACAAAATGTTATAGGCTGTGTGGCTTCAATAATAGAAGTGTATATCTTACCGTCCAGAAAGTTCAAGATGAAGATACCAGAATGTTACTTTCTCAGGCGGGTCTGTCAACAGGAAACTGTTCAACAGGGACTGAGGATGAGGGTGTTAGGAAGAAAGAACAGCCTGAGCAGAGCCACAGAAGCCGCTTTCCTCGCACACTCACACTCTGTTGTCTGCTCAGCACGGGAGGTGTAATCCATGCCAAAAGAAACCAGCCAATCACATATCAGTATCCTCATGTGTCACAAGTAGGCAACTGTGACATCATCATCTCCTCTCCATGAGGCCACAGCCACAGTTGTGCTTTTGACAAGTTGCCGCCCAGAGATTTATCCAAGACAGCCTAATCACTTTGAGCCCTGTGTTTGACCTCACCATTCTTTGTGCTCCGTACAACCTTATTTTCATACCTCAAAGGCCCTTGGCCCAACCATAATAACTTTCCAGGAATCACCTTGCTACTTCAAAGATAAACAAGAACTGATATGCAGTGTATGAGCGCTGTCTACAAAAAATGCCCATCAAAGACCTTAACTGGATGAATGTGATCTCCAGATAGAAGCAGTTCAGGTCTTCTAATCTCTGTTGATGATTTTCAGAAAGAACCACTATCATAGCTAGCAATTTGGGGCTTCAGGTTCTTGATTGTCCTCATCATTTTCTGAATAGTGTCACAGGAGTGTTGGTACATGTAGAGGAAGGAAAAACATTTGTATTGTGCTCTCTCACTTCTGACAGGTAGGATGAGCTCCATGGGTCTGCCCTCTGAATTCCCCAATGCATGCCTATCAAGCAGCTGATTTCAGTGTGTTGCACGTAATTCACTAGAGGTAAGGTTCGTCATGAATTACATAAGAAAGAAAGGAAGGTCCACTTTCTTTTTGTGTAGGCTCAGTACCTGGCTCAGTATATAATGTACTTGTCCATATTCTACTTGTCAAAGACGCTGAATTTCTCCTGGGATGACACTTCCTGCCACCCCTTATCAGACGACATAACAAAGAATTGGAAGCCACGATAGATTCACTGACCACACAAGGAATTCCATATTCAAAATGTGCAGACTCTGAGAAAAGGGGGAAAATTGGGACTGTTTCCTCAATTACAAAGATCAGAGTATTAAAATAACGCAGACAGCATACACAAAATGTAAAGATGAAACAGATTGGCATGCTGTAGGAGGCCCCCTGTAACATGGAAGAGAAAGGGAGAGGGACAACATGTCCGCAGCAATCCAAGCTTTATTTTTATTTAGGATACATGTCCTACAGAATAGCCCTGGCTTTAACCCCACCTGAGACCACAACTGTTGGCCCAGCTGTCTAACCAATCCTTCCTCTCCACTTGAAGGAAATATCTATGCTCACCGGTGAGGAGGCCCATCAGGTTTTGTTTCAGAGACTTCTTTCAATGTGTAATGATTCTCTCACTTTCAATTCACAGTGAATGAAATCTGTGAAAATCCCTTTCCAAAATCAGTGCTCTCTATGTGAAAATGGTAATCTACTCCATCAGGCAAATATCAACCACCACACTGATTTGTAGCAAGGGCACTTCTCCCATTGGGACCTAAATTTCACTGGCAGTGTTTGTTTTTAGAACTGAGGAGCTTTCTCATATAGCCCAAGTGTCTAGGAGGCAGTGTCATCACAACATGGGAGGACTTGTGTTTTAGGAGAGGTGCTCTACTGGGAATATCCCTTACATTGCTTTGGTAAAATTCACACCACCAGTTTGCCATTGGAACATTTAAGAAATACAATTCAGTTTGTAATGTACCAACAGCATTGGTTTTTCTCAATGCTTGCTGTGTAATACATTTTTTCTGTTTACAAGCAATCAATAGAAATCCAAGACACGCAACTTTCAATTCCCATCCATGCTGCATCACAACTTGAGCCCTGGCAAACACTGACCTGCCTTCATTCCCTATTAATTTGACATTGTCGTTCTGTTATACTAATTGAGAGACTGCGTATGTGGACTTGGGATGCTAGCTTCTTTCTCTTTCCATTTTCTCAATATACTATCTTGAGTTGGCAAGCATCAAGACTTCTGTCCCCTTTATGACAGTATCTGGTTTCATTTTATACATATAACACTTTCGCTAATGCATTCATTAGTTGACCTGATATTGTGTTTCTATATTTTTGCCCTTATCTACAGTGCAGTTGTGAATTCTCTTTAGGAGTTTCTGGGCTTCCGTTTTAAACACTATTGTGTATATACTGAAGTTCACATTATATTTTCAATCTCTAAACAATGGACAAAAGTGAACTGTTTTACATGATAGTTATGTCGTTCTATGTATCCAGCAGAGACATGTGAGCATTCCAGTTTTTCCACATCATGTTGTCAAGACACATGTGATCATTTCCCTTTGGTTGATCACAGCATTGTTGAAGGTGTAGCATACAGTCTCATTGTGCTTCTGATTTTCCCTCCTTGTGTTATAAATTGTTTGATTTTCATGGCAAAATGTTATAGGCTGTGTGGCTTCAATAACATAACTGTATTTCTCTCTATCCTTAAAGTCCAAGATGAAGGTGCCAGAACATTGCTTTTACACTAGTGTCTGTCAACAGGAACCTGCTCAGCAGGGTCTGATGCTGATGGCCTCAAGAGGAAAGAACACCCTGAGCAGAGCCACTGAAGTCAATCTCCTCACAGACACACATTCTTTTGTCTGCCCAGCACTGTAAATGAAATCCGTGCCAAGGAGGGCCTGGCTAATCACTTATCAGTATCTTCATGTGTCACATAAAGGAAACTATAACATCATCATCCCCTCTGCAGGAGGCCACAGCCACTGAGGTGCCTTGGAAAAGTTTCTGCCCAGAAACTTATCCAGGACAGTCCTTCTACTTCGAGCCCTGGGTGTGGTTTTGCCATTCTCTGTGCTCCATAGAGCTTTCTTTCTCATACTACAGAGGCCCTTGGGAACAGACATAATGACTTGCCAGGAGTCACCTTGACCCTTCAAAGACAAGCAACAAATGACATGCACTTGGTGTGAGCGCCGGCTCCAAAAGTGCCCCATGAAAGAGTGCTACTGAATTAATTAAAGCTCCAGATAGAAGCAAATGTGGTATTCTAGACTCTGATGGTGATTTTCAACAAAAAACACTTATCATACCTAGCAAGTGGAGGCTCAGTTTATTGATTGTCTTCATCATTTGCTGAGTGGTTATCAAGGGCATATTGGTACACGGAGGGAAAGGATAGACATTCATATGGTGCTCTGTTAATTCTGACAGGCAGGATGGGCTCCATGGGTTTTCCATTGGAATTCCCCAACGTGTGTCTATCAACTGGCTGATGTGGGAATGTTGGATGTAACTCAGTAAAGTTCAGGTTCACCAGGAATTACCTAAAGAAGAAAAGAAGGTCCACTTTCGTTGTGTATGGGCTCAATAGCTGGCTCAGCATATTCTGTAGTTCTCCATAATTTACTTGTCAAAGACACTGAGTTTCTCAGGGAAAACCCTGTCTGCCACCACTTAACAGGTGACTTAACAAATAATTGTATATCACTATAGATTCACTGACGTTCCTTGAGAACCACACACAAAATGTACAGAATGTATGAGGAAAAGGGTGAAAATTTGGAATGTTTCCTCAATTATGAGGATCAGAATATTAAAGTAACGCACACAACATGTGCAAAATCTAAAAGATGAAACAGATACCCATGCCATAGCAGGCCCTGAATAAAATGGAAGAGAATTGGAGAGGCTCATCAGATCCACAGATATCCAAGTTTTAGTCTGATTTAGACTCCAGGTCCCTCAGGATACCCTGGCTTGAACCCTGCAAGAGACCACAGCCATTGCTCTGGCTCTCTGAGCAATCCTTCTTTTCACTTGTAGGAAATATCTATGGTTACAGGTGAGGAGGCCAATAACATTATGTTTCAGAGACTTCTTTCAATGTGTAATTATTTTCACCCTTTCAATTCACAGTGAATGAAATCTGTGAAAAAGCCTTTCCAAAATTAGTGCTGCCTCTATAAAACCACAAACTATACTGTCAGGCAAACATCCACCACCATGTTTATTTTGAGGAAAGGCACTTCTCCATTTGTGACCTAAATTTCACTGGCAGTGTTCATTTTAATAACTGAGGAGCTTTCTAATGTAGTCTAAGGATGTAGGAGGCAGGGCCATCACATTAGAGGACTTGTGGTTTATGAGAGGTGCCCTACTGGGAATGTCCCTTACATTGTTTTGGTAAAATTCACACCACCCCTTTACCATTGGAACCTTTAAAAAAACACAATTCAGTTTTGCAATATGCCACCAGCATTATGCTGTCCACAATCCTTGCTGTTAATACCATTTGTCTGATTGCAAGCAATCAATACAAACCCAAGTCATGAACTTTCACTTCCCATCCATGATGCCACACACCTTCTACTCTGGCAAACTCTGATGTGCCTTTTTTCCATATGAATTTGACATTGTCGTTCTGTTACCTTAATTGAGAGACATCATATGTGGCTTAGGTTGCCACCTTCTTTCTCTTGCCAATTTCTAATGGTATTTACTTGCTGTGGCCTGCATCAGGACTTCTGTCACCTTTATGACTGTGTCTTGTTTCATTTTATTATACACATACCACTTCCGTCAATGCATTTATCAGTTGACCTGATATTGTGTTTCCAATTTTTGCCATTATGTACAGTGCAGTTCAGAATTCTGTTTAGGAGTATCTGGGCATCTGTTTTAACTTCAATTGTGTATATATAAAATATCACTTGAATTTTACATTCTCAACATACTGGACAAATGGTGAACTGTTTTCCTTAGTAGCTATATCATTCCATGTATCCACCAGAGAGACCTATGTGCGTTCCAGCTCTTCTACATCACATTGTCAATGTACACGTGATCTCTTCTCTTTGGTTGATCATGACATTCTTGAAGGAGTAGCATATTGTCCCATTGTGTTTTCAATTTTCCCTTCCTGGTGGATAAAGTGTCGGATATTTATAGTAAAATGCTATACATTGTGTTGCTTCAATACCAGAAGTGGTTTTCTCACCATTCTGAAAGTTCAAGATGAAGTGCCAGAATGTTGCTTTCTCAGGAGGTCTGTTAAAAGGAAAATGCTCAGCATGGTCTGACGCTGAGGGTTTCAGGAAGAAGGAACTGCCAAGGAGAATGACAGAAGTTGATCTCCTCACAGACTCACACTCGGTTGTCTGCCAAGCACTGGAGCTGTAATCCATGCCCAGCAGTTGCCTGGAAAATCACATATCTGTTTCTTCATGTGTCACAAAAGTACAACTGTGACATCATCATCCCCTCTCCAGGAGGCCGCAACCACCGAGGTGCATTGGACCATTTACTGCCCAGAGACTTATCCCAAAGAGTCCTTCCACTTTGAGCCCTGAGTATCACTTCAATATTCTCTGAGCTCCACAGAGCCTTCTTTCTAATAGTACAGAGGCCCTTGAGCCCAGACATAATGACTTGCAAGAAATCACCTTTCTACTTCAAAGAGGAGGCAGAACTGACTTGCAGTTGTTCTGAGCGCTGGCTTTACAACGTGCCACATAAAAGAGTGTTACCAGATGAATGTGAGCTCCAGATAGAAGAACATCAGGTGTTCTAGACGCTGATGGTAATTTTCTACAAGAACCACTTATCATACCTAGTAAGGTTGGGCATCAGCTCTTTGATTGTCCTCATCATTTGCTGAGTAGTGCCAAGGGAGTGTTACAACATTGAGAGGAAGGATACATATTTGTATGGTGCTCTGTCAGTCTCACAGGCCTGATGGGATCCCTAGATTGGATGTCTGAATTCACTGATAAGTGCCTATAAACTGGCTCATTTCAGAGGGTTGCACGTAATTCAGTAGAGGTCAGTTTCTCCAGGAATTACCTAAGAAAGGAATGAAAGTCCACTTTCTTTGTGTTTGGGCTCAGTTGCTAGCTCAGTATATACTGTAGTTCTCCATGTCCTACTTGTCAAAGACACAGAAATTTCCCAGGAAGACACTCTCTGCCACCCCTTAGCAGGTGACTTAACAAAGAACTGGAAGTCATGATAGATCACTGAACACACATTGAGTCCCACATTCAAAATATGCAGAATCTAAGAGTAAAAGCGTGAAAATTGGGTATCTTTCCTCAATTATGAAGATCAGAGTATTAAAGTAACACACAGCATGCATAAAATGTAAAAGATAAAACATATAGGCATGCCATAGGAGGCCCTCAGTAACATGGAATAGAATGGGTGAAGCACAGCAGATATGCAGCAAACCAAGAATGAGCCTTATTTAGAATCCAAGTCCTTCAAGATAGCCCAGGCTTGAACCGCACAAGAGATCACAGCCATTCCCTATCTCTCTGACCAAGCCTTTCCTTCAGCTTTAAGGAAATGTGTATGCTAAGAAGTGAAGAGGACCATAACCTTTTTGTTTCAGAGATTTCTATCAATGTGTAATGATTTTCTCACTTTCAAT
Organism: Rhinolophus sinicus; assembly: GCF_057876585.1. Lineage (NCBI taxonomy): Eukaryota > Metazoa > Chordata > Mammalia > Chiroptera > Rhinolophidae > Rhinolophus > Rhinolophus sinicus. Next base: position 4,554,316 of record NW_028290712.1, read on the forward strand.
TCACAGTGAATGAAATCTGTGAAAACTCCTTTACAAAATCAGTGCTCTCTCTGTAAAACGGTAATGAACTCTATCAGGCAAATATCCACCACCACACTTATTTCTAGCAAGGGCACTTCTCCCATTGGGACCTAAATTTCACTGGCAGTGTTTGATTTTAGAACTGAGGAGTTTTCTCATGTAGACCAAAGGGTCTAATAGGCAGGTCCATCACAACATTAGAGGACTTGTGCTTTAGGAGAAGTTCCCTACTGGGAATAACTCTTACAATGCTTTGCTAAAATTCACACTAACAGTTTGCCATTGGAAACTTTAAAAAATACAATTCAGTTTTTAATATGCCAGCAGCATTGGGCTTTCTTCACTACTTGCTGTCTAATACAATTTTTCTGATTACAAGCAATCAATAGAAAACCAAGCCATGCAACTTTCATCCCCATTCATGCAGCCCCACAATGTGTGTCATGGCAAACACTCATGCGCCTTCAATCCCTATGAATTTGATATTGTCTTTCTGTTATCTTAATGAAGAGACAGCTTATGTGGTTTGGGATCCTAGCTTCTATCTCTTGCCAATTTGTCAATATACTTTCTTGTGGTGGCCAGCAACATGACTTCTGTCTCCTTTATGAATGTATCTTGTTTTATTTTATACATATAATACGTTGGTTAATGCATTTATCAGTTAACCAGATATTGTCTTTCTACATATTTGCCATTATCTAAAGTGCAGTTCTGATTCTATTTAGTAGTTTCCTGGCATCAGTTTTAAACACTATTGACTATCTATCAATGGTCAGATAACGTTGTCATTCTCAAAATACGGCACAAATATGAACTGTTTTCTTGTTAGTTATATCATCCTATGTATCCAGAGAGACATGTGAGCATTCCAATTCTTCCATATCACATTGTTAATGCACATGCGATCTTTTCTCTTTGGTTGATCACAGTATTCTTGAAGGAGGAGTATATTGTCTCATTGTGCTTCCAATTTTCCCTCCATGACTGATGAAGTGTTCAATTTTCATAGCAAAATGTTATAGACTGTGTGTCTTCAATAACAGAAGTGTATTTCTCACCGTCATGAAAGTCCAAGATGAAGACACCAGAACGCTGCTTTCTCAGGAGTATCTGTCAACACGAAACTGCTCAGCAGGGTCTGTCGCTGAGGTTATTAGGATGAACAGCCAGAGCAGAGCCACAGAATTTGCTCGCCTCGCAGACTTGCACTCTGTTGTCTGCCCAGCACTGGAACTGTACTCCGTGCACAGCAGACACTTGGCCAATCACATATCAGTATCCTCATATGTCACAAAAAGACCACTGTGACATCATCATCCCCTCTCTAGGAGCCCGCATCCACAGAGATGCCTTGGACCATTTGAATCCAGAGAGATCTCCAGTACAGTCCTTCCACTTTGAGCCGGGAATATGAGTTCACAATTCTCTGTGCTCCATAGGGTCTTCTTTCTCATATTGCAGAGGTCCTTGGGCCAGGCCAAAATGACTTGCCTAGAATAACATTGCCACTTCAAAGAAGAACAAGAACAGACATGCAGTTGGTGTGAGCGCTGGCTCCAAAAAGTGCCACATCAAAGTTTGTTACCTGATGAAGGTGAGCTCCAGATAGAATCAGATAGGGTCTTCTAGTCTCTGCTGCTGATTTTCAACAAGAACAACTTATCATACATAGCAACCCAATTCATCAATTTCTTGATTGTCCTTTTCATTTGCTGAGTATTGTCAAGGGAGATTTTGTACACAGAGGAGAAGGGTACACATTTGTATGTTGCTCTGTCAGTTCTGACTAGCAAGATGGGCTCCAAGGGTCTGCCATCTGAATTCCTCAAAGCATGACCATCAACTGGCAGATTTCAGAGAGTTGGATATAATTTAGTAGAACTCAGATTCATGAGGCATTACTTAAGAAAGAAAGGAAGGTCAACTTTCTTTGTGTGTGGGCTCAGTAGCTGGATCACTATATACTGTATTTCTCAATATTCCACTTGTCAAAGACACTGAACTTCTCTGGGGAAGACACTCTAAGCCACACCTTAGCAGGTGACGTAACAAAGAATTGGAAGTCACGATCGATTCACTGACCACACATGGAGACCCATGTGCAAAATATACAGACTCCAAGAGTCAAAGGGTGAAAATTGTAAATGTTTCCTGAATTATGAAGATCAGAGTATTAGAGTAACACACAACATGCACAAAATGTAGAAAAATGAAACAGATATGCATGCCGTAGGTGGCCCTCAGTAAAATGGAAAAGAAAAGGAGAGGCATAGCAGATCCGCAGCAATCCGAGTTTTGGCCCAATTTAGACTCCAGGTTCCTCAGGATAGCTCAGGCTTCAATCCTGCAAGAGACCACAGCCATTGCTCCAACTTTCTGACCAATGTGTCCTTCCTACTCGTAAGCAATACTATGCACACAGGTGAGGAAGCCCATCACGTTTTGTTTCAGAGACTTCTTTCAATGTGTAATGATTCCCTCCCTTTCAAATAACAGTGAATGAAATCTGTGAAAACTCCTTTCCAAAATTAGTGCTCTCTCTGTAAAACGGTATTCTATTCCATCAGGCAAATATCCACCACCACATTTATTTCTAGCAAGTGTACTTCTGCAGTTGTGACCTAAACTTCACTGGTAGTGTTTGTTTCAGAAAGGAGTAGCTTTCTCATGTAGCCCAAAGATTCTAGGAGGCAGGGCCATCACAACATTAGAACACTTGTGGTTTAGCAGAGGTTCCCTAATGGGAATATCCCTTACATTGTTTTGGTAAAGTTCACACCTCCAATTTGCTATTGGAATCTTTAAAAAATACAATTCAGTTTTGTAATATGACAACAGCATTGTGCTTTCTCAAGCCTTGCTGAATAATACAATTTTTCCGATTACAAGTAATCCATGGAAACCCAAACCATGCAACTTTCACTTACAATTAACACTGTCCCACACCTTGCATCCTGGAAATCACTGATCTGCCTTGTTTCCCTATAAATTTGAGATTGTTGGTCCGTTATCTTTAACAAGAGACAGCATATATTTCCTTGGGATGCCAGCGCCTTTCTCTTGCCAATTTCTCAAGTAACTTTCTTGCGGTGGCCAGCGTCAGGAGAACTGTGACCTTTATGACTGTATCTTGTTTCATTTTATACACATATCCCCTTCGCTACAGCATTAATCAGTTGACCAGATATTGTGTTTCTACATTTGTGCCATTATCTACACTGAGTTCTGGATTCTTTTTAGGAGTTTCTGGGCATCCGTTTTAAACACTATTCGGTATATATCAATGTTCAGGTCAGATTTTCATTCTCAACATCCTGAACGGATAACAAACAATTTTCCACGGTAGCTATATAATTCTATGTATCCAGCAGAGACAATTACCTTTCTAGTACTTCCACATCACATTGTCATCACACATATTATAAAACCACTTCCTCTTTGGTTGATCACCACATTCTTAATGGAATAGCACATTGTCTCATTGTGCTTCCGATTTTCCTTCCCTGACCAATGAAGTGTCTGATTTTCATAGCAAAATGTTATAGACTGTGTGGCTTCAATAACAGAAGTGTATTTTTTACCATCATGAAAGTCCAAGATGAAGATGCCAGAACGTAGCTTTCTCAGGAGGGTGTCAACAATCAACTGCAAAGCAAGGTCTGTTGTTGAGGGCTTCAAGATAAAGAAACAGCCTGAGCAGAGCCACAGAATTCGGTCTCCTCACATACTCACACTGTGTTCTCTGCCCAGCACTAGAGCTTTAATCTTGGCCTAGCAGCAGCATGGCCAATCACATATCAGTGTACTCATGTGTCACCGAAAGACAACTCTGACCTCATTATCCCCTCTACAGGAGGCCGCAGCCACAGAGTTGCCTTGAACCATTTGCTGCCCAGAGACTTATCCAGGAATGTCCTTCCAATTTGAGCCTTCAGTGTGACTTCACCATTCTCTGTGCTCCTTAGAGCCATCTTCTCATACTACAGAGGCCTTTTAGACCACCCTAAATGACTTGCTAGGAATCACCCTGAAACTTCAAAGAGGGGCAATAACTGACATGCAATTGTGAGCGCTGGCTCCATCAAGTGCCCTCTCAAAAAATGTTTCTGGATGAATATGACCTGCAGATACAAGCAGAGTGCATCTTCTAGTCTCTGAAATTTATTTTCAACCAAAACCTCTTATCATACTTAGCATGTTTGGGTATCTGGTTCTTTTCATCATGTGCTGTGTATAGTCAAGGGAGTGTTTGTTCATGGAGAGGAAGAACACACATTTGTATGGAGCTCTGTCAGTTCTGAAAGGCAGGATGGGCTCCATTGTTCTGCCATCTGAATTTCTTGATGCATGCCTATCAACCAGCTGATTTCATAGGGTTGGATGTAATTCAGCACAGGTCTGGTTCACCAGGAATTACCTCAGAAAGAAAGGCACGTCCACTTTGTGTGTGGGCTCAGTAGCTGGCTCAGTACATACTGTAGTTCTCCATATTCTACTTATCAAAGGCACTGAATTTCTCTGAGGAAGATCCTCTCTGCCACCCCTTAGCTGGTGACATAAAAAAGAATTGTAAGTCTCAATAGATTCTCTGAAAACACATGAGCCCTACATGCAAAATTTACAGACTCTGTGAGTAAAAGGGTGAAAATTGAGATTGTGTCCTCAATTATGAAGATCTGAGTATTCAGAAAAGCACATAACATGAGCAAAATGTAAAAGATGAAAGTGACAGTCATGCCATAGGAGGCCCTCAGTAACATGCAAGCGAATGGGATAGACACAGCACATCCGCAGCAATCTGAGTTTTAGCCTGATTCAGACCCCAGGTCCTTCATGATAGCCCAGGCTTGAACCCCACAAGAGACCATATCCGTTGTCCTGGCTCTCTGAATATCCATCCTTTCCACCTTACGGAAATATCTACTCTCACAGGTGAGGAGGCCCAGCACGTTTTGTTTCAGAAACCTCTTCCAATGTGTAATGATTCTCTCCCTTTCAATTAACAGTGAATGAAATCTGGGAATACTCCTTTCCAAAATCAGTGCTGTTTCTTTAAAACCGTAATCTACTATATCATGGAAATAACCACCACTATACTTATTTCTAGCAAGAGCACTTCTCCCATTGGGACATATATTGCACGGCAGTGTTTGTTTTTATTTCTGAGGAGTTTTCTCATGTAGCCCAAAGTATCTAGGAGGAAGTGCCATCACAATATTAGAGGACTTTTGTTTCTGTAAGGTGCACTACAGGAAATATACCTTACATTGTTTTGGTAAAATTTACAATCCCACTTTGGCCTTGGAACTTTTACAAAATACAATTCAGTTTTGTGATATGCCAAAAGCATTGTGCTTTCCTCAATCCTTGCTGTCTAATACCATTTTTTTCTGATTACAAGCAATCAGTAGATACCCAAGCCTTGCAACTTTTACTTCCCATCTACGATGCTCAATATTTTGAACCCTGGCAAACACTGATATGCCATCTTTCCCTATGAATTAGACATTTTCATTCTGTTATGTTCATGGTGAGACAACGTATGTGGAATTGAGGTGCTAGCTTCTTTCTTGCCCATTTCTCATGATACTGTCCTGTGGTTTTTATTATCAGGTTTTCTGTCACCTTTATGACTGTATCTTTTTTTCATTTTATACATATTCAACCTTCACTACTGCATTCATCAGTTCACCTGATATTGCGTTCCTACATTTTTGCCATTATCTACAGGCAGTTCTGAATTCTGTATAGGAGTTTCCCAACATCTGTTTTAAACACTTTGTGTGTATGTCAAAGGTCATGTGTTCTCTTCATTATCAACATACTGGACAAATAGAGAACCGCTTTCCAAGGTAGCTATATAATTCTTTGTATCCAGCAGAGACATGTGAGCATTCAGATTCTTGCACATCGCATTTTCAATACACATGTGCTCTTTTCTCTTTGGTTGATCACAGCATTCTTGAAGGAGTAGCATTTTGTCTCATTGCGTTTTCAATTTCCCATCCCTGACTCATAGTGTCCTATTTTCATAGCAAAATATTATAGACTGTGTGGCCTCAATAACAGAAGTGTATCTGTCATGGTCTTGAAAGTCCAAGATGAAGGTGCCAGAATGTTGTTTCTCAGGAGAGTCTGTCAGCAGGAAACTGTTCGGCAGTGTCGGAAGCTGAGGGCATAAGGAGGAAGATACAGCCTGAGCAGAGCCACATAATTCACTATCTTTAAAGACACACTCTCTCTTGTCTGCCCAGCATTGGAGCTGTAATCTGTGCCCACCAGCCACCTGGCCAATCGCATATCAGTATCCTCATGTGACCCAAAAAGATAACTGTGAGTTCATCATCCCCGCTCCAGGATGCCACACCCACAAAGTTGTTTTGTACTGCACAGAGACTTATCAAGGACAGTCCTTCCAATTTGAGCCTTGAGTGTGACCACCATTCTCTGTGCTCCGTAGAGCCTTTTTTTTCATACTACAGAGGCCCTTGGGTGCAGCCATAATGACTAGCCCAAGAGGAGGAAGAACTAACATGCAGTTGGTGTGAGTGCTATCTCCAAAAAGTGCATCATCAAAGAGTGTTACCGGATGACTGTGTGTTCCAGTGAGATGCAGATAGGGTCTTCTTGTCTCTGATGGTGATGTTCAACAAGAATAACTTATTAACCCTAGCAAGTCGTGTTATCAGGTTCTTGATTGTCCTCATCATTTGCTGAGTAATGTCAAGGGAGTGTTGGTACACTGAGAGGAAGGATACACATTTGTACGGTGCTCTGTCAGTTCTGACAGGCAGGATGGGCTCCATGGGTCTGCCATCTGAATTCTCTGATACATGACTATGAACCGGCTGATTTCAGTGGGTTGGATGTAATTCAGTAGAGGTCAGGTTCACCAGGACTTTTCCAGGAAAGGAAGGAAGGTCCACCTTCTTTGGTTGTGGTCTCAGTAGTTAATACAGTATATACTGTAGTACTCTATATTATACTTGTCAAAGACACTGAATTTCTCTGGTGGAAGACACTCTGTGACACCCTTTAGCACTAGGCATAACAAAGAATTGGAAGTCACAATAGATTCTCTATCCACACATGGAATCCCACATGCAAAATGTACAGACTCCATGAGTAAAAGTGTGAAAATGGGAATGTTTCCTCAATTATGATGACTAGAATATTAAGGTAACACAGAAAACATGCCCAAAATGTAAAAAATGAAACAGAAAGTCATGCCTTCAGAGGCGCTCAGTAACAGGGAAGAGAATGGGAGAGGCTCAGCAGATCCGCAGCATTCCAAGTTTTAGCCTGATTTAGACTCCTGGTCAATCATGATAGCCCATGCTTGAACAGGCAAGAGACCACAGCTGTTTCCCCAGCTATCTGACCAATCCTTCCGTTCCAGTTGATGGAAATATTTATACTCACATGAGAGGAGCTCCATCACGTTTTGATTCAGAGACTTACTTCAATGTGTAATGATTATCTCCCTTTTCATTCAGTGTGAATGAAATCTGTGAAAACATCTTTACAAAATCAGTGCCCTCTGTGAAATGGTAATCTAGTCCATCACTCAAATATTCACCACCTAACTTAATTCTACCAAGGGCACTTCTCCCAGTTAGATCTATATTTCACTGGCAGTATTTGTTTTCAGAACTGAGGTGTTATCTCATGTAGCCCAAAGGGTGTAGGAGACAGGGCCATCACAATATTAGAGGACTTGTGGTGCTTGAGAGTTGCCCAACTGACATTATACCTTATAGTGTTTTGGTAAAATTCACACCACCAGGTTGCCATGGGAACCCTGAAAAAATACAATTCAGTTTTGTAATATTACAACGGCACTGTATTTTCCTCAATTCTTGCTGTCTAATACAATGTTTCTGATTACAAGCCATCAATAAAAGCCAAAGCCATTCAATGTCCACTTCCCATCTACACAGCTCCATACCATGTGCCATGGCAAACACTGACATGCCTTCTTTCCCTATGAATTTGACATTGGTGGTCTGTTTTCTTAGTGGAGAGGCAGCATATGTGGCCTTGAGATGCTAGTATCTTTCTTGACAATTACTCAATCTACTTTCTAGCAGTGGCCAGCATCAGGACTTCTATCATTTTTATGACTCTTTCTTGTTTCATTTCATACATATACCACCTTTGATGTAAATTCATCAGTTGATCTGATATTGTGTTTCTACATTTTTACCAAAATCTACAGTGCATTTCTGAATTCTGTTTTGGAGTTTATGGGCATCCTTTTTAAACACTACTCTGTACATGTCAATGATCACATGATATTTTCATACTCAACATACTGGACAAATAGCAAACTGTTTTCCATGGTAACTATATCATTCTATGTATCCAGCAGAGTCTTGTGAGTGTTCCAGTTCTTCCACATCGCATTGTCCATGCACATGTCATCTTTTCTCTTTTGTTGATCACAGCATTCTTGAAGGAGTACATATTGTCTCACTGTGCTTTCGATTTTCCCTCCATGACTTATAAAGTGTTTGATGTTCATAGTAAAATGTTATAGACTGCTTGGCATCAATAAGATAAGTGTATTTCTCACCATCCTGAAATTCTAAGATGAATGTGCCAGAAATTTGCTTTCTCATGATGCTCTGTCAACAGGAAACTGCTCAGCACTGTCTGACACTGAGGGGATCTGGAGGAAGCTACAGCCCGAGCAGAGGCACAGATGTCACTCTCCTTACAGACTCACACTCTGTTGTCTGCCCAGCAATGCAGCTGTAATCTGTGCCCAGCGGTGCCTGGCCAATCACATATTAGTATCCTCTTGTGTCACAAAGAGAAAACTGTGATATCATCATCCCCTCTCAAGGAGGCCACAGCCCCATAGGTCCCTTGGAACTTTTGCTCCCAGAGAGTTATCCAGGACAGTCCAATTTTGAGCCCTGAGTGTGAGTTTACCATTCTCTATGCTCCATGAATCCATCTTTCTCATACTACAGAAGCCCTTCTTCCCAGCCATATGACTTGCCTGGAATCACCTTGCCACTTCAAAGACGAGCAAGAACTGCCAAGAAATTGGTCTAAGCAATGCTTCTAAAAAGTGCCCCATGAAAGAGTGTTGTGGGATGAATATGAGCTCCAGATAGAAGCAGATCAGGTCTTCCTGTCTGTGATTGTGATTTTCAACAAGAACCACTTGTCATACCTAGCTAGTCAGGGCATCAGGTTTTGATTGTCATCATCATATGCTGTTTAGTGTTAAAGGAATATGGTACCCTGTCAGTTCTGACTGGCAAGATGGACTCCACAGGTATGCCATTTGAATTCCCCAATACATGTGTATAAACCGGCTGATTTCAGAGGGTTGGATATAATTCCCTAGTGGTCAGGTTCACCAGGAATTACCTAAGGAAAGGAAGGTCCAATTTCTATGTTTGTGGGCTCAGTAGCTTGCTCAGGATATACTGTATTTCTCCATATTCTACTTGAGAAAGACTCTCAGTTTCTCTGGAGGTAGACACTCTCTGCCACCCCTTAGAAGGTGACGTAAGAAAGAATTGGAAGTCACGGTATACTCTGATCACACATGGAGTCCCACATGCAAAATGTACAGACTTTCTGAGTAAAAGTGTGAAAATTGGGAATGTTTCCACAATTATGAAGATTAGACTATTAAATAACACACACAACATGTGCAAAATATAAAAGATGAAACAGATAGGCATGCTGTAGGAGGCCCTCAGTAACATGGAAGAGAAAGGGAGAAGCACAGCAGATCCGCAGCAATCTGAGTTTTACCTTGACTTAGACTCTAGGTCCTTAAGGATAGCCCAGGTTATAATCCTGCAGGAGACCACAGCTGTTGCAGAGCCTCTCTGACCAATCCTTCCTTTCCACTTGAAGAAAATATCCATGCTCATAGATGAGGAGGTCCATCAGGATTTGATTCAGATAATTCTTTTAATGGTTAATGATTCTCTCCCTTTCAATTCACAGTGAATTAAATCTGTGAAAACTCCTTTCCAAAATCTGTGCTCTCTCTGTAAAACGGTAATATACTCCATCAGGCATATATCAACCACCACACATACTTCTAGCAAGGGTACTTCTCCCATTGGGACCTAAATTTCACTGCCAGTGTTTAGAGGACTTGTGGTTTAGGAGAGGTGCCCTATTGATAATATCTCTTACATTATTTTGGTAAAATTTACACCTCAAGTTTACCATTAGAATCTTTGCAAAATACAATTCAGTTTTATAATATGACAACAGCAATGTGCTTTCCTTAATCCTTGCTGTGTAATACCATTTTTCTGATTACAAGCAATCCATAAAAACCCAAGCCATACAACTTTCACTTCCCATTCTCTTGTCCCCATAACTTGTGCCCTGGTGAACACTGAACCGCCTTCTTTACCCTACAATTGGCCATTGTCATTCTGTTATCTTAATTGACAGACAGATTATGTGTTCTTGTGATGCTAGCTTCCTTCTCTTGCCAATTTCTAAAGATACGTTCTTGCTGTGGCCAGTATCAGGACTTCTGTCATCTTTGTCACTGTATCTTGTTTGACTTTTATACATATGCCACCTTCGTGAATGCTTTCATCAGTTGACCGAATATTGTATTTCTACATTTTGCCATTATCTACAGTGAGGTTTTAAATTCTGTTTAGGAGTTTCTGAGCATCAATTTAAACACTATTGTGTGCTTTCCAGGGTCACATGATATTTTCATTCTCAACATACTGGACAAATAGCAAAGTGTTTCCACGGTGGTTATATCATTCTATGTATCCACCAAAGATATGTGAGTATTCCAGTCCTTCCACATCAAATTGTCAAGGAACATGAGATCTTTTCTATTTGGTTTATCATAACATTCTTGCAGGAGTACCATATTGTCTCATTTTAGTTTCAATTTTCCCTCCCTGACCAATAAAGTGTCAGATTTGCATTGCAAAATGTTATAGACTGTGTGGCTTCAATAATAGAAGTGTATTTCTCACCATCCTGAAAGTCCAAGATGAACGTGCCAGAACATTGCTTTCTCAGGAAGGTGTGTCAACAGGAAACTGGTCACCAGGGTCTGACGCTGAGAGTGTCATGAGGAAGAAACTGTCCAGGCAGAGCCACAGATGTTGCTCTCCTCACAGATTCTAACTCTGTTGTCTCTCCAGCACTGGTGCTTAATCCATGCCCAGCAGCCACCTAGCAAATCACATAGCAGTATCCCCATATGTTACAAAAAGACAACTGTGACATCATCATCCCCTCTCCAGGAAGCGGCAGCCACAGAGGTGTCTTGGACTATTTGCTGCCCAGAGACTTATCCAAGACTGTCCTTCCACTTTGAGCCCTGAGTGTGACTTCATCATTCTCTGTGCTTTGTAGAGCCATCTTCTCATACTACGGAGGCCCTTGGGACCAGCCAAAATGACTTTCCTGGATTCACCTTGCCACTTCAAAGAAGAGCAAGAACTGACATGCAGTTTGTGTAAGCGCTGCTTCCAAAAAGTTCTCCGTCAAAGAGTGGTCCTGGATGAATGTTAGCTCCAGATAGCAGAAGCTTGGCTCTTCTAGTCTCTGATGGTGATTTTCAACCAGAACCACTTATCATACCTAGCAAGTTTGGGCATCAGGTTCTTTATAGACCTCATCATGTGGTGAGTAGTGTCAGTACATGGAGAAGCAGGATACACTTGTGTATGGTGCTCTGTCCTTTCAAACAGGCAGAATGGGCTTCATGAGTCTGCCAACTGAATTCCAAATATGTATCTATCAACCGGCTGATTTCAGAGGGGTGGATGTAATTCAGTAGAGGTCAGGTTCGCCAGAAATTACCAAAGAAAGAAAGAAAAGTCCACTTACTTTGGGTGTGGGTTCAGTAGCAGGCTCAGTATATACCTAATTTCTCCATATTATACTTGTAAAAGACACTGAATTTCTCTGGGAAAGACACTCTCTGCCACTCCGTAGCAGGTGATGTAACAAAGATTTAGAAGACATGATAGATTATCTGACCTCACTTGGAGTGCAACATGAAAATGTACAGAGTCTATGAGTAAAAGGGTGAAAATTGGGACTGTTTCCTTAATTATGAACATCAGGGTATTAAAGTAACACACACAACCTGCACAAAATGTAAAAGGTGAAACACAGACATGCCATAGGAGGCACTCAGTAACATGTAAGAGAAAGGGAAAGACACAGCAGATGCACAGCAATCCGAGTGTTAGACTGATTTAGACTCCAGGTTCCTCAAGATAGCCCAGGCTTGAACCAGCAAGAGAGCACAGCTGTTGCCCCGGATCTCTCAGAAATGTGTCCTTTCCACTCGAAGAATATCTGTATGCTCACAGGTTAGGAGGCCAATCACATTTTATTTCAGATAATTATTTCAATGGGTAATGATTCTCTCTTTTTCAATTCAGTGTGAATGAAATTGTTAAAACTCCTTTCCAAAGTCCGCTCCCTCTCTGTAAATTGATAATCTATTCCATCAGGCAAATATCCATAACCAGACTTTTTTCTAGAAAGGGCACTTCTACCATTTGAACCTAAATTTCACTGGCAATGTTTGTGTTCAGAACTGAGGAGCTTTCTCATGTAGTCCAAAGGGTCTGGCAGGCAAGGTCATCACAACATTAGAGGAATTGTGGTTTAACAGAGGTGCCGTAGTGGGAATATCCCATACAGTGTTTTGGTAAAATTCACGCCACCAGTTTGCCTTTGGAACATTAAAAAAATGTAATTCACTTTTATAATATGCCAACAACATTGTGCTTTTCTCAATGCTTGCTGTCTAATACCATTTTCTGATTACAGGAAACACATACCATGCAACTTTCACATCCCACCCACTCTGCCTCAAACCTTTCTTCCTGGCAAACACTGACCTGCCTTCATTCCCTGCCTTTAAATTCAATGTCAATGAATTTGACATTGCCGTTCTGTTTCTTAATGGAGAGACAGAGTACGTGGCCTTCGGATGCTGACTTCCTTCTCTTGCCAATTTCTAAAAATACTTTCCTGCGGTGGCCAGCATCAGGACTACTGTCACCATAATGACTGCATCTGGTTATATTTTATACATGCACCACCTTAGCTAAAGCATTCATCAGTTGTATTGATATTATGTTTCTACATTTTTGCCTTTATCTACAGTGCAAGTTTGATTTCTACTTAGGCATCCATTTTAAACACTACTTTTTTTGTACATAAATAGGCACGTGATATTTTTATTCTCTACATCCTGGACAAGTAGAGAGCTGTTTTCCACAGAAGCTGTATCATTCTATGTATCCAGGAAAGACATGTGAATGTTAACAGTTCTTCCATATCACATTGTCAATGGACGTGTGATCTATTCATTTTGGTTGATCACAGCATTCTTTAATGAGTAGCATAGTATCTCATTGTGCTTTCGATTTTCCCTCCATGACTGATAAAGTGTTCGGTTTTTGTTGCAAAATGTTATACACTGTATGGATTCAATAAAATAAGTGTATTTCTCACCGTCCTGAAAGTTCAAGATGAAGGTGCCAAAACATTGCTTTTTTAGAAGGATATGTCAACATGAGACTGCACAGCAATGTCTGACCCTGAGGGCACCAGGAGGAAGGAACAGCCCAAACGGAGCCTCTTGTGTCGCTTTCCTCACAGATTCACTCTGTGTTATCTGCCAGCGACAGGATCTATAATGCAAGACCAGCAGCAGCCTGGCCAATCTCACATCAGTATCCACATGTGTCATAAAAAAAACAACTGTGTCATCATCACCCCCTGTCTAGGAGGCCGCAGCCACAGAAGTACCTTGGACTATTTGCTGCCCAGAAATTTATCCAGATCAGTCCTTCCACTTTGAGCCTAGTGTGACTTCACTATTCTCTGTGCTCCGTAGAGCCATCTTTCTCATACTGCAGTGTTTCTTGTACCCAGCTACAATAACTGGCTTGGAATCACTTCAAAGAGGAGCAGGAACTGACATGCAGTTGGTGTGAGCGCTGACTCTAAAATGTGCCACGTTGAGTTTTACGGGATGAATGTGAGCTCCAGATAGGAACATGTTGGCTGTTCTAGTCTCTGATGGTGATTTTCAACAAGAACCACTAATCATACCTAGCAAGTTGGAGCATCAGGTTCTTGATTGTCCTTATCATGTGCTGAGTAGTGTCAATAGAGTGTTGGTATATGGAGATGAAGGATACACATTTGTATGGTGCTCTGTCAGTTTTGACAGAGAGGATGGGCTTCATGGCTCTTCCATCTAATTCCTTGCTGCATGCCTAACAAGTGGCTGATTTCAGAGGGTTGGATGTAGTTCAGTAGATGTCAGGTTCACCAGGAATTACCTAAAAGACAAAGGAAGGTCCACTTTTTTGTGTGTGAGCTCTGTAGCTGGATCAGTGTATACTGTGGTTCTCCATATTCTACTTGTCAAAGACACTTAATTTCTCCATGGAAGTCAGTCTCTGCCATCCCTTAGCAGGTGACATAACATAGATTTGGAAGTCACGATAGAGTCTCTGACTATATGTGGAGTCCCACGTGCAAAATATACACACTCTTTGAGTGAAAGTCTGAAAATTAGGAATTTTTACTAAATTTCATTATCAGAATATTTTTTAAAAAGCACATAACATATGCATATGTAAAATATGAAACAGATAGGAATGCCATAGGAGGCCCTCAGTAACATGGAAGTGAATAGGAGGGGCACAACATATCCACAGCAATGCCAGTTTAACTTGTTTTTGACACCTGGTCCATCAGGATAAACAAGGCTTGAAAGCTGTAAGACACCACAGGCATTGCCCCCGCTTTCTGACCAATACTTCCTTTTGACTCGAAGTAAATACCTACGATCACAGGTGAGTAGGTTCTTCAAGTTTTGTTTCAGAGATTTCTTTCAATGTGTAATGATTTCCTGCCTTTCCATTCACACTGAATGAAATCTGAGAAAACTCCTTTCCAAAATCAGTGCTCTCTCTCTAGAATGACAAGCTATACCATCATGCAAATATCCATCAACAGACATCTTTCTAGCAAGGGCACTTCTCTCATTGTGACCTAAATTTCACTGGCAGTGTTTGTTTTTTGAACTGAGGAGCTTTCTCATGTAGCACAAAGGGTCTAGGAGCCACGCCCATTACAACATTAGAGGACGTGTGATTTACGAGAGGTGACCTACTGGGAATATCCCTTACATTGCTTTAGTAAAATTCACAAAACCAATTTTCTATTGGACCTTTAAAAAATAGAATTCAGATTTGTAATATACCAACACATTGTGTTTTCTAAATCCTTGCTGTCTTTTACCATTTTTCTGATCCCAAGCAATCAATAGAAACCCAAGCCATGCAACTTTCACTTTCCATCCAAGCTGCACCACACCTTGCGCCCTGCAAAACAGAGACCTGCCTTCTTTCCCTGTAAATTTGATATTGTCGATCTTTTATCTGAATGGATAGACAGCATATTTGGATTTGGGATGGTAGTTTCTTTCTCTTGCCAATTTCTCAATATACTTTCTTGTGGAATCGGGATTTCTGTCGCTTTAATGACTGTATATTGTTTCATTTAATACATATACCAACTTCGTTAATTCAATCATAAGTTGATTTGATATTGAGTTTCTACATTTTGCCATTAACTACAGTGCAGTTCTGAATTCTGTTTAGGAGTTTCTGGGCATCCGTTTTAAACACTATTGGGTATATATCTATGGTATGGTTTATTTTCATTCTCAACATCCTGGTCAGATTCCAAACTCTTTTCCTTGGTTGCTATATCATTCTATGTGTCCAGCAGAGTCAACTGAGCATTCCAGTTCTTCCTCATTGCATTTTCAAAGCAAATGTTATCTTCTTTCTTTGGTTGATAATAACATTCATTAAGAAGTAGCATATTGTCTCATTGTGTTTTTGATTTTCCCTCCTTGATCAATAAAGTGTCCAATTTTCATAGTAAAATATTACAGACAGAGTGGCTTCAATAACAGAAGTGTATTTCTCACCGTCCTGAAAGCCCAATATAAAGGTGCCAAAACATGCCATTCTCAGGAGGATCTGTCAACAGGAAACTGTTCAGCAGGGTGTTACACTGATGGCATCAGGAGGAAGGAACAGCTGGAGCAGAGCCACCTAAGTCGTTCTCCTCACAGACTCAAACTCTGTTGTCTGCCCAGCGCTGGAGCTATAATCTGTTCCCAGCAGCCGCCTGGCCAATCACATATTAGTATGCTCATGTGTCACAAAAAGACAACTGTGACATCATCACCCTCTCTCCAGGAGGCCTGAGCTACACAGTACTATTGGACCATTTGCTGCCAAGGGACTTATCCAGGACAGCCCTTCCACTTTGAAACTTGAGTGTGACTTCACCATCTCTGCTTCATAGAGCCTCATTTTTCATACTACAGAGGCCCTTGGGCCTAGCCATAATGATGTGCCAGGAATCACTTCTTCACTTCAAAGAGGAGTAAGAACTTACATGCAGTTGGTGTGAGAACGGGATCAAAAAGATGTCCCATCAAAAAGTGTTCCCTGATGAATGTGAGCTCCTGATAGCAGCAGATTGTGTCTCCAGTCTCTGATGGTGATTTTCAACAAGAACCACGTATGCTATCTAGCAAGTTTGAGCATCAGGTAATATATTGTCCTCATCATTTGCTGAGTAGTGTCAAGGGAGTGTTGGTACACAGAGGGGAGGATGCACATTTGTATGATGCTCTGTCAGTGCTGACAGGCAGGATGAACTCCATCGGACTGATATCTGAATTCACCGATACTGACTATGAACCGACTGATTTCACAGGGTTGGATGTAAATCGGTAAAGTTAACGTTCTCCAGTAATTAGCTAAGAAAGAAACGAAGGTCCACTTTCTTTGTGTGTTATCTCAGGAGCGGGCTTAGTATATACTGTAGTTCTCCAAATTCTACTTGTCAAAGACACTGAATTTCTCCGGGGAAATCATTCTCTGCCATCACTGAGCGGGTGATGTCACAAAGATTTGGAAATCACGATAGATTCTCTGACCACGCATTGAATCCCACATGGAAAATGTACAGACTCTGTGAGTAAAAGGGTGAAAATTGGGAATGTATCCTCAATTATGTAGATCAGAGTATTTTAGAAAAACACACCACATGCACAAAATGTAAAAGATGAAGCATGTAGACATGCCATAGGAGGCTCTCAGTAATGAGGATGAGAATGGGAGAGGCAGAGCACATCCACATCAATCTGAGTTTTTGTCTGATTTAGACTACAGGTCCTTCAGGATAGCCCAGTTTGATCCCCGCAAGAGACCTCAGCCATTGCTTGGCTCTCTAACCCTCCTTTCTTTCCACTTGAAGGAAATATCTATGCTCACAGGTGAGGAGGCCCATCACATTTTGTTTCAGAGACTTCTTTCAATGTGTAATGATTCTTTCCCTTTCAATCCACAGTTAATGCAATCTGTGAAAACTCCTTTCCAAAATCAGTGCTCTCTGTGTAAAACAGCCACCTACCCCATCAAGAAAATACCCACCAACACACTTATTGCTAGCAAGGGCAATTCTCCCATTTGGACCTAAATTCCACACAGTGTTGTTTTTAAAACTGAGGTGATTTCTCATGTAGCCCAAAGTGTCTAGGAGGCAGGGCCATCAGAATATTAGAGGACTTGTAGTTTATGAGGAGTGCCCTACTGGGAATATACCTTACATTGTTTTGATAAAATTCACAATACTAGGTTGCCATTGGAATCTTTAAAAAATACAATTCAGTTTGGTAAAATGCCAACAGCTTTGTGGTTTCCTCAATTCTTGCAGTCTAATACCATGTTTCTGGTTACAAGCAATCAATAGAAATCCAAGCCATGCAACTTCCACTACCCATTCACGCTGCCCCACAACTTGCGCCCTTGCAAACAGTGACCTGCCTTCTCTCCCTATGAATTTGACATTTCAGTCTGTTATCATAATGGAGAGACAGCATATGTGGCCTTGGGATGCTAGCTTCTTTCTTTTGCCAATTTCTCAAGATACTTTCTTGTAGAATCGGGACTTCTGTCTCCTTTACGACTGTATCTTGTTTCATTTTATACATATACCACATTCACTAATGCATTCTTCAGTTGACCTGATATTGTGTTTCTACATTTTTGCAATTATCTAAAGTGCAGTTCTGAATCTGTTTAGGAGTTTTGGGCATGTCTTTTAAACAGTACTGTGTATATAACAATGGTCACGTGATATTTTCATTCTCAACATCCTGGGCAAATAGTGAACTGTTTTCCACTGTCGCTATAATATTCTATGTATCCAGCTCGGACATGTGAGTATTCCAGTTCTTCCACATCACATTGTTAATGCACGTGTGATCTTTTCTTTTTGGTTGATCACACCATTCTTGAAGGCATAGCATATTGTTTCATCATGCTTTCAATTTTTCCTACCTGACTAAAAAAAAACCCGGTTTCATAGCAAATGTTATAGACCGTGTGGTTTTAGTAACAGAAGTGTATTTCTCACTGTCCTAAAAGTCCAAGATGGAGGTGCCAGAACTTTGCTTTCTCTGGAGGCTCTGTCAACAAGAAATTGGTCAGCAGGGTCTGACACTGAGGGCGCCAGGAGGAAGGAACAGCCCAAGCAGAGCAATAGAATTCACTCTCATTCCATACTCACACTATGTTGTCTATCCAGCAAGGAACTGTAATCTTTACTGAGCAGCCATGTGGCAAATCACATATCCGTATCCTCATGTGTCACAGATATATAATTGTGACATCATCATACCCTCTCCAGGAGACATGAGCCACAGAGGTGCTTTGGACTATTTGCTGCCCAGAGACTTATCCAGAACAATCCTTCTACTTTGAGCCCAGAGTGTGACTTCAACATTCTCTTTGCTCTGTAAAGCCTTCTTCCTCATACTACACAGGCCCTTGGGCATAGCCTGGAATAACCTGGAATGACTTGCCTGGAAACACCTTGCCACTTCAAAGAGGAACAAAAATTGACATAGAGTTTCTGTGAGAGCTGGCTCCAAAATATACCCCATCAAAGAGTGATACCAGATGAATGTGAGCTCCACATAGGAGCACATCCAGTCTTTTAGTCTCTGATGGTGATTTTCAACAAGAACTACTTATCATTCCTATCAAGCTGAGGCTTCAGGTTCTTGATTGTCCTCATCATTTGCTGAGTAGTGTCAAGGGAGTGTTGGTACACGGAGAGGAAAGATACACATTTGTGTGGTTCTCTCTCAGTTTTCACAGGAAGGATGAGCTCCATGGGTCTGCCATATGAATCCTCCGATACGTGCCTAGCAAACGACTGACTTCAGAGGGTTGTATGTAATTCAGTATAGGTCAGGTACACCAGGAATTAACTAATAAGGAAAGGAAGGTCCACTTTTTTTGTGTGTTTGCCTAGTAGCTTGTTCAGTATATACTGTAGTTCTCCATATTCTACTTGTCAAAGGCACTGAATTTTTCTGGGGGAAGACATACTCTTCCACCCCTTAGGCGGTGACATAACAAAGGACTGGAAGTAACCTTAGATTCTTTGACCACATATGGATTCCCACATGCAAAATGTTAAGACTATGAGTAAAAGTATGAAAATTGGGAATGATTCCTCAATTATTAGAGTATTAAGTAACAAACATTATGAACAAAATGTAAAACATGAAAGTGATAGGCATGCCATAGGAGGCCCTCAGTAACATGGAAGACAAAGGGAAATGCAAGCACATCCACAGCAATCCGAGTTTTAGTCTGATTTAGTCACCAGGTACTTCAGGATAGCCCAGGCTTGAATCGAAAAAGACCATAGCTGTTGCCCCGGCTCTGTGACCAATCCTTCCTTTCCTCTTGATGGAAATATCTATGCTCACAGGTGAGGAGGCCCATCGCATTTTGTTTCAGAGACTTCTTTCAATGTGAAATTATTCTCTCCCTTTTAATTCACAGTGAATGAAATCTGTGAAAACTCCTTTCAAAACCAGTTCTCTCTCAATAAAAGGGTAATTTACTCCACAACGCCAATATCCACCACCACACTTATTTCTAGCAATTTCACTTCTCCCATTTGTACCCAAATTTCACTGGCAGTGTTTGTTTTGAGAACTGAAGAGGTTTCTCATGAAGCCAAAAAGGTCTAGGAGGCAAAACCATCACAACATAAGAGGATTTGTGGATTATGAGAAACACCTTACTGGGAATATCTCTTACATTTTTTGGTAAAATTCACACCACCAGTTTGTCATTGGAACCTATAAAAAATACTATTCAAGCTTTTAATATGCCAATAGCATTGTACTTTCCTCAATCCTTGCTGTGTAGCACTATTTTTTCTGATTACAAGCAATTAATAGAAACCCAAGCCATGCGAATTTCACTTCCCATCCACGCTGTCCCATACCTTGCGAACTGACAAACACGGCCTGCCTTCTTTCCCTATGAATTTGACGTTGCACTTCTGTTATCTTAATCAAGAGACAGCATATGTTGACATGGGATGCTAGCTTCTTTCTTGCCAGTTTCTCAATATACTTTCTTGCTGTGACCAGTATCAGGATTTCTTTCACCTTTATGACTGTGTCTTCTTTCATTTTATACATATACCACCGTCGCTAATGCCTTCATCAGTTGACCTGATAATTTGTTTCTACATTTTTGCCATTATCTACAGTACAGTTATGAATTCTGTTTAGGAGTTTCTGGGCATCCATTTTAAACACTATTGAGTATAAATAAATGGTCATGTGATAGTATTATTCTCAATATCAGGAATAAATAGCAAATTGTTTTCCACCACAGCTATATGATTCTATGTATCCAGCAGAGACATGCGAGCTTTCCATTTCTTCCACATCACATTGTCAATGTCTGTGTGATCTTTTCTCTTTGGTTGATCACAGCATTCTTGAAGGAGTAGCATATTATCTCATTGTGCTTTTGATTTTTGCTCTGTGACTGACAAATTGTCCATATTTCATAGACAAATATTATAGGCTTTCTGGCTTCAATAATATAAGTGTACTTTTCACCATCCTGAATGTCCAAATGAAGCTGCCAGAACGTTGCTTTCTCAGGAGAGTCTGTCATCAGGAAACTGCTCAGCAGTGTCTGACACTTCAGATGTCAGGAAAAGAAACAGCTCGATTAGAGCCACAGAGTCGCTTTACTCACAGACTCATACTTGTTGTCTGCCCAGCACTGGAGCTGTAATCTGTGCCCAACAGTGGCCTGGCCAATCATATATCAGTATCCTCATGTGTCACAAAAATGCAACTTTGACATCATCATCTCTTCTCCAGGAGTCCACAGCCACAGTGGTGCCTTCGATCATTTGGTGCCCAGAGAGTTATCCTGGACAGTCCTTCCACTTTGAGCCCTGACAGTGAATCCACCATTCTCTGTGCTGCGTACAGCCTTCTTTCTCAGACTGAAGAGGCTCTGGATGCCAGACAAAATGACTTGCCAGCAATCACTTTGCCACTTCAAAGCAGAGCAAGAGATGACATGCAGTTCTTGTGAGTGCTGGCTCCAAAAAGTGCTCCACCAAAGAGTGCTCCTGCATGAAAGTTAACTCCACATAAAGCAGATCTGGTGTTCTACTGTCTGATGGTGATTTAAAAAAAAAAACAAAAAATACTCATCATACCTAGTAAGTTGGGACATCAGTGTCTTGATTGTTATCATCATTTGCTAAGTAGTGTCAAGGGTGTGTTGATACATGGAGAGGAATGATACACATCTGTATGGTGCTCTCTCAGTTCTGATAGGCAGGATGGGCTAGTTGGGTCTGCCATCTGAATCCCCCGATGCGTGCCTATCAACCTGTTGATTTCAGAGTGTTGGCTGTAATTCAGTAGAGGTCTGCTTCGGCCGGAATTACTTAAGAAAGAAAGGAAAGTCAACATTTTTTGTGTGTGGGCTCAGTAGCAGGCTCAGCATACCCTGTAGTTCTCCATATTGTACTTGTGAAAGACACTGAATTTCTCCAGGGAAGAACTATCTGCCACCACTTTACAGGTGACATAAGAAAGAATTGGATGCCACGATAGATACACTGACCTCGCATGGATTCGCACATGCAAAATGTACAGACTCTATGAGTAAAAGTGGGAAAATTGGGAATGTTACTCAATTATGAAGATCAGAGTATTAAAGTAACACACAAAATATAATATGCACAAAATATAAAAGATGTAACAGAGAGTCATGCCATAAGAGACCCTAAGTAACATGGAAGAGAATGGCAGATGCACAGCCGATCCACAGCAATATGAGTTTTAGCCTGGTTTAGATTCCAAGTACTTCAGGATAGCCTTGGATTCAATACCGCAAGAGACCACAACCATTGCCCTCGCTCTCTGATCAATCCTTCCTTTCCACTCAAAGGAAATATCGATGCTCACAGGAGAGGATGTCCATCACGTTTTGTTTCAGAGACTTATTTCAATGTGTAATTATTCTCTCCCTTGCAATTCACAGTGAATGAAATCTGTGAAAAATCCTTTCCAACATCAGTCCTCCTCTGTGAAAGGGCAAGCTACTACATCAGACAAATATCCACCACCAACATATTTCTAGAAAGGGCACTTCCTCCATTTGAACCTAAATTTCAGTGGCAGTGTTAGTTTGTAGAACAGAGGAGCTTACTCCTGTAGCCTAAAGTGTCCAAGCAGTAGGGCCATCACACCATTACAGGATATGTGGTTAACGAGAGGAGCCCTAGTACGAATATCCCTCACATTGTTTTGGTAAAATTAACAAGTCCAGTTTGCTATTAGAACCTTTAAAATATATAACTCAGTTTTGTCATCTGCCAACTGTATTTTGTTTCCTCAATCCTTGCTGTCTAATACCATATTTCTGATTAAAAGCAATAATAGAAACCCAAGCCATGCAACTTTCACTTGCCATTCATACTGCCCCATACATTTAGCCCTGGCAAACAGGGACCTGCCTTCTTTCCCTATGAATTTGACATTGTCAGTCTGTTATCTTAATGGAGAGACAGTGCATGTGGCCTTGGGATGCTACCTTCTTTCTCTTGCCAATTTCTCCAGATACTTTCTTGTTGTGTCCAGTATCAGGACTTCCGTCACATTTATCATGGTATCTTGTTACATTTTATACATATACCACCTTCACTAATGCATTTATCTGTTGACATGATTATGTGTCTCTACATTTTTGCCATTACATATAGTGCAGTTGTAAATTCTGTTTAGGAGTTTCTGGGCAACTCCTGTAAACATCATTGTGTATATACAAATGATCCCCTGATATTTTCATTTTTAACATCCTGGACATATACTAAGCAGATTTCCACTGTAGCTATATCATTCTATGTATCCAGGAGAGATATGTAAGCATTCCAGTCCTTCCACATGGGATTATCAATGAACATGTGATGTTTTCTCTTTGGTCGATCACAGCATTCTTGAAGGAGTAGCTTACTGTCTCTTTGTGCTTTTGATATTCCCTCCCTGACTGATAAAATATATGATTATCATAGCAAAATGTTATAGACTGTGTGGCTTCACTAACAGAAAGGAATTCTCAACGTCCTGAAAGTCCAAGATGACGGGGTCAGAACGTTGCTTTCTCAGGAGAGTCTGTCAACAGGATACTGCACAGCAGGGTCTGACACTGAGGGCATCAGGAGGAAGGAAGAGCCTGAGCCGAGACACAGAAGTTGTTCTCCTCACAGACTCTCACTCTGTTGTCTGCTGAGCACTGGAGACGGAATCTGTGCCCAACAGCTACCTGGTGAATCACATATCAGAGTCATACTGTGTCACAAAAAGACAACTGTGACATCATCATACCCTCTCCAGGAGGCCGCAGCCACAGACGTGCCTGGGATGATTTCCTGCCCAGAGACTTATCCAGGAGGACAGTCCTTCCATTTGAAACTTGTGTGTGACTTCATCATTCTCAGTACTTTATAGAGCTTTCTTTCTCATACTACAGCGGTCCTTGTGTCCAGCCATAATGACTTGCCAGGAATCACCTTGCCACTTTAAAGAGGAACAAGGACTGACATGCAGTCAGTGTGAGCGCTGGCTCCAAAAAGTGCCCCATCAAAGAGTGTTCCTGGAAGAATATGAGCTCCAGATAGAAGTAGACTTGGTCTTTTAGTCTCTGGTGGTGATTTTCGACAAGAACCAGTTATCATACATACCATGTTGGGACATCAGGTTCTTGATGGTGCTCATCATTTTCTTAGGAGTGTCATGGGAGTGTAGGCACACGTAGAGGAAGGATACATATTTGTATGTTGCTCGACAGTTCTGCTAGGCAGGATGGGCTCCATGGGTCTGCCATCTGAATTCCCAGATGTTTGCCTATAAGCGGCTGATTTCCAAGGGTTGGATTCAATTTAGTAGAGTTCAGGTTCTCTAGGAATTAGCTAAGAAAGAAAAAAAGGTCCACTTTCTTTGTGTATGGGCTCAGTATCTGGCTCACTATATACTGTAATTATCCATATTTTACTTGTCAAAGACACTGAATTTCCCCCGGGAAGACCCTCTCTACCATTCTTATCAGGTTATGTAACATTCTCTGCCACCCCTTAGCAATGACATAACAAAGAATTGGAAGTCATCATAGAGTCTCTGACCACACATGTACTCCCATATGCAAAATGTAAAGACACTCTGAGTAAACGTGTGTTAATTCGGAATGTTTCCTCAATTATGAATGTCAGAGTATTAAAGAAAGGCACATAACATGAGCAAAATGTAAATTTGAAACTGATAGGCATGCCTTAGGAGGCCCTTACTAACATGGAAGAGAATGGTGGAGGCACAGCCGATCCTCACCAATCCGAGTTTAAGTCTGATTTAGACTCTAGGTCCATCTGAATATCCCAGGTTTGACCCCACAAGAGACCACAGCTGGTGCCCCAGCTCTATGACCACTCCTTCCTTTCCACTCAAAGGAAATATCTATTTTCACAAGTGAGGAGGGCCATCATGTTTTGTTTCAGAGACTTCTTTCAAAGTGTAATGATTCTCTCTACCTTTCAATTTGCAGTGAATGACAACTGTGAAAATCCTTTCCAATATCAGTGCTCTCTCTGTAAAACAGTAATGTACTCCATCAGGCAAATATCCACCACTACACTTATTTCTAGCTAGGGCACTTCTCCCATTGGAACGGAAGGTTCACTGCAGTGTTTGTTTTTAGAACTGAGAAGTTTTCTCATGTAACCCAAAGGGTCTAAGAGGCAGGGCCATCACAACATTAGAGGACTTGTGATTTAGGAGAGGTGCCCTATTGGGAATATCACTTACATTGTTTTGGTAAATTCACACCACGAGTTTGCCATTGAACCATTAAAAATACAATTCTGTTTTGAAATATACCACCAGAATTGTGCTTTCCTCAATCCTTGCTATCTAATACACCAGCATTGTGCTTTTCCTCAATCCTTGCTTTTCTAATTACAAACAATCATAAAAACCCAACCCATGCAACTTTCACTTCCCATCCACGCTGGCCCACACCTTACGCCATGGCAAACACTGTCAGTCCTTCTTTCTTTATGAATTTGAATTGTCGGTTGGTTATTTTAATGGAGAGACAGCGTATGTGGCCTTGGGATGCTAGGTTCCGTCTGTTGTGAATTTCTCTAGATACTTTCGTACTGTGGCCAGAATGAGAACTTCTGTCACATTTGTGACTGTATCTTGTTTTATTTTATACATATACCACCTTGGCTAATGCATTCATCGGTTGATCTGATATTGTGTTTGTACATTTTTGCAATTATCTACAGTACAGTTCTGAATTCTGTTTAGGAGTTTCTGGGCATCTATTTTAAACACTATTTAGCATATTTCAATGGTACAAGATATTTTCATTCTGAACATACTGGACAAATAGCGAACTGTTTTCCAGAGTAGCTATATCATTCTATGTGTCTACCAGGACTTGTGAGCATTCCAGTTCTTCGACATCACATTGTCAATGCACATGTGTCTTTTCTCTTTGGTTGATTACAGCCATTTTGCAGGAGTAACATATTTCTCATTGCGCTTTCGATTTTCCCTCCATGACCAAAAAAGTAACCGATTATCAAGCAAATTATTATAGACTGTGTGGCTTCAATAACAGAATTGTATTTCTCATCGTCCTGAAAGTCCAAGATGAAGGTGCCAGAACGTTGTTTCCTCATGGGGGTCTGTCAGCAGGAAACTGCACAGCAGGGTCTGATGATGATGGCGTCTGGAGGAAGGAACTGCTTAACTAGAGACACAGAAGTCGTTCTTCTCACCGACTCACACTCTATCACTGGAGGTGTAATGTGTTCCTAGCAGAAGCCTAACCAACTATTTATCAGTATCTTCATGTGTCACAAAAAGACACCTGTGACATCATCATCCCCTCTCCAGGAGGAAACCGACATAGTGGAGCCTTTGAAAACTTGCTGCCCAGAGACTCATCCAGGAGAGCACAACTACTTTGAGCCCTGTGTGTGACTTCAACTCTCTATGTGATTATACATACTTCTTTCTTACAACACAGAGGCCCTTGGGTCCAGCCCTAATGACTTGTCTGCTATCACCTTGCCACTTCAAAGCGGAGCAAGAACAGACATGCATTTGGTGTGAGTGCTGGCTCCAAAAAGTGCCCCATCAAAGAGGGTTATCTAATGAATATGAGCTCCAGATAGAAGCAGATCGGGTCGTCTAGTCTCTGAAGGTGATTTTCAACAAGAACCATTTATCATAGACCATGTTCTTGATTGTCCTTTTCATTTGCTGAGTAGTTTCAGGGGTGTGTTGGTACAGAGATAGGAAGGATACACATTTAATTTGGTCTGTCAATTCTGACATGCAGTATAGGCTCATGGGTATGCCATCTGAATTCTCCAAAGCATGCTTATAAACCGGATGATTTCAGAGGGTAAGATATAATTCAGTAGAGGACCGGTTCACCAGGAATTACCTACGGATAAAGGAAGGTCCACTTTCTTTAGATGTTGGCTCAGTAGCTGGCTCAGTATATACTGTAGTTTCTCATATTCTATTGCGAAAGATACTGAATTTCTCTGAGAAAGACCCTCTCTGCCAACGTTTAGCATGTGACCTAGCAAAGAATTGGAAGTCACGATAGATGCTTTGACCGCACATGGAGCCCCCCATCCAAAATGTAAAGACACTATGAGGAAGCGGTTTAAATTGGGAATGTTTCCTCAATTATGAAAATCAGAGTATTAAAGTAATGCACAACATGGGCAAAATGTAAAAGATGAAACAGATAGACATGCCATAGGAGGCCCTCAGTAACATGGAAGAGAATGGGAGAGCCACAGCAAATCCGCAGCATCCGTGTTTTAGCTTTAGTTAGACTCCAGGTCCTTCAGGATAGCACAGGCTTGAAACCGGCAAGAGACCACAGCCTTTGCCCAGGCTCTCCAACCAATCCTTCTGTTCCACTCAAAGGAAATATCTATGCTCACAGGTGAGAAGGCCCATCATATTTGTTTCAGAGATTTTTTTCAATGTGTAATGATTCTTTCCTTTCAATTCACAGTGAATGAAATCTGGAAATACTCCCTTCAAAAATCAGTCCTCTCTCTGGAAAACAGTAATCTACTCCAACAGGCAAACATCCACCAACACACTTGTTTCTAGCAAGGGCACCTCTCCCATTGGGACCTAAATTTTACTGGCAGTGCTTGTTTTTAGAACTGTTGAGCTTTCTCTTGTAGCACTAAGTGTCTAAGAGTTAGGGCCTTCACAACGTTAAAGGACTTGTAGTTTATGAGAAATGCCCTACAGTGAATATCCCTTACATTGTTTTGGTAAAATTCATACCACCAGTTTGCCATTGGAACCTTTAAAAAACACAATTCAGTTTTGCAATATGCCACCAACATTGTCCTTTCCACAATCCTTACTGTCTAATACGATGATTCTGGTTACAAGCACTCAACCGAAACCTAAGAGATGCCACTTCCACTTCCCATCCATGCTGCCCCACACATGTGCCCTGGCAAACACTGACCTGCCTTTTTCCCTATGAATTTGACACTGTTGTTCTGTTATCTTAATGGAGAGACAGCATATTTGTCCTTGGAATGCTATTGTCTTTCTCTAGCCAGTTTCTCAAGATATTTTCTTGCTGTTGCCAATATCAGGACTTATGTCACCTTTATGACTGTATCTTGTTTCATTTTATACATATATCACCTTCACTATTACATTAATCAGTTGACCTGATATTGTGCCTCTACATTTTTACCATTGTCTACATTTCAGTTCTGAAATCTCTTTGGAGTTTCTCGGCATCCGTTTTAAACACTATTGTGTATATATCAATGGGCACGTGATATTTTCATTCTCAGCATCCTGGACAAATAGATAAATGTTTTGCATGGTAGCTATATTTTTCTATGTATCCACCTGAGGCATGTGAGCATTCCAGTACTTCCACATCACATTGTCAATGAACATGTGATCTGTTCTCTTTGGTTGATCACAGCATGCTTGAAGGAGTAGCATATTGTCTCATTGTGCTTTTGATTTTCTCTCCCTACTGACAGAGTGTTTGGTTTTCATTGCAATTGTAATATACTGTGTGGCTTCAATAACAGAAGTGTATTTCTCACCATCCTGAAAATCTAAGATGAAGGTGCCAGAACATTTTTATCAGGAGGGTCTGTCAAAAGGACACTGCTCAGCAGGGTCTGACACTGAGTAATCAGTAGGAAGGAACATCCTGAGAAGAGACATAGAATGTGCTCTCTTCACAGACTCACACTCTGTTGTGTGCCCTGGACTGGAAATTTACTCCATCCTCAGCAGACACCTGGAGTATCTCATATCAGTATACTATGTGTCACAAAAAGACAATTGTGACGTCATTATCCCCTCTCCAAAGGGCTGCAGCCACAGAGGTGCCTTGGACCATTTGCTGTCCATAGACTTATACAAGACAGTCTTCCCACTTTGAAGGCACTTCAGTGGCTGTGGCCTTCTGGAAAGTGGATGATGATATCAGAGTTGTCTTTCTGTGACACATGAGGACACTGATATGTGATTGGCCAGGTGGTTTCTGGACATGGATTAAGGCTCCACTGCACGGCAGACAAGAGAGGGTGTGTCTGTGAAGAGACCAAATTCTGTGGCTCTGCTCAAGCTGTTTCTTTCTCCTTAAGCCCTCAGCATCAGACCTTGCTTTGCAGTTTTCTGTGGACACACCCTCCTGAGAAAGCAATGTTCTGGCACCTTCATGTTGGACTTTCAGGATGGTGAGAAATACACTTCTGTTATTAAAGCCACACAGTCTATAACATATTGTTATGTAAATTGGAAACTGTATTGGTCCAGTAGGGAAAACCGAAAACACAATGATACAATATACTACTGTTTCAAGAATGCTGTGATCAATCAAATAGAAAAGATCATATGTGTGTTGACAATGCAATGTGGAAGAACTGGAACACTCAATTGTCTCTGCTGGATACATAGAATGATATAGCTATCGTGGAATACAGTTTTCTATTTGTCCAGTATGTTGAGAATGAAAATATCACCTGATCATTGATATATACCTGATAGATGCCCAGAAACTCCTAAACATAATTCAGAACCACACTCTAGTTAATAGCAAAAAATGTAGAAATACAGTATCAGGTGAAAGCATTAGTGAAGGTGGTATATGTATACAATGAAACAAGGTACAGTCATCAAGGTGACAGATGTCCTGAAATGGGCCACCACCAGAGAGTATCTTGAGAAATTGGCAGAGAAAAGAGCTAGCATCCAAGGGCACATATTCTGTCTCTCCATTAAGATAACAGAATGACAGTGTCAAATTCATAGGGAAAGAAGGCAGGACAGTGTTTGCCAGGGTGCAAGGTGTGGTCCATCATGTGAAAGGGAAGTGAAAGTTGCATGGCTTGTGTTTCTATTGATTTCTTGTAATATAAAAATTCTATTAAACAGCAAGGACTCAGGAAAGCACAATGCGGTTGTCATATGACTAAACTGAATTGTATTTTTTTAAGGTTCCAATGGCAAACTGCAGGTGTGAATTTTACCAAAACAATGTAAGGGATATCCCAGTAGGCCAACTTCCTAAACCACAAGTCCTCTAATGTTGCGATTGGTCTGCCTACTAGAACCTTTGCACTACATGAGAAAGCTCCTCATTTCTAGAAACAAACACTGCCAGTGAAATTTAAGTTCCAATGGGAGAACAGCCCTAGCAAGAAATAAGTGTATTGCGGATATTTGCCTGATGGTTTAGATTACCGTTTTACAGAGAGAACACTGATTTTGGAAAGGAGTTTTCATTGATTTCATTCACTGTGATTTGAAATGTTGAGAATCATTACCCATTGAAAGAAGTATCTGAAACAAAACGTGAAGTTCCTCCTCACCTATCAGCATAGATGTTTCCAATGAGCGGAATGGAAGGATTGGTCAGATAAGTGTAGTAATGGCTGTGGTCCCTTCAGGGTTCAAACCTGGGCTATCCTGAAGGACCTGGAGTCTATATCAGGCTGAAACTTGGATTGCTGTGAATCTGCTCTGCCTTTCCCATTCTCTCCCGTTTTACTGAGGACATACTACTGCATGTTTATCTGTGTCATCTTTTAAATTTTTCACATGTTGTATGTGTTACTTTAGTACTCTGATCTTCAGATTGAGGAAACAACCCAATTTTTACCCTTATACTCATAGAGTCTGTACCTTTTACCTGAGGGACTCCATGTTTGGTCAGAGAATCTATCATGACATACAATTCTTTGTTAAGTCACCTACTAAGGGTTCACTGAGAATGTCTTCCCAGGAGGAATTCAGTGTCCCTGACAAGGAGAATATGGAGAACTACAGTATATGCAGAGACAGTTCCTGGTCCCAAACACAAAGCAAGTAGACCTCCCTTTCTTTCTTACATAATTCCTTGTGAAACTGACATCTACTGAATTACATCCAACGTTCTGAAATCAGCTGTTGGATAGGCACACATCTGGTAATTCACATGACAGACGCATGGAGCCAATCCTGACTGTCAGAACTGACAGAGCACCACACCAATCTGTATCCTTCTTCTCCATGTACCAACAGTCTTTCGATACTACTCAGCAAATGATGAGGTGAGTCAAGAACCTGATTCCCCAACTTGCATGATTCTTGTTGTCATGATTCTTGTTGAGAATCATGATCAGATTCCAGGAGGCCTGAACTGCTTCTATCTGGTGCTCACATTCATCCAGAAACACTCTTTCATGGGGCATTTTTTGGAGCCAGCACTCATACCAACTACGTGACAGTTCTTGCTCCTCTTTGAAGTGGCAAGGTGATTCCTGGGAAGTAATTATGTCTGGGTCCAAAGAATTCTGTAGTATGAGAAACATGTCTCTATGTAGTACAGAGAATGGTGAAGTCATAAACAGGGCTCAAAATGGAAGGACTGTCCTGTATACATCTCTGGGCAGGAAAAAGTTTCAAGGCACCTCTGTGGCTGCAGACTCCTAGAGAGGGGATGATGATGTCACAGTTGTCTATTTGTGACCCATGAGGATACTGATCTGTGATTGGTCTGGCAGCTGCTGGACATGGATCTCAGCTCCAGTGCTGGGGAGGCAACAGGGTGTGTGTCTGTGAGGAGAGCGACTTCTGTGGCTCTGCTCGGGCTGTTCCTTCCTCCTGAAGCCCTCAGCCTGAGAACCTGCTGAGCAGTTTCCTGTTGACAGACCCTCCTGAAAAATCAATGTTCTTGCACCTTCATCTAGGACTTTCAGGATGGTGAGAAACACACTTCTTTTATTGAAGCCACACAGTCTATAACATTTTGCTATGAATTTTGGACACTTTATCAGTCAGAGATGGAAAATTGATAGCACATGTAACAATATCTTACTCCTTCAAGAATGTTGTGATCAATCAAAGAGAAAAGATCACTTGTGCATTGACAATGTAATATGGAAGACCTGGAACTCTGACATGTCACTGCTGGATACACAGAATGATATAGCTACTATAAAAATCAGTTCGTTATTTGTCCAGGATGTTGAGAATGAAAACATCATGTGACCATTGCTATATATAAAATAGTGTTTAAAATGGATGCCCAGAAACTCCTAAACAGAAATCAGAACTCCACTGTAGTTAATGGAAAAAATGTAGAAACACAATATAAGGTCAACTGATGAATGTATTAGTGACAGAGGTATATGTACAAAATGAAACAAGGTACAGTCATGAAGGTGACAGAAGTCCTGATGCAGGCCACTGCAAGAAAGCACATTGAGAAATTAGCAAGAGAAAATGCTAGCGTCCCAAGGCGATACACGCTGCAACTCCATTAAGATAACAGAACAGCAGCGTCAAATTCATAGGGAAAAAAGGCAGGTCCGTGTTTCCCAGAGCTCAAGGTTTGGGGCAGCATGGATGGGAAGAGAAAGTTGCATGGCTAGGGTATCTATTTATTTATTTATTTATTTTTTTTTATTTTTTTTTAATTAAATTTATTGGGGTGACAATTGTTAGTAAAATTACATAGATTTCAGGTGTACAATTCTATTGATTGCCTGTAGTCAGAAAATTGGTATTAGACAGTAAGGACTGAGGGAAGCATAATGCTGTTGACATATTACAAACTGAATTGTATTATTTAAAGGCTCTAATGCAAACTGGTGGAGTGAAGTTTCCAAAACTATGTAAGGAATATTCCCAGCATGGACCTCTCCTAAATGACAATTCTTCTAATGTTGTGATGTCCATGGCTCCTAGGCACTTTGGACTTCAATACAATGCTCCTTAGTTCTAAAAATAAACACTGATAGTGAAATTTAGGTCCCAATGGGAGAAGTGCCCTTGGTAGAAATAAGTGCGGTGGTGGATATTTTCTTGATGGAGTACATAGCCGTTTTACAGAGAGAGTTATGATTTTAGAAAGGAGTTGTCACAGATTTCATTCACTGTGAATTGAAAGGGAAATTCAGTGTCTGACAAGTAGAATATGCAGAACTACAGCATATACTGAGCCAACTGCTGAAATCACAAACAAAGAAAGTGGACCTTCCTTTCTTCCTTAGGTAATTTCTGGCAAACTGATATCTGCTGAATTACAAACACACCTCTGAAAGCAGCCATTTTATAGGCATGCTTTAGGGATTTCAGATGGCAACCCATGGAGCCAATCCCACCTGTCACAACTGACAGAGCACCAGACAAATGTGAATCTTTCTTCTCCGTGTATCAACACTCCCCTGACACTACTCAGCAAATATGAGGACAATCAAGAACCTGATGCCTCAACTTTCTAGGTATGACTAGTGGTTCTTTTTGAAAATCACCATCAGAGACTAGAAGACCAATCTGCTCCTATCTGTAGCTCACATTCATCAGGGAACACTCTTTAATGGGACACTTTTTGGAGCCAATGAAACACCAACTGCATGTCAGTTATTCTCATCTTTAAAGTGGCAAGATGATCCCAGGCAATTCTTCAGGGCTGGGCAAAAGGCTCTCTGCAGTATGAGAATTATGGCTCTACGAAGCACAGATAATGTGAAGTGACACTCAAGGCACAAAGTGGAAGGACTGTCCTGGATAACTCTCTGGGCTCAAATGGTCCATGGCACATCTGTGGCTGCAGCCTCCTGGAAAAGAGATGATGACGTCACAGTTGTCTTTTTGTGACACATGAGGATACTGATGTGTGATTGGCCATAGCTCCTGTGCTTGGCAGACAACAAAATGTGAGTCTGTTAGGAAAGCAAATTCTGTTACTCTGCTCTGTTTTTTTTTCTTCCTACGGATTCCATCAGTATCAGACCCTGCTCATAAGTTTCCTGTTGACAAACCCTCCTGAGAAAGCTACGTTCTGGCACCTTCCACTTGGACTTTCAAGGCAGTGAGAAATAACTTCTGTTATTGAAACCACACAAGCTATAATATTTTGCTATGAAAATCGAACACTTTATTGGTCATGGAGGGAAAATGAAAAGTACACTGAGACAATATGCTACTTCTTCAAGAATGCTGTCATCAACCAAGGAGAAAAGATCACATGTGCTTTGACAATGTGATGTGGAAGAACTGGAATGCTCACATGTCTCTGCTGACACATAAAGTGATATAGCTACCATGGAAAAACTTTGCTATTTATCCAGGTTGTTAAGAATGAAGATATCACATGTCCATTGGTATATACACAATAGTGTTTAAAACGTATACCAAAAAAATCCTAAACATAATTCCGAACTGCACTGTAGAGAAAGACAGAAATGCAGAAATGCAATATCAGGTCAAGTGATGAATAAATTAGCGAAGATCATGTAGGTATAAGATGAAACAAGATTCAGTCATGAAGCTGACAGCAGTCCTGATGCTGGCAACAGCAAGAAAATATCTGGAATATTGACAAGAGAAAGAAGCTAGCATCCCAATGCCATATATGCCCACTCTTGAATAAGATAACACAATGAAAATTTCAAATTCATAGGGAAAGATGACAGATCAGTGATGCACAGGGCTCAAAGTGTGGGAAAGCATGGATGGGAAATGAAAGTTGCAGGGCATGGTTTTCTATTGATTGCTTGCAATCAGAAAAATGGTATTAGACAACAAGGATTGAGGAAAGCACAATGCTGTAGGCATATTACAAAACTGAATTGTATTTTTTAAAGGTTCCTATGGCAAACCGGAGGTGTTTTCTTTACCAAAAGAATGTAAGGGACATTCCCAGTACTGTACCTCTCCTTAACTACACGTCCTGTCATGTTGTGATGGCCCTACCTCCCAGACCCTTGGGCTATATGAGAAAGTTCCTCAGTTCTAAAAACAAACACTGCCAGTGAAATTTAGGTCCCAATGAGTGAAGTGCCTTTGTTGGAAATAAGTGTCCCTGTGGATATTTGCTTGTAGGAACAGATTAACATTTTACAGAGACAGACATTTTGGAAAGGAGTTTTCACAGATTTAATTTACTGTCAATTGAAAGGGATCAAATCACTAGACATTGAAAGAAGTCTCTGAAACAAAATATGATGGGCCTCTTCACCTGTGAGCATAGATGTTTCCTTTTAGTGGAAAGGAAGGATTTGTCAGAGAGCCGGGGCAACAGCTGTGATCTCTTGCTGGGTTCAAGCCTGGGCTATCCTGAAGGACCTGGAGTATAAATCAGGCTAATACTTGGATTGCTCTAATTTTCTCTGCCTCTCCCATTCTCTTCCATGTTACCGAGGGCCTCGTGCAGTGTGCCTATCTGTTTGATCTTTTACATTTTGTGCTGTTGTCTGTATTACTTTAATACACTGATCTTCTGAACTGAGGAAAGATTCCCAACTTTCACACTTTTACTCACAGTCTGTACCTTTTGCTGATGGGGCTCTCTGTGTGTAAGAGAATCTATCGTGACTTCCAATTCTTTCTTACATCACCTGCTAAGGGATGGCAGAGAGTGTCTTCCCCAGATAAATTCAGTGTCTGTGACAAGTAGAATATGGAAAACTACAGTATATACTGAGCCAGTTACTGAGCCAACACACAAAGAGAGTGGACCTTACTTTCTTTCTTAGGTAATTCCTGGTGAACCTGACATCTACTTAATTACTTGCAACCTTCTGAAATTAGGTGGTTGATAGGCATGCATCTGGGAATTCAGAGGGCAGAGCCATGGAGCGCATCTTGCCTTTCAGAATTGACAGAGCAACATACAAATGTGTATCATTCCTCTCTGTATATCAACACTCCCGTGGCACTACTAAGCAAATGATGAGGACAATCAAGAATCTGATGAACTGACTTGCTAGGTACGATAAGTGGTATGATAAGTGGTTCTTGTTGAAAATCAGCAGCAGAGACTAGAAGCCCTGAGCTCCTTGTATCTGGAGCTCACATTCATATGCTAACGCTCTTTATTAGGTCAGTTTTTGGAGCCAGTGTTCACACCAACTGCGTGTCACTTCTTGCTCATCTTTAAAGTGGCAAGGTGATTCCAGGCAAGTCATCATGGCTTTGCCCAAAGGCCTCTGCAGAATGAGAAAGAAGCCTCTACAGATCACAGAGAATGGTTAATTCACATTCAAGGGTCCAAGCGGAAGGTCTATCCAGCATAACTCTCTAGGGCCAAATGGTCCAAGGCACCTCTGTTTGCAGCTTCCGGGAGAGAGGATGATGATGTCACAGTTGTTTTTTGTGGCACATGAGGACACTGTTATGTGATTGGCCTGGTGCCTGCTGTCACGGATTACAGCTCCAACAGTGTTTGAGTCTATGAGGAGAGCAACTTCTGTGGCTCTGCTCAGGCTGTTCCTTCCTCCTGACACCCTCAGTATCAGACCCTGCTAAGCAGTTTCCTGTTGATAGACCCTCCTGAGAAAGCAAAATTCTAGCACCTTCTTTTTGGTCTTTCAGGAGGCTGAGAAATACACTTATCTTATTGAACCCACACAGTGTGTATAACGTTTTGCGATAAAAAATCGGACAAATTATCTGTCAGGCAGGGAATATCGAAAGCACAATGAGACCGCATGCTACTCCTTCAAGAATCCTGTGATCAATGGAAGAAAAAAGAAAATGTGTGCATTGACAATGCGATGTGGAAGAACTGGAATTCTCACATGTCTCTGCTGGATACATAGAATTATGTAACTACAGTGGAAAACAGTTCCCTTTTTGTACAGTATGATGAGAATGAAAATATCACGTGATCATTGATATATACACAACAATGTTTAAAATGGAACCAAGAAACTCCTAAAGAGATTTCAGAACTTCACTGTAGATAATGGTAAAAATGTAGAATCATAATATCTGGTCAAGTGATGAATGCATTAGTGAATGTGTTATATGTATAAAATGGAACAAGTTACAGTCATGAAGAACTCCTCTGATTGCTATCACAAGAATGTATCTTGAGAAATTGGCAAGAGAAAGAACCTGGCAACCTAGGCCACTTACAATGTCTCACGATTAAGGTACCTGAACGACAATGTCAAATTGAGAGGGAAAAAAATGCAGTTTCAGTGGTTCCCATGTGCATTACATGGGGTAGAGTGGATGGGAAGTGAAATTTGCATGGCTTGGGATTCTATTGAATGCTTGCAATCAGGAAAATGGTGTTATACAGCAAGGATTCAGGAAAGCATAATGCTGTTGGCATATTACAAAACTGAATTGTATTGTTTAAAGGTTCCAATTGCAAACTGCTGGTATGAATTTTACCAAACCAGTGTAAGGGACCATACCTGTAGGGCACCTCTCATAAACCACAAGTCCTCTAATGTTTTAATGGCCCAGACTCCTAGAATGTTTGGGCTATATGAGAAAGCTCCTCAGTTCTAGAAACAAACACTGTCAATGAAATTTAGGTCGCAATAGGAGAAGTGCCATTGCTACAAATAAATGTTGTGGTGGATATAGGTAAAGCAATGGACTTTTGTACACTGATTTTGCAGCCGGCAACTTAACTGTATTTGGTGATTGTTTCTAGTAGCTTTTTGGTGGAGATTTAGGGTTTTCAATAATCCGAAAACAGTGACATCATGTAATCCGAAAACAGTGACAATTTCTTCATTACGAATTTGGATGCCTTTTATTTCTTTCTCTTTCTTGTTTGCTTTGGCAAGGAATTCCAACACTATGTTGAAAAGCAGAGGGAGAGCCCTGTCGTGTTCCTGAATGTAGAGCAAAGGGCTGCAGTTTTTCACCATTAATTATGAAATTAGCTGAGGGTGTGTCATACATGGCCTTTATTATGCTAAGGTATTTTCCTTCTATACTTATTTTATTAAGAGATTTGATCATAAATGGATGTTGTATCTTGTCAAATGCTTTTTCTAGATCAATTTATATAATCATATGGTTATTTTTTACTTTATTGGGGTGACAGTTGTTAGTAAAATTACATAGATTTCAGGTGTACAATTCTGTATTACATCATCTATAAATCTCATTGTGTGTAACCACCCAGAGTCAGTTCGCCTTCCATCACAATACATTTGATCCCCCTTACCCTCATCTGCCACCCCCCACCCCCCTTAGCCTCTGGTAACACTAAACTATTGTCTCTGTCTACGAGTTTTTGTTTCTCATTTATTTGTCTTGTTCTTTTGTTGTTTTTGGTTTATATACCACTTATCAGAAAATCATGTTGTTCTCTGCTTTATTTGTCTGACTTATTTCGCTTAGCATTATACTCTCAAGATGCATCTATGTTGTCATAAATGTTCCTGTATCATCATTTCTTACCACTGAATAGTATTCCAGTATATATGTATATGATCACAACTTCTTTATGCATTCAACCATCGAAGGCATTTTGGTTGTTTCCATGTCTTGGCCATTGTAAACAAAGCTGCAATGAAAATTGGAGCACATGTGTCTTTATGTATAAGTGTTTTCAGATTTTTTGGGTAGATACCCAGGAGAGAGATTGCTGGGTCATATGGTAATTCTATTTCTAATTTTTTGAGGAACCTACACACTGCCTTCCAGAATAGCTGCAGCAGTCTGCATTTCCACCAACAGTGTATGAGGGTTCCTTTTTCTCCACAGCGTCTCCAACACTTGTTACTATTTCTCTTGTTGAATATAGCCATTCTGACTAGGGTGAGGTGATATCTCATTGTGTTTTTCATTTGCATTTCTCTGAAGATTAGTGATGTTGAGCAATTTTTCATATGTTTATCTGCCGTTTCTATATCCTCTTTGGAGAAATGTCTCTCCAGGTCCTCTGTCCATTTTTCAATTGGGTTGT
Source organism: Rhinolophus sinicus (assembly GCF_057876585.1). Lineage (NCBI taxonomy): Eukaryota > Metazoa > Chordata > Mammalia > Chiroptera > Rhinolophidae > Rhinolophus > Rhinolophus sinicus. The sequence continues at coordinate 4,593,057 of NW_028290712.1, forward strand.
TTTCTTTGTTTTTTTTGTAGAGTTGTATGAGTTACTTGTATATTTTGGATACTAGCCCTTTATTGGAGGCACTGTTTGCAAAAACATTCACCATTAAGTTGGTTGCCTCATTATTTTGTCGACGGTTTCTTTTGCTGTGCTGAAGCTTTTAAGTTTCATATAGTCCCATTTGTTTATTTTAGCTTTTACTACCACTGCCTTTGTAGTCAAATTCATAAAATGCTCTTTGAACCCAAGGTCCATAAGTTTAGTACCTATGTTTTCTTCTATGCAGTTTATTGTGTCAGGTCTTATGCTTAAGACTTTGATCCATTTTGAATTAACTTTGGTACATGGTGACAAATAGCAGTCCAGTTTCATTCTTTTGCACATGGCTATCCAATTCTCCCAGCACCATTTATTGAAGAGACTGTCTTTCCTCCATTGAATGTTTTTAGCTTCTTTCAAAAATTATCTGTCCATATTTATGTGGTTTTATTTCTGGGTTCGCCATACTATTCCATTGGTCTATGTGTCTGTTTTTCTGCCAATATAATGCAGTTTGATTATTGTAGCCCTATACTACAAGCTAAAATAAGGAAGTGTGACACCTCCATTATTGTTCTTTTCTCTTAAGATTTCTTTGGCTATTTGGGGTCTTTCGTGTTCCAAATAAATCTGGTGATTTTTTGTTCTATTCCTTTAAAAAACGGCATTGGGATTTTGATGGGGATTGCGTTAGTTCTGTACATTGCTTTGGGTAATATGGCCATTTTAACTATGTTGATTCTTCCAATCCATGAGCATGGAATGTCTTTCCATTTCTTTGTGTCTTCTTCTATTTGTTTCAAAAATTTCTTACAGTTTTCAGCATATGGTTCCTACACATCCTCGGTTAAGTTTATTCCTGGGTATTTTCCTTTTTTGCTGCAATTGCAAAATGAATTGTTTTTTGTATTTCTTTTTCAGAGATTTCATTGTTAGTATACAGGGAAGCAATAGAGTTTTGTAGATTGATTTTGTAGCCAGCAACATTACTGAATCTGTTGATTATTTCTAATAATTTTTTGGTGGAGTTTTTAGGTGTTTCCATATATAGCATCATGTCATCTGCAAAGAGAGATAATTTAACTTCTTCATTCCCAATTTGGATGCCTTTTATTTCTTTCTCTTGCCTGATTGCTCTGACGAGGACTTCCAACACTATGATGAATGCTTTTTCTGCATCAATTGATATAATCATATCATTTTTGTCCTTGATTTTGTTTATGTGATGTATGACATTGATGGATTTGCAGAGGTTGAAACATCATTGTGCCCTGGGGATGAAACCCACTTGGTTGTGATGAATAATCTTTTTAATGCATTGTTGTATTCGATTTGCTAGAATTTCATTTAGGATATTTGTATCTGTAATCATCAGAGATATTGGTCTGCAGTTTTCTTTTTTTGTGCTGTCCTTACCAGGTTTTGGTATCAGGGTAATGTTGGCCTCATAAAATGACTTAGGGAGTACTGTCTCTTCTTCAATTTTTTTTGTAAGCGTTTGAGCAGGATTGGTATTAGATCTTCTTTGAAGGTTTGGTAGAATTCATTAGTGAAGGCACTTGGTCACGGAATTTTACTTTGGAAAGGTTTTGGAAGCCTAATTCAATTTTGTTACTGTTGATCGGCCAGTTTAGATTTTCCAGTTCTTCATGGTTCAGCCTTGGAATGCTATATGTTTCTAAGAACTTGTCCATTTCTTCTAGGTTATTGAATATGGAAGCAAATACTCCTTCATAGCATTCTTGGAGGAAGCTTTGTATTTCTGGGTGTTTGTGATAACTTCCCCTTTTTCATTTCTCATTTTGTTAATTAGTGAGTCTAACCAAGGGTTTGTGAATTTTGTTCATCTTTTGAAAAAACCAGCTCTTTTTAACGATAATTTTTCTGTTGTCTTTTTGTTCTCTATGTCATTTTGTTCTTCTCTGATTTTTGTTATTTCCTTTCTTCTCCTGACGTTGTGTTTCACTTGTTCTTCTTTTTCTAGTTGTTTCAGGTGTAACATGAGGTTATTTTTGGGATTTTTCTTATTTTGAGATAGGCCTGTAACGATATAAATTTCCCTCTTAAAACTGCTTTCGCTGCATCCCAAAAATTTTGGTAGGATGTATTTGCATTGTCATTTATTTCTATGTATCTTTTGATCACTCCTCTAACTTCTTCTTTGACCCAGTCCTTCTTTAAATGTATGTTGTTTTATCTCCATGTATTTGTGTTTTTTCCCACTTTCTTTTTGCATTTGATATCCAATTTCAAAGCTTGTGATCAGATAATATGTTTTGTATGATTTCAATCTTCTTAAATTTGCTGTGGCTGATTTTATGTCCCAATATATGGTCTATCCTTGAGAATGTTCCATGTACACTAGAAAAGAATGTGTAGTCTGATGTTTTAGGATGAAGTGCTCTATAAATGCCAATTATATCCATTTGATCTTATGTGTCATTTAGGGCTGTATTTCATTATTTTTTTTTCTCTTTGGATGGTTTACCCATAGCTGTCAATGATGTATTTAAGTCCCCTAGTATAATTGTGTTTTGGTCAATTTCTCCCTTTAGTTCTGTGAGTAGTTGCTTGGTATATTTCGGTGCTCCCTGATTGAGGGCATAAATATTGATGACTGTTATGTCTTCTTGTTGTATAGTCCCCTTTACCATTATTAAACATCCATCTTTGTTTCTTATTATCTTTTTCACCCTGAAGTCTGTTTCATCTGATATCAGTATGGATACACCTGATTTTCTCTGGATATCATTTGCTTGGAGTGTCAATTTCCACCCATTCACTTTGAATCTATACTTGTCCTTGTAGTTGAGATGTGTCTTTTGGAGACAGCATATGGTTGGGTTTCATTGTTTGATCCAATTAGCTACTCTGTGCCTTTTTATTGGTGAGTTCAGGCCATTTACATTTGGGGTTATCATTGATATATGAGGATTTCCTGTCATTCTATCTTCAGTTTTCTTGTAAGGCTGTGTCGCCATTGTTTCTTTACCTTTTTGTTGTTGTATAATTTTTTTCTGTGTCATGGTATTCTATGTTGCTTCCCTCTGTTTCTTCTTTTATTACAGTATATATTTCAGTTCCAGATATTTTTTTTGTGTGTGTTATTACCCTTAAGTTTATGCAAAAGAAAGTTTGATATTTAGAGTATTCCATTTTCTTCAGCACGCTCACTTTCACCACTCCCATATTCCGGTTCAGGCCTTTACTCTCCCACTTTTTTTATGTTTTGTTTGCCACAGATTTTCCCTATTGATGGTGATTGAATAGCCTTCTTTAGTATTTCTTTTAGTGCAGGTCCTGTATTGAAAATTCTCTCAGCTTCCGTATGTTTGGAAAGGTCTTTATTCCTCCTTCATATCTGAAGGATTCTTTGCTGGATATATTATTGTTGACTCATGATTTCTCTCTTTCAATAGTTTGAATATTTGGTTCCACACCCTCCTGGCTTGTAGAGATTCTGCTGAAAATTCTGATGATAATCTAATGGGCTTTCCTTTGTAGTGTACCGTGTTCTTTTCCCTGGCTGCCTTGAGGATACTGTGTTTGTCATTGATTTTAGACAGCTTCAATACAATTTGCCTTGGAGAAAGCCTGTTGGCATTGAGGTAATTAGGTGTTCTATTTGCTTTTGGGATTCAAGGATCCATTTCTAGCCAAAATTTGGGAAGTTCTCATCGACAATTTGTTTGAATATATTCTCTGTTCCCTTCTCTCTTTCTTCTCCTACTGGTATGCCCATTATTCTTATACTGTTCTTTCTGATGGAGTCAGAAATTTCCTGTAGAGTTCTTTCAATTCTTTTAAGTCTCACGTCTCTTTCTTCTTCCATCTGTGTAATTTCCAGGTTTCTATCTTCGATGTCACTCATTCTTTCCTCCAATTGGTCACCTCTACAACCTAAGCTGGTTATTTCATGCTTAATTTCTTCTATTGAGTTCTTAATCTCCAGAATTTCTATTTGGTTCATTTTTAAAATTTCAATATCTTTCTTAAAAAGCTCATATTGTTCTTTGATTGTGTTTCTGAGTTTATTAAACTGCTTTTCTGAGTTTTCTTGCATCTCGTTTAGTTTATTCCAAACTGCAATCTTGAATTATCTGTCATTTATGTCACATATTTTCATATATTTAAGTTTCTTTTCTGGAGACTTTTCACTTTCTTTCTGAGGTGTCTTGTTGCCCTGATTATTCATGGCAATTACAGATTTATTATTTCTCTTCCTAGACTTCTACATGAGTGACTTCTGCAACAGGATCATAGGAAGAGGTCTTTATTTTATTTTCCAGTACTTGTTGGTACAATGTTTTATTATCTCTCCTACTGCAGCCTTTTTTCTCTCTCATTGGTTGTGTTATGTTTTCTCTGCATTCTTCCACCTTCTAACACAATGGGTGGATTCCCTGGGAGATGGGCTTCTCCTCTTTTAATAGTTCACCTGAGTCACAGGGCACAGTGTCCATGTGGGTATGCAGAGAGCTTTTGAATTCCCAAAGCTCTCCTTGCACCAGATTCAGAACCCTTATGTTTCAGCAGTTCTGTTTACTCCTGCAGGATGTGCCTAGATAGGTGGGCCCAGGGGAGGGTTGGGTTGTGAGAGGTGGCCCAGAGCAATGGTAGCGACAACCATCACAGCCGGTCCTGCTTCCACAGCTCCCTCCCGTTTGTCGGAACTAGTGCTGTGAATCTGTGTCTGCAGTCCACAGTTCTCAGAACAGCAAATATTCTATTCTTTTGCTCTGATACTGCTACCGTTCTGCTTCCAAAACCTGGCAGGTGGGGTTGCGGCAAGGTCTGGGAGGGTAGGGAGGGCGCGGTTAGTCTCAGTGCCTAAGGTTTCAGTTCTCTCCTCTGCAGAGAGGGCTTAAACCACTGTTTTCAGCCTTCTTCACTCAGTCTTTTCTCAGAGGTCTCTACCATGAGCATTGTTTCAGCTGTGTTATTTGCTATCCCCTCAGCCCTTGTGGGCCATACACGGAGCCATAGGAGTCTGAGTTCTTCTCTCTACAGCAGCTGTGCTAGTTCCGGGATGCAGCGAGCTCGGAGCACTGACCTAGGTCAGAGTCCTGTGACCATGCAGCTTTGTCACTGCACTTCTGCCGTCCCTCGTACTCCACTCATGCGATTCGCCCACCATAGGTGAACTCAGTAGTGGGCCTCTTCATCTTGCCTGTCTGCTATTCAGTGAGTGCTTTTTTGTGTTATAGTTGTTCAATTAGTTGTAAATTCCAGGGGAGATTTAGAGAGGCTCATCTCATGCCGATATTTTGATGATGTCAGTCTGAGTTGCATTTCTTAAAGGTTCCAATGGCAAACTGATCGGGTGAATTTTACGAAAACAATGTAAGGGATAGGTGGAAAGGAAGGATTGGTCAGAGAGCCAGGGCAATGGCTGTGGTCTCATGCAGTGATCAAGCCTGGGCTATCATGAAGGAGCTGAAGTTTAATCAGGCTAACACTCAGATTGCTGTGGATTTGCTGTTCCTCTGCCATTCTCTTTCATGTTAGCGAGGGACACCTATGGCCTGCCTATCTGTTTCATCTTTTACATTTTGCCCATGTTGTGCATTACTTTAATACTCTGATTTTCATGATTGCAGAAACATTCCCAATTTTCACACTTTTACTCATAGAGTCTGTACATTTTGCAGTACGACTCAATATGTTGTCAGATAATCTATAGAGACCTCCAATTCTTGGTATATCTCCTGTTAATTGGTGGCACAGAGTGTCTTTCCCCAGAGAAATTCAGTGTCCTTGACAATTAGAATATGGAGAAATACAGTATATACTGAGACAGCTACTGAGCCCACACACAAAGAAAGTGGACCTTCATTTCTTTCTTAGGTAATTCCTGCCAAACCTGAATTCTACTGAGTTACATCCAAACCTCTGAAATCAGCCGGATGACAGGCACTTATCTGGCATTTCTGAAGCCATACCCATAGAGCCCATCTGCCCTTCAAAACTGACAGTGCTCTGTATAATTGTGCTTCCTCCTCTCCGTGTACCAACACTCCCTTGGCACTACTCAGCAAATGATGAGTACAATCAATAACCTGATGCCCAAATTTGCTAGGTATGATAAGTGGTTCTTGTTGAAAATCACTATCAGAATCTAGAAGACGCAATCTGCATCTCTCAGGAGCTCACAAACTTCTGTTATCATTCACTGATGGGGCATTTTCTGTAGCCAGTGCTCAAACCAACTACATGTCAGTTGTTGCTCCTGTTTGATGTGACAAGATGATTCCAGGTAAATCATATGGGGGGCCCAATGGCCTCTGTAGTATGAGAAAGAAGGTTCTAGGGAGCACAGAGAATGTTGAAGTCACGTTCAGGTCTCAAAGTATAACAACTGTCCTGATAAGTCTCTGGGCAGCAAATGGTGCAAGGCACCTCTATGGCTGCGGGCTGCTAGAGAGTGGATAATAATGTCACAGTTGTCCTTTTGTGACACATGAGAATACTGATATGTGATTGGCCAGGCGTCTGCTGGGCATGGATTACAGCTCCAGTGCTGAGCAGAAAACAGAGTGTGGATCAGTGAGGAGAGTAACTTTGGCGATTCTGCCAGGTTGTTCCTCCCTCTTGACACCCTCAGCTTCAGATCCTGCTGAGAAGTTTCCTGTTGACAGAACCTCCCCAGAACACAGCGTTCTGGCACCTTCATCTTGGACTTTCAGGATGGTGAGAAATACACTTGTTATTGGAGCCAAGCAGTCTATATAATTTTGCTATGAAAATTGTACATTTTATCACTCAGTGAGTATAAATTGAAAGCACAATGAGATAATATGCTATTCCTTCAAGAATGCTGTGATCAATAAAAGAGAAAATATCACATGTGCATTGACATGCGATGAGTAAGAACTGGAACACTCGCATGGCTCCGCTGGATACATAGAATTATGTAGCTACCATGGGAAATTGTTCACTATTTGTCCAGGATGTTGCAAATGAAAATATTTAATGACCATTGATATATGTACAATAGTGTTTAAATGGATGCCCAGAAACTCCTAAACCTAATTCAGAACTGCAATGTAGATAATGGCAAAAATGTAGAAACACAATACCAGGTCAACTGATGAATGCATTAGTGATGGTGGTATATGTATAAAATGAAACAGGACACAGCCATACAGGTGACAGAATTTGTGTTACAGGCCACAGCAAGAAAATTTTTGAGAAATTGGCAAGAGCGGGAAGCTAGCATCCCAAGGCCAAATATACTATCTCTCCATTAAGATAACAGACTGAGAGTGTGCAATGCATAGGGGAAAGGGCAGGTCAGGGTTTGCCAGGGAGCAAGGTGTGGGACACTGTGCTTAGGAAGTGAAAGTTGCATGGCTCGTGTTTCTATATTTTGCTTTTAATCAGAAAAATTGTATTAGATAAAAAGGCTTGAGGAAAGCACAATGCTGTTAGCATTTTACAAAAATGAATTGTATTTTTTAAGGTTCCAATGGAAACTTGGTGGTGTGAATTTTGCCAAAACAATGTAAGGGGTTTTCCTAGCAGGACACCTCTCCTAAACCACAAGTCCCGTAATGTTGTGATGGCCCTGCCTCCTAGACCCTTTGTGCTACATGTCAGTTCCAAAAACACTGCCAGTGAAGTTTAGGTCCCAATGGGAGAAGTAACCTTACTAGAAATAAGTGAGATGCTGGATATTTTCCTGATGGATTGGCTGGCCATTTTACAGAGAGAGCACTGATTTTGGAAAGTAGTTTTCACAGGTTTCATTCACTGTGAAATGAAAGGGATAGAATCATTACACATTGAAAAAAAATTCTGAAACAAACGTGATGGGCCTCCTCACCTGTGAGCCTAGATATTTCCTTCAAGTGGAAAGGAAGGATTGGCCAGAAAGCCGGGCAATGGTAGTGGTCTCTTGCCGGGTTCAAACGTAGGCTATTCTGAAGGCCCTGAAACCAAAATCAGGCTAAAACTTTGTTTACAATGGATCTGTGTGCCTCTCCCAATCCATTCCATGTTACTGAGAGCCTCCTGTGGCATGCCTATTGGTTTCATCTTTTACATTTTTCGTATGTTGTGTTTGTTACTTTAAGACTCTGATCTTCATAAATGAGGAAACATTCCCAATTTTCACACTTTTACACATAGAGTCTGTACATTTTGCATGTGGGACTCCATGTGTGGTCAGAGAATCTATTGTGACTTCCAAACCTTTGTTTCATCACCTGTTAATTGGTGGAAGAGAGTTTCTTCCCCTGGAGAAATTCAGTGTCTTTGACAAGTAGAGTATGGAGGACCACAGTATACACTGAGCCAGCTACTGATCCAACACACAAAGAAAGTGAACCGTCCTTTCTTTCTTAGGTAATTATTGGTGAACCTGCCCTCTACTGGATTACATCCAACACTCTGAAATCAGCCGATTGACAGGCAAGCATCAGGGATTTCAGATGGCAGACCCATAGAGCCCAACCACACTGTCAGTACTGACAGGGCATCATACAAATGTGTATCCTTCCTCTCCATGTACCAACACTACCTTCACACTACTCAACAAATGATTAGGACAATCGAGAATCTAATGCCCAAACATGCTATGTGTGATAAGTGGTTCTTGTTGAAAATCACCATCAGAGACTAGAAGTCCCTATCTGTTTCTATCTGGAGCTCATATTAATCCAGTAGTTGTCTTTCATGGGGAATTTTTTGGAGGCAGTGCTCACCAACATCATGTCAGTTCTTGCTCCTCTTTGAAGTCGCAGGGTGATTCATGGCAAGTCATATGAGTGGGACCAAGGGCCTCTAAAATATGAGAAAGAAGGCTTTATGGAGTATAAAATATGGAGAAGTCACACTCTGGGCTGAAAGTTAAAGTACTGTCCTGGTTAAGTTGTGGGCAACAAATGGTCCAAGGCACCTCTGTGACTGCAGCCTCCTGTAGAGGGGGTTATGATGTAACAATTGTCTACTTGTGACACATGAGTATACTGATTTGTGATTGGCCAGGGGGCTGCTGGGAATGGATTACATCTCCAGTGCTGGGCAGACAAAATTTTCCAGGAAAGCTACTTCTGTGGCTCTGCTTGGGCTGTTCCTTCCTCCTGAAGACGTCAGTGTCAGACCATGCTGACCAGTTTCCTGTTGACAGACCCTGTGAGTAAACAATGTTCTGGTGCCTTCATATTGGACTTTCAGGACAGTGAGAAATACACTACTGTTATTGAAACCACACAATGTATAATTTTTCCCATGAAAATCAGACATTTTATGGGTCAGGGAGGGAAAATGGAAAGCACAATGAAACAATATGCTATTCCTTCAAGAATGCTGTGATCAACCAAAGAGAAAAGATGACATGTTTGTTGAGAATGTGATGTGGAAGAACTGTAATGCTCACGTGTCTCTCTGGATACATAGAATGATGTAGCTACACTGAAAAGCGGTTCACTATTTTTCTATATGTTGAGAATGAAAATATAACGTGACCATTGATATATACCCAATAGTATTTACAACGGATGCCCCGAAACTCCTAAACAGAATTCAGAACTGCACTGTAGATAATGGCAAAATGTAGAAACACAATACAGGTAAACTGACGAATGCATTATAGAAGGTGTTATATGTATAACATTGCCCCGACCAGCGGGGCATTCAACGGGGACCGAAAAGAGACACCCTGAAAAGAGAAAATAGGAGGTGCGAAGAAATGGAGGCAAGACAAAGTTCTGATCAAGCCTCAATTTTTTTATTGCAGCTACAAGCTTATATAGATTAGGGTAAACTGGGCGGGGAGCGGAATGAGGAAGGAGCTTTACTTAGCAGAGATGTGACCTTTTAAGGGCAAACTGACTGTCCCAGGAATTAGGTCATGTGCTGCCGGATGGCATAGTTTTTCTGAGTCAGGCTCCTACATCTCCTCTCTCTTTACCTTTTTAAGAGAGTGAGCCTTAACCGAGACGGGAACTCAGAGGCCCAGACGGTCCCAATAGCGCGTAGCCCCCGGTGCCTTTTGTGGACCAGGGGTGGGGCAGTTATTTTTGTTGTAGGCACCAACCCCTATGCAGTCTGGGCATGAGTTCAGGGAGAACTGAGATTGGGTCAGTCGGGACCCTCCCTTGCAGTACCCAAACGCTGCAGCCGTCTGGTGCTCAGGCCTCTTGTTATAGGCCGACATGTCCTCAGCCACCATGTCAGTTATATGTCTATATAACTGGAGCCTGCTTGTGAGCGAGTATAGTCACCCTCTGGGTGATCCATTGTCGCCAGCCGTTGATAATGAATGTGGATGGTTTTGGCCAAAATGTTGTCTATTTGTTGTTTGATAAATCCTGTCAGTTTATTAAATGCCCAAGGTCCGAGGGAGACAAGTAGGAGTAATCCTAGAATGGGACCAAGGATGGGGAGGAGAACAGGCAAGAGACCATTAAAACTGGTTAGAAAGGGGTTGTTAAGAGGTTGTTTTTTGTGTTGAAGAAGATCTTCTTGGAGTCTCTTGACCTTGTCTCGCACTATGCCGGATTTGTTGGCATAGAAGCAGCATCGTCCCTGTAAAGCTAAACAGCTCCCCCCTTGTTCCGCTATTAGAAGATCAAGCCCTCGTCTGTTTTGGAGTACTACTTTTGCTAAGGAATCGACCTGGTCTTGAAGGTCATTAATAGTATCTGATAGTGTGGTAACATCATCAATAAGTTGGAGAGAAAGCCGTTGATACGTGTCTACGGACACTCCTACCCCGGCAGCACCTGTGGCCATAGCGGCCGTTATACCTAGTCCTGCCATAAGGGGAATGAACGCGAGGGCCCGTTTTTGTTGCCCAGGGAAAAGATCAAGGGCTGGTATAGGAAGTGACTGATCTCCGGGTAGAAAATCTATATCTGGCAAGAGAAAAGCCAGTGCACAGAGGCCAGTCCAATTGGTGGGGAGGGCCATGAAGGCCAGGCCGTTGCTGCAGATGAAAACATGATTAGGAGCGGGGAAGGCAGGAGCAGTGGAATTAACAATAGCCAGCCAAAACACATGAAGTTACCAGGAGTAGATATCCAACGAGAATGGTTGGGTGAAACATCTGTGGAAAAAAAGGAAATATCTCAGGGATTAAGTCCCTGGTGGTGGTGGATTAGTGATAGGGGGGTTAATGGGTTTGACCACACGAGCGGGTAACCAGCGGGGATTGTTTTCTTGGGTATCATATATGCAGGCAGATCCTCGCGCCCAGATGAGAACTGGGTCGGGACCGTTCCATTTTGCCTTGAGGGGATCTCTCCACATGACCTTGGCATATTGATGTTTTGTTTTTTGACGCCAAAGGTGGTCTGCAGCGGAGTTACCCTGGTCATCTAGTTGTAGAAAATTGAGGACGAACAGGGCGTGATTTAGAATATTACGAGTGGAACCTTTAGTGGGTTAGGAAGTGGATGTTTTGAGTTTATTTAAGGTGTTTTTTAAGGTTTGATGAGCTCGTTCAACAATTCCTTGTCCCTGGGGATTGTACGGGATACCAGTGACATGTTGAATCTGAAATTGGCCGCAAAATTGTTTAAAGGTCTGGGAAGTGTACCCAGGGCCATTATCAGTTTTTATCTTTTGGGGCTTTCTGAGTACAGTTAGACACTTGAGGACATGGGCAATAACATTTTTTGTAGCTTCTCCTGTATGGAGGCTGGAGAAGATATACCCACTGTAAGTATCGATGGTGACATGAGAATATTTGAGGGACCCGAACTCTGGGATATAGGTAACATCCATTTGCCAGATTTCATTGGTGAGAATTCCCCGAGGGTTGACCCCTAAGTGGGGTGTTGGGAGAAGAGTAACACATGCAGGGCAGCTCTTGACTATTTCTCTGGCCTGATCCCTAGTGATTTTGAACATGAGGCGGAGTGTGCGGACATTTAAATGATGGACGGCGTGACACTGTTGAGCTTTGTTTAGGGGGTCGGTGAGAATGGAGAGGACGAGTCGGGTGCCGGCATCCGCAAGGGCGTTACCTTGAGTTAGTGGGCCAGGAAGGTCGGAATGGGCCCGTAAATGGCCGACAAAGAAGGGGTGATGTCTTGAGGTAATGAGCCGTTGAAGGCGGCAGAAAAGAGGGACTGCATTACTGCAGGGTTTGATGTAGGGCACGGTTTCTAGAAGGGGAAGGAGGAGGCGATATAAGCACTATCTGTATATAGGTTGAATGGAGTATCTGGGAGTTGGATAAAAACCTGTAGGATAGCAAACAGTTCAACTAGCTGTGCAGATTGATAGGGTGAAGGGACTGTAAAGGTTTGGCCATTGATATCATAGGCAGCCTGACTGTTGGAGGAGCCGTCAGTGAAGACTAAGGCAGCCGCTAATAGGGGCTTGGCACTGGTAAATTTTGGAAAAATGAATGGGTGTACTCGTGTAAATTAGAGCAACCTATTGGCAGGATAGTGGTTGTCTATAGTACCCGGAAAGGAAGAAAGTACTACTGTCCAGTTATCATCGTTTTCATGAGCCAATTAATTTGATTTTTAGTATAAGGGAGGATGATCCGGTTAGGGTCCATCCCAAAATATAGTCGACTTTTTTCTCTCCCTATTTGGATGATGTTGGCTGTTAATGTGGGATAGGGAGTAAGAACCTTGGCGGGCGAGGAGGATAAATGAATCCACAATAGGGGGGCCTCTTGCCATAGTACCGCCGTTGGAGAGTGAGGGGTGGCACATATCATAAGAGAAAAGGGTTGGTGGTAAGATATGTGTTTAATCTGTTGTTGTTCAATGGCTAATTGTATTATTTGAAGGGACTGGTGAGCTTCCGGAGTAAGCGAACGCGGAGAGAGAGGATTAGGATCTCCCTGTAAGATATCAAATAATGGTTTTAACTGTCCTGTAGTGAGCCTGAGATATGGCCGGAGCCAGTTAATGTCCCCCAAGAATTTTTGAAAATCATTGAGCGTACAGAGATGGGATGTTTTTAGCACAATCTTTTGAGTGGTAATAAGATTGGAATTGAGTTCGAAGCCAAGATAATAGTAGGGATCTTGTATTTGAATCTTATTAGGAGCGATTTGGAGACCAAATTGGGCAAGATTTTTGGTAAGTTCCAGGCAGCATTGGAGAACCTTTTCGGAGGATGGCCCGGCCAAAAGGATATCGTCCATGTAATGGATGATGTAAATGGAGGGCCACCGAGTGCGAAGAGGGTCAACTACTCGGGCCACAAATTTTTGGCATACTGTAGGGCTATTGGCCATGCCTTGTGGAAGGACCTTCCATTGATAGCGAGGCATGGGTCCTTTGAAATTAATGACTGGGAGACTAACGGCAAATCTCTCTTTGTCTTGGGGATGGAGGGGAATGGTGAAAAAGCAGTCTTTTAGATCAATAATAATTTTGGCGTGATTGGCTGGTATGGCAACAGGGGAAGGGAGGCCAGGTTGAAGAGCCCCCATGGCAAACATAGTTTTATTAATTTCACGGAGGTCTTGGAGAAGTCTTCAGGCTCCACTCTTTTTTTTTTTAATAACAAATATAGGAGTGTTCCACAGGGAGGTGGTAGGCTCAAGATGGCCAGCCGCCAGTTGTTCCTGTACTAACTGTGTGGCGGCTGTGAGTTTTTCTGAATTAAGTGGCCATTGGTCTACCCATACAGGCTCATCCGATTTCCATCTTATTTTGTCTGCTGGGGTACAGGGAAGTCAATGGCCGCTAGGAGAAATTTTGGTCGGGATGTCCCAGACCTGTCCGATTATTGTTGGCTATAACAGTTATGGGATGTTTGATGCCTTATCCCGACTTTCCAAGCCCCTGTCCTGGGACAAAGCCTTGGTTGAGCATTTGTTGTGTGACTACTTCATTGGGGCTACACATGATAAGCTTTAACTGGGAAAGTATATCACGTCCCCAGAGGTTAACGGGCAGCCCTGGGATGATATAAGGTTGGACGTGGCCGGTATTACCTTCACTGTCTGTCCAAGTGAGAAGTTTTGTACTTTGTCTAGGGTTAGTAGACTGACCGATGCCCTTTAGATGGGTGGAGGCAACAGTGGTAGGCCACGAGGCAGGCCAGAAGTGAGAAGCGATGACCGTAGCATCAGCCCCAGTGTCAATGAGTCCCTCAAAGGGTTTATTGTCTAATTTTAGGGTGAGTAGGGGTCTGTCAGGGGTAATTTGTTGTATCCAGTAGGTATCCGAGGCCCCAAAGGCAGAGTGTAGTCTGGGGTGAGGGAGGTTAGACTTAGTGGAGGAATCTAAGGGAAGTAAAATAAGTTGAGCTATTCTTTGGCCTTGTTGAATAGTAACCGGCCCGTTAGGCGCTGAGGCCAGGAGAGTAATGATCCCCGTGTAATCTTGGTCAATTACTCCCGGGATAATATTAATCCCCGCTAGAGCTGAACTACCGCGCCCAAGGACTAGCCCGAAGGTATTGGGTGGTAGAGGCCCATGGGCATTGGTAGGGAGGAGTTGTATGCCTTGATCAGGGGTTAATAATGCTGGGGTGGGGGACAAGAGGTCCAATCCTGCACTGCCTGGGGTGGCTCTGCAGAGGGAGGTAATGGAGACTGGGACTGAGGAACAAACCGTATTGCCCCTGGTTTGTCATGGGGACTTGGGGCCAGGGGCTGGCCCCGTTGGGGGTTTCTCAACCTGGGGCGAATTGGGTTACCCATAGCATCTACCTTGGAGTGACAGTCTCTAGCCCAATGTTTGCCGCGTTTACAGCGAGGACAGATAGTGGAAGGTGGCTGACGGGGCTGTTTGTCTATAGGGCATTCCCGGACAAAATGACCAGGTTGTTTACAATTGTAACAGGATTTTTGATTGTCCTGTGGGAAGCTTTTTAGTGCGGCTCCAATGGCTAGACCGATGGCGTGAGATGTCCCGACACCAGAACAAAGTTTAATATAGTCTGAGAGAGAGCCATTGCGATAGGTGCGGATGGAGTCTTGGCAGGTGGCATTGGCATTTTCAAATGCAAGATGTTTAATAAAGGTGCTATCTGACTCTTCTTTTCCAATTAAGCGCTCGGCAGCCTCAGTTAGGCGGCTGATGAAATCGCAATAGGATTCGTCAGGCCCTTGATGGATTTTGGCCAAGGAGGTGCTGGCGGGCCCTTTGGGTGGGAGTTTACGCCAGGCCTTAAGGCCGGCGTTTTGGACGTGAGCTAACAAGCCTGGGGGGAGGGCGGCCTGAGCCTCATTGGTGTTATAGGGCGGTCGGCCGAGAAGGCGATCTCTAGTCCAGGAGCGGGGGGACTGGCTTTGAGTATTTCGTTCAGCCATTTTTCGTGCGTTTTCCGCATACTCTTTGCGCCATAAAACAAAATCACCACCAGACAGGGTGGCGTGAGCTAAAGTGAACCAATCATTTGGTGTTAGCCAACGGTTGGTGAGGCTTTCCAGCAAGGCTACCGTGAAGGGAGCTACATGGTCATAAGCGTGGACCGCAGCCTTTAAGTCTTCTAAATACTTAATGTTTAAAGGGCGGTAGCGCTGTCTGTCTCTTAGGGGCCCCGCCTCTTCCTCTGAGGGGGGGTTATCCTGTTCCTCAGCTTCATTATTGGACCCCTCCGCGGTATCCTCCTCTTGGGGGTCCTCAGGGGTCTGAGTATTGGGACCTACCTCTGCAGCCTGTCTGCGAGTGACCGGAAAAGCGAGGACAGGTCTTTGTTTGGGAGCTTGTTTTAGGGGTAGACGGAGGGAAAAGGGCAGCCCAGAGAGTGCAGCGAGTTCAGCCTCAAGGGCACGGAGTTCTTTGAGAAGACTAATGTGTTGGCGTTTTTCCTGGAGGGCCTCTCGAAGAGAGGCAATCTGTTGTGTTAGAGAGGCGGTTGTTTGAGTAGGGGGATTGGAGTGAGGAATAGTAGAAGGCGGACCGTGGACGATGGGAGCGAGGAATGGATGGTTTTGAGGGATGGTATAAGGAGATGGCCGGAAGGGTGGAGGAGACTATACAGAGGGGTCCTCCTGATGGTAACGAGCGGCCGCATCCTCAAGGGTAGCCTGGTCCTCGGGAGGGAGGGTTGTGTCCGAATCTTGGGGAAGGTTTTTAAGGCAGGGATAAAGTCTTATTGAGGGATGACTAGGGGGTTCAGCCGAATTTTGGGTAGGGCCTTTCTCGAGACAGGGCTTGGGCTTAGGGTCAGTAACAGGGATATCTATAGACACGGAGTCATTTTCAGACGGGGGACGGGACGATTCCTTTAAGAGGCTCTCCCCCTTTTTAATAACTTCTATGACATCCGAGTCATGGGAGTGAACCCTGAGGACGTCATTTATGAGATTCCAGTAAGTAAAAGTAGAAACGGGGACCTTTTCAGGCCCAAAGGCTTTATAAAAGTCTTGGAAAGCATCGCCGATGCGCTTCCAAATTTTAATATCAATTGTTCCCTCCTGGGGGAACCAGGAGCAAATGTCTGTCAGAAATTCGAAAAAGTCACGGAGATCTTTTTTTCTAGCCTTAATTCCTCACACCTTGAGGGAAGTTTTTAACCCAGAAATGAAGAGTTCATGAGAATTCAATGTCTGACCCATTATCCCCTTTTCGGCCCTTCAGTCAACAAAGGAAACAGTCAGATGCCCGTCTGGCCGTGCCCCTTGCGGGACTAAATCTGTCTTGGCTAAGGCGCTTTGGTATAAGTCCCCGAACTGGTGGCCCGGAGTCCAGTCACCGTTATGCCGTATAACAGAAACGGAACCGCAGATTAGGGCCCAAGCAAGCTCCGTGACAAGAAGTCGTGGAACTGTCACTCATTCACACATTCATTCGACCGAGGGGTAACAGTAAATCTAATTTTATCCCGAAACATCTATTTTCGTATGTCTGCTTACCTCTATCAGATCAGGCTCACGGATTGGCTTGTATCCGCGGAGATCAGGAAACGAGTCAGGCTCACGCGGTTAAATCGCGTGGAGACTCAGCAACGCGTCCGGCCGGATTTAAGGCAGACAGTTTTTCAAAGGGTCTGGGATCTTTGAGCCCCACGTTAGGCGCCAGAAATGCCCCGACCAGTGGGCCATTCGACAGGGACTGAAGAGAGACACCCTGAAAAGAGAAAATAGGAGGCGCGAAGAAATGGAGGCAAGACAAAGTTCTGATCAAGCCTCAAATTTTTTATTGCAGCTACAAGCTTATATAGATTAGGGTAAACTGGGCGGGGAGCGGAATGAGGAAGGAGCTTTACTTAGCAGAGACGTGACCTTTTAAGGGCAAACTGACTGTCCCAGGAATTAGGTCATGTGCTGCCGGATGGCATAGTTTTTCTGAGTCAGGCTCTTACATAACATGAAAAAAAGATTGAGTCATAAATGTAACCAAAGTCCTGATACTGGCCACAGCAAGAAAGTGTCTTGAGAAATTGGGAAAAAGAAATATGCTAGCAACCAAAGTCCACATACTCTGTCTCTCCATTAAGATAACAGAACGACAATGTGAAATTCATAGGGAGAGAAAGCAGGTCAGTATTTGTCAGGCGCAAGGTGTGGGGCTCATGGATGGGAACTGAAGGTTTCATGACCTGGGTTTCTATTGATTGCTTGTAATCAGACAAACAGTATTGGACAGCCAGGAATGGGGAATCACAGTGCTTTTGGGATGTTGCAAAACGGAATTGTACTTTTTAAAGATTACAATAAAAATCTAGGTCTCTGAATTTTACCAAAATAATGTAAGGACTATAGCCAGTAGGGCACCTCTCATCAGCCACAAGTCCTTTAATATTGTGATGGCCCTGCCTCCTAGATTCTTTCGGGCTACATGAGAAAGCTCCTCATTTTAAAAACAAACAATCCCGGTGAAATATACATCCCAATGGGAGAACTGGCCTTGCTATAATTAAGTGTGGTTGTGGATATTTGCCTGATGGGGTGGATTACAGTTTTAAAGAGAGAACAATGATTTTGGAAATGAGTTTTCACTGATTTCATTTGCTGTGAATCGAAAGGGAGAGAATAATTACCCATTGTAAGAAGTCTCTGAAAGAAAACATGATGAGTCTCCTCACCGGTAAGCATAGATATTTCCTTCGAGTGGAAAGGAAGGATTGGTCAGAACACCGGGGCAATAGCTGTGGTCTCTTGCGCGGTTCAGACTGGTCTGTCCTGAAGGACCTGGAGTCTAAATCAGGCTAAACCTCGGATTGCTGTGGAACTGCTGTGCCTCTCCCATTCTCTTCCATGTTAATGAGGGTCTCTTATGGCATGACTATCTGTTTCATCTTTTTACTTTTTGTGCATGTTGTGTGTGATACTTTAATACTCTGATCATCATAATTGAGGAAACATTCCCAATTTTCACCCTTTGTCTCAGGGAGTCTGTACATTCTTCATGTGGGACTCCATGTGTGGTTAGAAAGCCTCTTGTGATTTCCAATTCTTTGTTATGTCACCTGCTAAGGGGTGGCAGAGAGTGTCTTCCATGGAGAAATTCAGGGTCTTTGACAAGTAGATTAAGGAGAATTACCTTATATACTGAGCAAGGCACTGAGCCCACAGACAAAGAAAGTTGACCTTCCTTTCTCTCCTAAGTAATTCCTGGTGAACCTGACCTCTACTGAATTACATCCAACGCTCTGAAATCAGCCAGTTGACAGGCATGCATCAGGGATTCAAATGGCAGATCCATGGAGCCCATCCTGCCTGTCAGAACTGATAGAGCACCATACAAATATGTATCCTTCCTTCTCCATTTCCCTACACTCACGTGACACTACTCAGCAAATGATGAGAAAACCTGAGTTATGATGCCCCCAACTTGTTAGTTTTGATTAGTGGTTCGTTTTGAAAATCACCGTCAGAGACTAGAAGACCCTATCTGCTTCTTTCTGGAGTTCACATTCATCTGGTAACACTCTTTGATGGGGCACTTTTTAGATCCAGCGCTCACAGGAACTCTGTGTCAGTTCTTCCTCCCCTTCGAAGTGGCAAGGTGATTCCTGGCAAGTCATCATGTCTGGGCCCAAGGGCCTCTGTAGCATGAGAAAGAAGTCTCTATGTAGCACAGAGAGTGGTGAAGTCATATTCAGGGCACAAAGTGTAAGGAGTGTCCTGGATAAGACTGTGGGCAGCAAATGGTCCAAGGCACCACTGTCACTGCGGCCTCCTGGAGCGGGGATATTGATGTCAAAGTTGTCTTTCTGTGTGTGATTGGCAGGGGGCTGCTGGGCACGGAGTAAAGCCCGGTGCAGGGTACGCAACAGGGTGTGAATCTGTGAGAATGACTTATGTGGCTTGGCTTGGTTTATTCCTCAGTCTTGATGCCCTCAGTGTCAGACCCTGCTGAGCAGTTTCCTGTTGACAGACCCTCCTGGGAAAGCAACATTCTGGCACCTTCATCTTGCACTTTTAGAGTGGTGGGAAATACACTTCTGTTATTAGAGCCACAGTCTATAACATTTTGCTATGAAAATTGGACGCTTTATCAGTTCAGGGAGGGAAAATCAAAACCACAAGCAGACAATATGCTACTCCTTCAAGAATGCTGTGATCAACCAAAGAGAAAAGACTACATGTGAATTGACAATGTGATGTGCAATCCCTAGAATTCTCACATGTCTCTGGTGGATACATAGAATGATATAGCTACCATGCAAAACAATTCGCTATTTGTCCAGTATGTTGGGAATGAAAATATCATGTGACCTTCAATTTATACACAATAGTGTTTAAATGGATGCCCAGAAACTCCTGAACAGAATTCAGAACTGCAGTATAGATAAAGGCAAAAATGTAGAGAAACAATGTCAATTCAACCAATGAATGCATTAGCGAAGGTGGTATATATATAAAATGAAAAAAGATACAGTCATAAAGGTGACAGAACACCTGATACTGGCCACAGCAAGAAAGGGTCTTGAAAAATTGACAATAGAGGAATGCTAGCATCCCAAGACCACATACATTTTATCTCCATTAAGATAACAACAGACCGACAATGTCAAAATTCATAGGGAAAGAAGACAGGTCAGTGTATGCCAGGGTGCAAGGTGTGGGGCTGCATGGAGGGAAGTGGAAATTGTATGGCTTGGGTTGCTATTGATTGCTTCTAATCAGAAAAATGGTATTAGAAGGCAAGGATTGAGGAAAACACAATGCTGGTAGCATATTACAAAACTGAGTTTATCTTTTAAACCATACAATTTCAAAATGGTGGTGTGAATTTTACCAAAACAATGTAAGGGATATTCCCAGTAGGGCACCTCTCATACACCACGAGTTCTCTAATATTGTGATGGAACTGCCTCTTAGACCCTTTGGGCTACATGAGAAAGCTCCTCAGTTCTAAAAACAACCAATGCGAATGAAATTAGGTCCCAAAGGGAGAAATGTCTTTGCTAGAATTTAGTGTGGACGTCAATATTTCCCTATGAAGTGAATTACACTTTACAGAGAGAGAACTGATTTTGCAAAGGAGTTTTCAAAGATTTAACTCACTATGAATTGAAAGGGAGAGAATCATTACACATTGAAACAAGTCTTGGAAAAAAATGTGATGGGCCTCCTCACATTGAACATAGATATTTCCTTCAAGTGGAAAGGAAAGATTTGTCAGAGAGATTGGGCAACAGGTGTGGTCTCTTGCAGGGTTCAAGCTTGGGCTATCCTGAAGGACCTGGAGTTTAAATCAGCCTAACACTCAGATTGCTGTGGATTTGCTCTACTTCTCCCATTGTCTTCCATGTTACTGAGGGCCTCCTATGGCATGCCTATATGTTTCATCTGTTAAATTTAATGCATGTTGTGAGCTTTACTTTAATACTCTAATCCTTTACTGAGGAAACATTCCCAATTTTCATCCTTTTACGCATAGATTCTGTACATTTTGCATGTGGATCTCCATGTGTCATAGAGAATCTATCGTGACTCTCAGTTATTTGTTACATCACCAGCTAAGGGGTGGCAGAGAGTGTCTTCCTCGGAGAAATTCAGTGTCTTTGACAAGTAGAATATGGAGAACTACAGTATATACTGACAGCTACTGATCCCAAAGACAAAGAGAGTGGATCTTCCTTTCTTTGTTAGTTAATTCCTGGTGAACCTGACCTCTGCTGAATTACATGCAACACTCTGAAATCAGCCGGTTGATAGGCATGTATCTGGGAATTCAGATGGCAGTCCCATGGAGCCCATCCTGCCTGTCAGAACTAACAGAGCACCACACAAATGTATATCCTCCCTCTCCGTGTACCAACACTCCCTTGATACTACTCAGCAAATGATGAGGACAATCAAGAATCTGATGTCCCGACTTGCTAGGTATGATAAGTAGTTTTTTTTAACATCACCATGATAGACTAAAAGACATAATCTGCTTAACTGTGGAACTCAGATTCATTCGGGAGCTCTCTTTGTTGGGGCACTTTTAGGAGCCAGCACTCACCCTAACTCCATGTCAGTTCTTGATCCTCTTTGAAGTGGCAATGTGAGGCTTGGCAGGTCATTATGGATGGAACAAGGGCCTCTATAGTATGAGAAAAAAGGTGCAATGGAGCACGGAGTATGGTGGAGTCACACTCAGGGCTCAAAGTGGAAGTACTGTCCTGGATAAGTCCCTGGGCAGCAAATGTTCCAAAGTTCCTTGTGTCTGCCACCTCCTGAAGATGGGATGATGATGTCACAGTTGTCTCTTTGTGACACATGAGGATACTGATATATGATTGCTCAGGCAAATGATGGGCACAGATTACATCTCCAGTGCTGGGCAGATGACAGAGTATGAGTCTGTGAGTAGATCAAATTTTGTGGTTCTCCTCGGGCTGTTCTTAAATCCTGATGCCCTCAGTATCAGATCTTGCTGAGCATATTCCTGTAGACAGAACCTCCAGAGAAAAAATGTTCTGGCATTGTCTTATTGGACATTCAGGACGATGAGAAATACACTTCTGTGATTGAAGCCACACAGTCCACAACATTTTGCTATGAAAATCAGACACTTTGTCACTCAGGGAGAGAAAATCAAGAGCACAATGAGACAATATGCTACTCCATCAAGAATGCTGTGATCATCAAAGAGAAAAGATCACATGTGCATTGACAAGCGATGAAGAAGAACTGGAATGCTCACATGTCTCTATTGGATACATAGAATGATATAGCTAACGTGGAAAAGAGTTCGCTATTTGTCCAGTATGTTGAGAATGAAAGTGTAACCTAACCATGAATATATACACAGTAGTGTTTAAAACTGATGCCAAGAAACTCCTAAACAGAATTCTACTGACTCTGTAGATAATGGTAAAAATGTAGACAGAATATCACGTCAACTGATGAATGTATTTGCTAATGTTGTATAGGTAAAAAATGAAACAAGATACATTCATAAAGGTGACAGAAGTCCTGATACTGGCCACAGCAAGACAGTTTTTGAGAAATTGGCAAGAGTAAGAAGTTGCCAACCTAGGCCGCATACACTGTCTTTTGATTGTGTTAACAGAATGACAATATCATATTCATAGGGAAGGGAGAAGGAAGATCAGTGTTTGCCAGGGCACAAGGTGTGAGCAGCATGGATGGGAAGTGAAGGTTGCATAGCCTCAATTTCTATTGATTGCTTGTAGTCAGAAAAATGGTAAAGACAACAAGGATTGAGGAAAGCACAATGCTGGTGGCATATTACAAAACTGAATTGTATTTTTTAAGGTACCAATGGTAAACTGGAAGTGTGAATTTTACCAAAACAACGTAGGGGATATTTTCAGAAGGGCATCTCTCAAAAACCACAAGTTGTCTAATGTTGTGATTTACCTGCCTCCTTGACCCTTTGGGCCACATGAGTAAGCTCCTGATTTCGTAAAACAAACATTGCCAGTTAAAATTAGGTCCTAATGGGAGAAGTGCCCTTGCCAGAAATAAGTGTGGTGGAACATATTTGACTGATGGAATAGATTGTTATTTTACAGAGTAAGCACTGATTCTGGAAAGCAGTTTTCACAGATATCGTTCACTGTGAATTGAAATGGAGAGAATCATTTCACATTCAAAGATGTCGCTGAAATGAAATTTGATGGGACTTCTCACCTGTGAATGTAGATATTTCCTTTTAATGGAAAGGAAGGACTGGTCGGAGAGCCAGGGCAATGGCTGTGGTCTCTTTGGTGTTCAACCTAAGTCTATCCTGAATGACCTAGAGTCTAAATCAGGCTAAATCTCGTATTGCTGCATATCTGCAGTCCCTCTCCCATTCTCTTCCATTTTTACTGAGGCCCTCCTATGACATGCTTTTCTGTTTCATCTTTTACATTTTGGGCATGTTATGTCCGTTTCTTTAATACTCTTATCTTTATAATTGAGGAAACATTCCCATTTTCAACCTTTTACTCAGAGACTCTGTACATTTTGCATTTGGGACTCTGTGTGTGGTCAGAGAAACTATCGTGACTTCCAATTCTGTGTTACATCACCTGCAAGGGATGGCAGAGAATGTCTTCCCAGGAGAAATTCAGTGTCTTTGCAAGTAGAATAGGGAGAACTACTGTATGTTCTGAGTCAGGTATTGAGCCCACACACAAAGAAAGTGGACCTTCCTTTCTATCCTAGGTAAATCCTGGACAACCTGACCGCTATTGAATTACATCCAAACCTCTGAAATCACCTGGTTGGTAGGCACATATTGGGGAATTCAGAGGGCAGACCATGGAGTCCATCCTGCCTGTCAGAACTGACAGAACACCATACAAATATGTATCCTTCCTCTGCGTGTACCAATACTCCCTTGACACTACTCAGCAAATAATGAGGATAACCAAGAACCTGATGCCCAAACTTGGTAGGTTTGATAGTGGTTATTCTTGAAAATCACCATCATAGACTAGAAGACGAGATCTGCTTCTATCAGGAACTCACATTCATCAGGGAACACTTTTTGATGGGGCACTTTTTGGAGCCAGCATTCAAAACAACTGCATATTAGTTCTTGCTCCACTTTGAAGTGGAAAGGTGATTCCTGGAAAGTCATTACGGCTCGGCCAAAGGGCCTCTGTAGTATGAGAAACCAGGGTCTATGGAGCACACAGAATGGTGAAGTCACACTAAGGGCTCATAGTGGAAGGAGTATCCTGGATTAGTCTGTGGGCAGTAAATGGTCCAAGGCACCTCTGTGGCTGCAATCTCCTGGAGAGAGGATGATGATGTAGTATTTAGTGACACATTAGTATACTGATATGTGTTTTGCCAGGTGGCTGCTGGGCACGGATTATAGCTTCAGTGCTGGGCAAAGAACAGAGTGTGAGTTTGTGAGTATAGTGACTACTCTGGCTCTGCTCTGGCTGTTCATTCTGCCTGACAACTCTCAGCATCAGACACTGATGAGCAGTTTCCTGTGGACAGACCCTCCTGAGAAAGCAACTTTCGGGCACCTTCATCTTGAACTTTCTAGAATGTTAGAAATTCACTTCTGTTATTGAAGCCACACAGTCTATAACATGTTGCTATGCAAATCGGACAATTTGTTGGTCAGCGAGGGAAAATGGAAAGCACAAGGGGACAATATCACACTCCTGACCAAACGCTGTGATCAGACAAAGAGAAAATATCACATGTGCGTTGACAATGTGATGTTGAAGAAGTAGGACGTTCACATATTTCATTTGGATACATAGAATGATATAGCTACCATGCAAAACACTTTGCTATTTGTCCAGTATGCTGAGAATGAAAATATCATGTGACCATGGAAATATACACAGTAGAGTTTAAATGATGCACAGAAACTCCTAAACAGAATTCAACATGCCACTGTAGATAATGGTAAAAATGTAGACAAACAATATGAGGTCAACTGATACAAGCATTAGTGAAGGTGGTATGTGTATAAATGAAACAAGACACAGTCATAAGGGTGACAGAATTTCTGATACTGGCCACAGCAAGAACGTATCTTGAGAAATTGGCAAGTGAAAGAACCTAGCACCATAAGGCCACATACGTGTCTCTCCATTCAGATAACAGAATGACAATGTATAATTCATAGAGAAAAAAGGCAGGCCAGTTTTGCCAGAGTGCAAGTTGTAGGGCAGCGTGGATGGGAACTGAAAGTTGCATGTTTTGGTTTTCTATTGATTGGTTGTAATCAGATAAATTCTTTTAGACATCAAGAATTGAGGAAAGCACAATGATGTTGGCATATTACACAACTGAATTGTACTTTTTAAAGGTCCCAATGGCAAACTGGTGATGTGTATTTTCCAAAACAATGTAAGGGTTAATCCCAGTAGGACACCTCTTATAAACTACAAATCCTCTAATGTAGTGACTGCCCTGCCTATGAGACACTTTGGGCTACATGAGAAACCTCCTCAGTTTTAAAAACAAATACTGCCAGTGTAATATAGGTCCCATTCTTTTGTTGCTTTTGGTTTATACAGAAAAATGATAAACACAAACTGATAGACACAGACAATAGTTTAGTTGTTACCAAAGTGTAAGAGGGGTGGGAGTTGGG
The DNA here is from genome assembly GCF_057876585.1 of Rhinolophus sinicus. Lineage (NCBI taxonomy): Eukaryota > Metazoa > Chordata > Mammalia > Chiroptera > Rhinolophidae > Rhinolophus > Rhinolophus sinicus. The sequence goes on from NW_028290712.1 coordinate 4,618,472, forward strand.
AGACGAGGGTAAGGAGGATCAAATATATGATGATGGAAGGAGACTGTCTGAATTGTGAACACACAATGGGATTTATAGATGATGTAATACAGAATTGTATACCTGAAATCTATGTAATATCACTGACAATTTTCACCCCAATAAATTAAAAAATAGAGTCTGTACATTTTGCATGTTGGACTCCAGTGCAGTCAAATAATCTATTGTGACTTCCAATTATTTGTTATGTCACCTGCTAAGGTGTGGTAAAAAGTGACTTGCATCGTGAAATTCTATGTCTTCGACAAGTAGAATATGGAGAACTTCAGTATATACTGAGCTTGCTTCTAAGCCCACTCTCAAAGAAAGTGGATCTCCCTTTCTATCTCAGGTAATTCCTGGTGAATCTGAAGTCTACTGAATTACATCCAACCTTCTGAAATCAGCCGTTTGATATGCATGCATCAGGGAATGCAGATGTCAGACCTATGGAGCCCATTCTTCCTTTCAGGACTGACAGAGCACCATACAAATGTTTCGTTACTCTCTATGTTCCAACACTTTTTTGACACCACTCAGCAAATGATGAGGGCAATCAAGAACCTGATGCCCTACTTGCAAGATATGATAAGTGGTTCTTTTTGAAAATCACCATCAGAGACTAGAAGACCTGATTTTCTTCTATTTGGAGCTCACATTCATCTGGGAACACTCTTTGATGGCAGTTTTTGGAGACTGTAATCACACCCACCGCATATAAGATCTTGTTCCTATTTGAAGTGGCAAGGTGATTCCAGGAATGTCATTTTTGCTGGGCTCAAGGGCATCTCTAGTATGAGAAAGATGTCTATATGGCGCACAGAGAATAATGACATCACACTCATGGCTTGAAGTGGAAGGACTTTCCTGGATAAGTTTCTGGGCCGCAAACGGTCCAAGACACCACAGTGGTTGCGGCCTCCTGGAGAGGGGATGAGGATGTCACAGTTGTCTTTCTGTGACACATGAATATAATGATATGTGATTCACCAGGCAGCTACTGGGCACAGATTACATCTCCTGTGCTAGGCACAATACATAGTGTGAGTCTGTGTATCTGTGAAGAGAGTTACTCCTGTGGTTCTGCTCGGGCTGTTACTTCCTCATGACGCCCTCAGCATCAGACCCTGCTGAGCAATGTCCTGTTGATAGACACTACAGAGATAGCAATGTCCTGGCATGTTCATCATGGGCTTCTGGACGGAGGAAATACCCTTCTATTATTGAAGCCACACATTCTATAGCATTTTATATGACACTCAGAGACTTTATCGATCAGGGAGGGAAAATAGAAAGCACAGTGAGACAATATACTACTCCTTCAAGAATGCTGTGATCAACCAAAGAGAAAAGATCACATGTGCATTGATAACACAATGTGGAAGAATTTGAACGCTCACGTGACTCTGCTGGATACATAGAATAATATAGCTACTGTACAAAACAGTTTGCTATTTGTCCAGGGTGATGAGAATGGAAATATCTTGTGAGCATTGATATATAAAAATTAGTGCTTAAAACGGATGCCCAGAAACTCCTCCACATAATTCTGAACTGCACTGCAGATAAAGGAAATAATGTAGAAACACAATATCAGGTCAACTGATGAATACATTAGTGAAGGTGGAATATGTATAAAATGAAAGAACATATAGTCATAAAGGTGGCTGAAGTCCTGATGCTCACCACCGCAAGAAATTAACATGAGAAGTTGGCAAGACAGAAGCTAGCATCCCAAGGACACATATGCTGGCTCTCCATTAGTTAACAGACTGACAATGTCAAATTCATAGTGAAAGAAGTCAGGTCAGTGTTTGCCAGGGCGCAAGATTTGGTGCAGCATACATGGGAAGTGGAAGTTGCATGGCTTGTGTTTCTATTGATTGCTTGTAATCAGAAAAATGGTACTAGACAGCAAGGGTTGAGGAAAGCACAGTGCTGTTTTCATATTACAAGATTGAAATGTATCTTTAAATGTTCCAAAGCCAACTGGTGGTTTGAAATTTACCAAAAAGATATAAGGTATAGTCCCTTTTAGGAACCTCTCCTAAACCACAAGTCCTCTAATGTTGTGATGACCCTGCCACCTAGAAACTTTGGGCTACATGAGAAAGCTACTCCATTCTAAAAACAAACATAACCAGTTAAATTAAATCCCAACGGGATAAGTGCCTGCTAGAAGTAAGTGTGTTTGTTGATATTTGCCTGTTGGAGTAGATTACCGTTTTACAGAGAGAGCACTGATTTTTGAAAGGCGTTTCCACAGATTTCATTCACTGCAAATTGAAAAGGAGAGAATCCTTACACTTTGAAATAAGTTTCTGAAAAAACTGGAGGGGCCTCCTCAGATGTGAGCATAGATATTTTCTTGGAGGGGAAAGGAAGGATTGGTTAGAAAGATGGGGCACCAGCTATGGTCTCTTGCGGGGATCAATCTTGGACTATCTGGAAGGAACTGCATTCTAAATCAGGTAAAACTCGGATAGATGTGGATCTGGTGTGCCTCTCTCATTCTCTTTCATGATACTGAGAGCATCCAGCAGATGCTTACCTGTGTCTTCTTTTACAATTTGTGCATGTTGTGTATGTTACTTTAATACTTTGATCTTCATAATTGAGGAAACATTTCCAATTTTCAACCTTTACTCATAGATTCTGTATATTATGCATGTGGGATTCCATGTGCGGTCAGAGAATCTATCGTGACTTCCAATTCTTTGCTACCTCACCTGCTAAGAGGTGGCACAGAGCGTCTTCTCTGGATAAATTCAGTGCCTTTTCCAAGTAGAATATGGAGAAGTACAATATATACTGAGCCAGTTACTGAGGCCACACACAATGAGAGTGAACCTTTCATTTGTCTTAGGTAATTCCTAGTGAACCTGAACATTACTGAATTACGTCTAACTCTCTGAAATCAGCCAGTTCATAGGCACATATCGGGTGATTCAGACAGCAGACCCATAGAGCCCATGCTTTCTGTTAGAACTGACAGAGCACCATTCAAATGTCTATCCGTACTGTACATGTACCAAATGCCTTTGGCACTACTTAGCCAATGATGAGGACAATCAAGAATCTGATGCTCCAACTTGCTAGGTATGATAAGTGGCTCTTGGGGAAAATCACCATCAGAGACTAGAGGACCCGATCTGCTTCTATGTGGAGCTCACATTCTTCGAGTAACACTCTTTGAAGGGACAGTTTTTGGAGAAGTGCTCAAACCAAATGCATGTCTGTTCTTACTGCTCTTTGAAGTGGAAAGTTGATTCTGGCAAGTCATTATAGCTGATCCCAGGGTGTCTGTGGTATGAGAAAGAAGGCTCTGCAGAACACAGAGAATGGTGGAGTCACACTCAGGTTTCAAAATGGAAGTACTTTCCAGCATAAGTCCCTGGGCAGCAAATGGCCCAAGACAACTCTGTGGCTGCAACCTCCTGGAGAGGGGATGATGATGTCACACTTGTCTTTTAGTGACACATGAGGACACTGATATATTGTTGGTCAGGTGGCCACTGGGCATGGATTACACCTCCAGTGGTTTGCAGAAAACAGAGTGTGAGTCAGTGAGGAGAGTGACTTCTGTGGCTCTGCTCGGGCTGTTCCTTCCTCTTGAGACCCTCAGCTTCAGACCCTACTAAGCAGTTTTCTGTTGACAGACCTTCATGAGAAAGCAACCTTCTGGCACCTTCATCTGGGACTTTCAGGGCAATGAGGAATACACTTCTGTTAATGAATCCACACAGTGTATAATAGCAACATTCTTGTACCTTTATCTTGGACTTTCACTACGGTGAGAAATACACTTCTCTTATTGAAGCCACACAGTCCATAACATTTTGCTATGAAAATCAGACAATTTATCTGTCAGGAAGGGAAAGTCAAAAGCACAATGATACAATATGCTATTCCTTCAAGATTGCTGTGATCCACCAAAGCAAAAGGTCTCATGTGCATTGACAATGCGATTTGGAAGAACTGGTAAGCTCACATGTCTCTGCTGGATACATAGATTAATATAGCTGCCATGGAAATCAATTCACTATTTATCCAGGATTTTGATAATTTCAAAATCATGTGACCATTGATATATACACATTAGTGTTTAAAACAGATGTCCAGAAACTCCTAAACAGAAATCAGAACTGCACTGTAGATAATGGCAAAAATGTAGAATCACAATATCAGGCCAAATGATGAATGCAGTAGCAAAGGTGGTAATGTATAAAATGAAACCATATACAGTGATAAAGGTGACAGATCTCCTGATACCGGCTACACAAAGAAGTAAGCTTGAACAATAGGCAAGAGAAAGAAGGTAGGATCCCATGACAACATATGCTGTCTCTCCATTAAGATAACATAACTACAGTGTCAAATTCATAGGGAAAGAAGGAAGGGCAGTGTTTGCCATGGCACAAGGTATGGGACAGCGTGGATGGGAAGTGAAAGTTGCATGGCTTGGGTTTCTATTGATTGCTTGTAATCAAAAATATGGTATTACACAGCCAGCATTGAGGAAAGCACAATGCTTTTGGCATATTACAAAACTGAATAGCATCTTTTAAAGGTTCCAATGTTAAACTGGTGATGTGAATTTTATGAAACAATGTAAGGGATATTCCCAGAAGGCCACCTCTCCTATAACCCCTCTCCTATAATGTTGTGATGGCACTGCCTCCTAGACCCTTCGGTATATATGAGAAAGCTCCTCAGTTTTAAAAACAAACCCTGCCTGTGAAATTGAGGTCCCAATGGGTGAAGTACACTTCCTAGAAATAAGTGTGGTTATGGATATTTGCCTGATACGTAGATTACCTTTTTAAAGTCTCAGTAGTGATTTTGTAAAGGAGTTTTCACAGATTTCATTCACTGCAAATTGAAAGGGAGAGAATCATTACCCATTGAAAGAAGTCTCTGAAAAAAAACAAAAACAAAAATATGATGGGCCTCCTCACCTTTAACCATAAATATTTCCTTCAAATGGAAGGAAGGATTGGTAAGGGAGCTGGGGCAGTGGTTGAGATCTCTTCCATGGTTTAAATCTGGGCTATCCTGAAGGAACTGGAGTCTAAATCAAGCTAAAACTCGGATTGCTGCAGATCTGCTTAGCCTCTCTCATTCTCTTCCATGTTCCTGAGGACCTCCTACGGCATGCCAATCTCTTTCATCTTTTACATTTTGTGCACGTTTTGTGTGTTACTTTAATACTGTGAGCTTCATAATTGAGGAAACATTCCCAATTTTCAAATTTTTACTGATAAATTCTGTACCCTATGCATGTTGGACTCCATGTGAGGTCAGAGCATCTATTGTGACTTCCAATTCTTTGTTATGTCACCTGATATGGAGTGGCACAGAGTCTCTTCCCCCGGAGAAACTCAGTGTCTTTGACAAGTAGAATATGGAGAACCTCAGTACATACTGTGCCAGCTACTGAGCCCACACACGAGGAAAGTGGACCTTCTGTTTTCTCATGTAAATCCTGGTGAACCTTACCTGGACTGAATTATATTGAACCATCTGAAATCAATCAATAGATAGACATGAATCATCAAATTCAGATAGCAGATGTAAAGTGCCCATCCTGCCTGTCAGAACTGACAGAGCAATATACAAATGTTATTCCTTGCTCTTCGTGTACCAATACGCCCTTGACACTACTCAGCAAATGATGAGGACAATCAAGAACCTGATGCCCTGACTTGCTAAGTATGACGTAATTCTTTTTGAAAATCACCACGAGAGACTAGTAGACATGATCTGCTTCTATCTGGAGATCACATTCATCCTGTAACACAATTGATGGGCACTTTTAGGAGCCAGCACACAAACCAATTGCATGTAAGTTCTTGCTGCCCTTTGAAGGGGCAACATGATTCCTGACAAGTCATTCTGACTGGCGCATGGCCTCTGAACTTTGAGAAAAAAGAGCTCTACACTGCACAGAGAATGGTGAAGACACGCTCAGCACTCAAAGTGGAAGGACTATCCTGCATAACTCTCTGGGAGCAAAAGTTCAAGGCACCTCTGTGGCTGTAGCCTCCTAGAGAGGGGATGATGATGTCACAGTTGTCTTTTAGTGAAACATGAGGATACTGATATGAGATTGGCCAGGAAGCTCCTGGGCACAGATTAACGTTCTTGTTCTCGGCAGACAAAACTGTATGAGTCGTTGAGGAGAGCGAATTCTGCGGCTCGGCTCAGGCTGTTTCTTCCTCCTGATGCCCTCAGCGTCAGACCCTGCTGAGTGGTTTACTGTTGACCGAACTGCCTGGGAAAGCAATGTTCTGGAACCTTCATCTTGGACTTTCAGGTCAGTGAGAAATACACCCCTGTTATTGAAGTCACATAGTCCATAAAATTTTGCTAAGAGAATTGGACACTTTATCAGTCATGGACGGAAAATGGAATGCACAGTGAGACAATATGCTACTCCTTCAAAAATGCAGTGATCAAACAAAGAGAAAAGAGCACATGTGCATTGACAGTGTGATGTGGAAGAACTGGAAGGCTCACATGTCTCTGCTGGATACATAGAATGATATAGTTACCATGGAAAACAGTTTGCTAATTGTCCAGTATGTTGAGAATGACAATATCACGTGACCATTCATATATACACAATAGTGTTTAAAACAGATGCCCAGAAACTTCTAAATAATATTCAGAACCACACTGTAGATCAAGGCTAAACGTAGAGACACAATATCACATCAACTGATAAATACATTAGTGAAAGTCAGATGTGTATAAAATGAAACAAGATACACACATAAAGGTAACAGAAGTCCTGATACTGGATACCTCAAGAAAGTGTCTTGAAAAATTGCCAAGGAAAGAAGCCAGCATCCCAAGGCCACATATAATGTCTCTCCATTTAGGTGACAAACCGACAATGTCAAATTCATAGGGAAAGAAGGCAGGTCAGTGATTGCCAGGGTGCAAGTTGTGGGGCAGCGTGGATAGGAAATGAAAGTTGCATGTCTTGGGTTGCTATTGATTGCTTTTAATCAGAAGAATGGTGTTAGACAGCAAGGGTTGACAAAAGCACAATGCCGTTGACAATTACAACACAGATTTGTATCTTAAAATTGTCCAATTGCAAACTGATGGGGAGTATTTTACTAAAATAATGTAAGGCATATTCCCAGGAGGGCACCTCTCATAAACAACAAGTCCTCTAATGTTTTGATGGCCCTGTCTCCTGGTCCATTTGGGCTACATGAGAAAGCTCCTCAGTTCAACAAACAAAAACTGCCAATGATATTTATGGCTGAATGGGAGAAGTTCCCTAGGTAGAAATAAATCTGATGGTGAATATTTGCCTGATGTAGTAGCTTGCCATTTTACAGAGGAGCACTGATTTTGGAAAGGAGTTTTTGCAGATGTCATTCACTATGAATGGGAAACAGAGAGAATCATTACACATTGAAAGAAGTCTCTGAAACAAAATGTGATGGCCCTCCTCACCTGTGAGCATGGATATTTCCATCGAATGGAAAGGAAGCAATTGTCAAAGAGCCGGCACAATGGCTGTGGTCTCTTCCGCTTCAAGCCTGGGCTAATCTGAAGCATCTGGAGTCTAAATAAGGCTAAAATTCAGACTGCTGCGGATCTGCCGAGGCTCTCCCATTTTCTTTCTTCTTTCGGTTACTGAGGGCCTCCTAGGGCATGCCTCTCTGTTTCATCTTTTAAATTTTGCTATTGTTTTGTGCGATACTTTAATAATTTGATCATCATAATTGAGGAAACATTCCGAATTTTCAACCTTTTACTCATAGATTCTGTACATTATGCATGTGGGACTCTATTATGGTCAGTGAATATATCGTGACTTCCAATTCTTTGTTACATCACCTGCTAAGTGGTGGCAGAGAGTGTTTTCCCAGAGAAATTCAGTGCCTTTGAGAAGTCGAATATGGAGAACTACAGTATATATTGAGCCAGCTATTGAACCTAAACAAAAGAAAGTGGAACTTCCTTTCTTCCTTAGGTAACTCCTGGCAAAAATGACCTCTACTGAATTACATCCAACCCTATGGAATCAGCCGGTTGATAAGCACAAACTGGGGAATTGAGAAGGCATACCCAAGAATCTGATCCTGCCTGTCAGCACTGATTGTGCACCATACAAATATGAGTCCTTCTTCTCCGTGTACCAACACTCCCTTGACACTACTCAGCACATGATGAGGAGTATCAAGAACCTGATGCCTAAACTTGCTAGGTATGATAAGTTATTCTGGTTGAAAATCACCATCAGAGACTAGAAGTCCGGGTCTGCTTCTATTGGAGCTCACTCATGCAGGATCACACTTTAATGCGGCAGTTTTTAGAACCAGCACTACACCAACTGCATGTCAGTTCTTTGAAGTGGCGAGATGATTCCTGGGAATTCATTAAGGCTGGGTACAAGGGCCTTCGTAGTATGAGAAAGATGGCTCTACAGAGCACAGAGAATGGTGATGTCACACTCAGAGCTCAAGTAGGACAGTGCTGGATTAGTCTCTGGGCAGCAAATGGTCCAAGACAATTCTTTGGTTGCGGCCTCCTGGAGAGTGGATGATGTTTTCACTGTTGTGTTTTTGTGACTTATATGGATACCGATAAGTGATTGGCCAGGCAGTTGCAGGGCACAGATTAAAGCTCCACTGCTGGTCAGAGAACAGAGTGTGAGTCTGTTAGGAGAGTGACTTCTGTGGCTCTCCTCGGTCTGTTCCTTTCTCCTGATGCCCTCAGCATCAGACACTGCTGAGTAGTTTCCTGTTGACCCACACTCCTGAAAAATCAACTTTCTGGCACCTTCATTTGGACTTTCAAGATGGTGAGAAACACACTTCTGTTATTGAAGGCACACAGTCAAAAACATTTTGACATGAAAATCGGGCAATTTATTACTCAGGGAGGGAAAATCGAAACCACAATGAGAAAATATGCTACTCCTTTAAGAATGATGTGATTAACCAAAGAGGAAAGATCACATGTGTGTTGACATTGCGATGTGGATAAACTGGAATGCTCACATGTCTCTGCTGGACACAGAGAGTTATATACTTACTGTGGAAAACAGTTCACTATTTGTGCAGTATGTTGAGAATGAAAATACCATGTGACAATTGATGCATACAAACTAGTGTTTAAAATGCATGTCCAGAAACTCTAAACAGAATTCAGTACTGCACAGTGCATAATGTGAAAAATGTAGAAACACATATCAGTTCAACTGATGACTGCATTAGGAATGGTGGTATATGTATAAAATGAAAAAAAAATACACACATGGAGGTGACAGAAGTCCTGATGCAGGCCTCAGCAAGAAGCTACCTTTAGTAATTTGCAAGAGAAAGAAGCTAGCATCCCAAGGTCACATATGCTGCCTCTCCATTAAAATAACAGAACCACAAGGTCAAATTCAAATGGAAAGAAGGCAGGTCAATGTTTCCAAGGTGAAAGTGTGGGACAGCATGGATGGGAAGTGGAAGTTGCATGGCTTGGTTTTCTATTGATTCCTTGTAATCGGTAAAAAAGTAATGACAACAAGATTTGAGGAAAACAAAATGCTGTTTGCATATTACCAAACTGAATTGTATTTTTTAAAGGTTGCAATGACAAAATGGTGGTGTGAATTTTAGCAAAACATTGTAAGGAATATTCCCTGTAGGGCAACTCTCATAAACCAAAGTCCTCTAAATTTGTGATCTCCCTGCCTCCTAGAAACTTTTGGGTACCTAAGAATGCACCTGATTTCGAAAAACAAACACTGCCAGTGAAATTTTGTTCCCATTGGGAGAAGTATCCTTGCTACAAATAAGTGTGGTGTGGATATTTGCCTGATGGAGTAGATTAGCGTTTTACAGAGAGAGCACATATGTTGGAAAGGAGTTTTTACAGATTACATCCACTGATGTGAATTGAAAGTAAGAATCATTACTCAAAGAAAGAAGGCTCTGAAACAAAACATGATGTGTCTCCTCACCTTTGTGCATAGATGGTTTTTTTTTTGTTTTTTGTTTTTTTTTTTTTTTGAGTGGAAAGAAGGATTGGTCAGAGAGCCATGGCAAGAGCTGTGGTCTCTTGTGGGCTCAAGCCTTGACTATTCTGATGGACCTGGAGTTTAAATCAGTCTAAAGTTAGGATTGCTGCGAATGTGTTGTGCCTCTCCCATTCTCTTCCATGTCACCGAGGGCTTCCTATAGCATGCCTATCTGCTTCATCTTTTACGTTTTGTACATATTATGTGTGTTTGTTTAATACTCTGACATTCATAATTGAGGCAACATTCCCAATTTTCACACTTTTACTCATAGAGTCTGTACTTTTTGCATGTAGCACTCCATGTGTGGCCATTGACACTATTGTGACTTCCAATTCTTTGTTACATCACCTGCTAAGAGGTGGCAGAGAGTGACTTCCACGGAGAAATTCAGTGTCTTTGACAAGTAGAATATGGAGAACTACAATATATACTGATCCAGCCACTGAGCCCACACCCAACAACACTAGGCCTTCCTATCTTTCTTAGGTCATTCCTGGCGAACCTATCCTCTACTGAATTACATCTAACCCTCCGAAATCAACTAGTTGATAGGCACATAATGGAGAATTCAGATAGCAGACTGTGGAGCTCATCCTGCTTGTCAAAACTGACAGAGAGTTATACAAATGTGTATTCTTCCTCTTCATGTACCCAAACTCTCTTTTACAGAACTCAGCAAATGATGAGGACAATAACGAATCTGATGCCCCAACTTGCTAGGTATGATAAGTTGTTCTTGTTGAAAATCACCATCAGAGACTAGAACACCTGATCTGCTTCTATCTGGAGCTCACATTCATCTGGTAACTCTCTTTGATAGGGCACTTTTTGGAGATAGCGCTCACAGCAACTGCATATCAGTTCTTGCTCCTCTTTGAAGTGGAAAGTGGAATTCCTGGCAAGTAATTATGGCTTAGGCTAAGGGCCTCTTTAGTAAGAGAAAGAAGGCTCTATGAAACTCAGATGAAGGTGAAGTCACACTTAGGGCTCAAAGTGGAATGACCGTCCTGGATACGTCCCTGGGCAACAAATGGTCCAAGACTACTCTGGTGCTGAGGCCACATGGAGAGTGGATGATAACATCACTGTTGTCTTTTAGTGATACATGAGTATACTGATGTGATTGCCCAGGCAGCTACTGGTCATGGATTACAGCTCCAGTGCTGGGCAGACAAAAGATGTGAGTCTGTCAGGAGAGCAAATTCTGTGGCTCTGCTCTGCTGTTCAACAACTCTGATGACATCAACATCAGAACCTGCTAAGCAGTTTCTTGTTGAGAGACCCTCCTGAGAAAGCAATGTTCAGGTACCTTTATCTTGGACATTCAGGATGGTGAGAAATACACTTCTGTTATTGAAACCACACCATCTATAACATTTTGCTATGAAAATCAGACTCTTTATCACTCAGGGATTGAGAATCGAGAATACAATGTGAAAATATGCTACTCCTTCAAGAATGCTGTGATCCACCAAAGAGAAAAGATATAATGTCCATTGACAATGTGATGTGGAAGAACTGGAACGCTCACATGTCTCTGCTCATACATAGAATTGTACTGCTCCTGTGGAAAACTGTTTGTTATTTGACCATGATGTTGATAATGACGCTCTAACTTGACCATTAAGATATATACAATGGTGTTTAAAATGGATACCCATAAACTCATAAACAGAATTCAGAACCACACTGTAGTTAATGGCAAAAATGTAGAAACACAATACTAGGTCAACTGATGAATGCATTAGCGAAGGTGCTATATGCATAATATGAAAGAAGACACAGTCATAAATGTGACAGAATTTCTGAACTGGCCACCACAAAAAAGTATCTTGTGATCCTGGCAAGAGAAAGATGCTAGCATCCCAAGACCACATATGCTGTCTATCCATTAAGATAACAGATCATCATTGTCAAATTCATAGGGAAAGAAGACAGGTCAGTGTTTGCCAGAGCACAAGGAGTGGGGCAGTGTGGATGGGATGTGAAAGTTGTAGGTTTTGTGTTTCTATTGATCTTTTTGTAATCAAAATGTTGGTATTAGACAGTAAGGGTTGAGAAAAGCACAATTTGGTGTCATATTACAAAACAAAATTGATTTTTTTTAAAATTTATTTTATTAATTTTTTTTTATTAAATTTATTGGGGTGACAATTGTTAGTAAGATTACATAGATTTCAGGTGTACAATTCTGTATTACATCATCTATAAATCCCATTGTGTGTTCATCACCCAGAGTCAGTTCTCCTTCCATCACCATATATACGATCTCCCATATCCTCATCTCCCACACCCTGCCCCGCACCCCCCTTACCCTCTGGCAACCACTAAACTATTACCTGTGTCTATGAGTTTCTGTTTCTCATTTGTTTGTCTTGTTCTTTTGTTGTTTTTGGTTTATATACAACATATCAGTGAAATCACATGGTTCTCTGCTTTTTGTGTCTGACTTATTTCGCTCAGCATTACTCTCTAAAGATCCATCCATGTTGTCACAAATGTTCCTATATCATCTTTTCTTACCGCCGAATAGTATTCCATTGTGTATATATACCACAACTTCTTCATCCATTCATCTATCGAAGGACATTTTGGTTGTTTCCATGTCTTGGCCACCGTAAACAAAGCTGCAATGAACATTGGAGCACACGTGTCTTTATCTCTAAATGTTTTCAGATTTTTTGGGTAGATACCCAGGAGAGGGATTGCTGGGTCATATGGCAATTCTATTCGTAATTCTTTGAGGAACCTCCACACTGCCTTCCATAACGGCTGCACCATTCTGCATTCCCACCAACAATGTATGAGGGTTCCTTTTTCTCCACAGCCTCTCCAACATTTGTTACTATTTGTCTTGTTGATGATCGCCATTCTGACTGGGGTGAGGTGATATCTCATTGTGGTTTTGATTTGCATTTCTCTGATGATTAATGATGTTGAGCATTTTTTCATATGTCTATTTGCCATTTGTATGTCCTCTATGGAGAAATGGCTCTTCAAGTCCTCTGCCCATTTTTCAATTGGGTTGTTTGTGTTTTTGTTGTTGAGTTGCATGAGTTCCTTGTATATTCTGGATACTAGCCCCTTATCGGAGGCACTGTTTGCGAAAATCTTCTCCCTGTCATTTGGTGGCCTCTGTATTTTGTCAATGGTTTCTTTTGCTGTGCAGAAGCTTTTAAGTTTCATATAGTCCCATTCGTTTATTTTAGCTTTTACTTCCATTGCCTTTGGAGTCAAATTCATAAAATGCTCTTTGAACCCAAGGTCCATAAGTTTAGTACCTATGTTTTCTTCTATGCAGTTTATTGTGTCAGGTCTTATGCTTAAGTCTTTGATCCATTTTGAATTAACTTTGGTACATGGTGACAAATAGCAGTCCAGTTTCATTCTTTTGCACGTGGCTATCCAATTCTCCCAGCACCATATATTGAAGAGGTTGTCTTTGCTCCATTGTATGTTTTTAGCTTCTTTGTCAAATATTATCTGTCCATATTTATGTGGTTTTATTTCTGGGTTCTCAATTCTATTCCATTGGTCTATGTGTCTGTTTTTCTGCCAATACCATGCTGTTTTGATTATTGCAGCCCTGTAGTACAAGCCAAAGTCAGGAAGTGTGATACCTCCATTATAGTTATTTTTCTTAAGATTGCTTTGGCTTCTCGGGGTCTTTTGTGGTTCCAAACAAATGTGATGATTTTTTGTTCTATTTCTTTAAAATATGCCATTGGGATTTTGATGGGGATTGCATTGGATCTTTATATTGCTTTTGGTAATATGGACATTTTAACTATGTTGATACTTCCAATCCATGAGCACGGAATGTCTTTCCATTTCTTTGTGTCTTCTTCAATTTCTTTCAAAAAATTCTTATAGTTTTCAGTATATAGGTCTTTCACATCCTCGGTTAAGTTTATTCCTGGGTATTTTATTCTTTTTGCTGTAATTGCAAAAGGAATTTTTGTTTTGTTTTGTTTTGTTTTGTATATTTCTTTTTCTGAGATTTCATTCTTAGTATATAGGAAAGCAATAGAGTTTTGTACATTGATTTTGTAGCCAGCAACATTACTGTATCCGATGATTATTTCTAATAGCTTTTTGGTGGAATCTTTAGGGTTTTCTATATATAGCATCATGTCATCTGCAAAGAGTGATAATTTAATTTCTTCATTCCCAATTTGGTTGCCTTTTATTTCTTTCTCTTGCCTGATCGCTCTGGCAAGGTCTTCCAACACTGTGTTGAAAAGCAGAGGTGATACAGGACAGCCTTCTCGTGTTCCTAAACGTAGAGCAAAGGGTTTTAGTTTTCACCATTAATTATGAGATTAGCAGATGGCTTGTCATATATGACCTTTATTATGTGAAGGTATTTACCTTCTATACCTATTTTATTAAGTGTTTTAATTATAAATGGAGGTTGAATCTTGTCAAATGCTTTTTCTGCATCAATTATTATAATCCTATGACTTTTGTCTTTTATTTTTTGTGTGTGATGTTTCACATTGATGGATTTGCTTATGTTGAATCATCCTTGTGCCCCGGGGATGAACCCCACTTGGTTGTGATGAAGAATCTTTTTAATGCATTGTTGTATTCGATTTGCTAGAATTTGATTTAGGATTTTTCTATCAGTATTCAACAGAGATATTGGACTGTAGTTTTCTTTTTTTCAGCTGTCCTTACCAGGTTTTGGTATCAAGGAAATGTTGACTCATAAAATGAGTTAGGAGTTACTGTCTCTTCTTCAATTTTTTGGAAGAGTTTGAGCATGATTGGTTTTAGATCCTATTTGAAGCTTTGGTAGAATTCACTAGTGAAGACATCAGCTCCCGGACTTTTGCTTTTGGGAAGCTTTTGGATGACTGATTCAATTTCGTTACTGGTGATCGGTCTGTTTAGATTTTCCAGTACTTTATGGTTCAGTCTTGTAAGGCTCTATGTTTCTAAGAAGTTGTCCATTTTTCTAGATTATTGACTGTGGTGGCATGTAGTGCTTCATAGTATTGTTGGATGATCCTTTGTATTTCTGTGGTGTCCGTGATAACTTCCCCTTTTTCGTTTATGATTTGGTTAATTAGTGTCTTCTCTCTTTTTATCTCAGTGAGTGTAGCCAAAGGGTTTGTCAATTTTGTAAATCTTTTCAAAGAACCAGATCTCTGTCACATTAATTCTTTCTATTGTCTCTTTGTTCTCTATTTAATGTAGTTCTGCTCTATTTTTTGTTATTTCCTTTCTTCTGCTGACCTTGGGTTTCACTTGTTCTTCTTTTTCTAGTTCTTTAAGGTGTAACATGAGGTTATTTTTTGGGAGTTTTCTTGTTTCTTGAGATAGGCCTGTTATGATATAAATTTCCCTCTTAAAACTGCTTTTGCTGCATCCCAAAAATTTTGGTAGGATGTATTTTCATTGTCATTTGTTTCTATGTGTCTTTTCATCTCTCCTCTAACTTCTTCTTTGACCCAGTCGTTCTTTAAAAGTATGCTATTTAATCTCCCTGTATTTGTGATTTTTCCCACTTTTTTGCAGTTGATATCCAATTTCAAAGCCTTGTGATCAGAGAATATGTTTGGTATGATTTCAATCTTCTTAAATTTGCTTATGCTGATTTTATATCCCAATATATGGTCTTTCCTTGAGAATGTTCCATATGCACAAGAAAAGAATGTATAGTGTGATGTTTTAGGATGAAGTGCTCTATAAATGTCTATTATGTCCATTTCATCTAATGTGTCAATTAGGGCTACTATTTCATTATTTATTTTCTGTTTGGATGATCTAGCCATAGCTGTCAATGATGTGTTTAAGTCCCCTAGTATAATCGTGTTTTGGTCAATTTCTACCTTTAGTTCTGTTAGTATTTGCTTGGTATATTTTGGTGCTCCCTGATTGGGGGCATAAATATTGATGACTGTTATGTCTTCTTGTTTTACAATTCCCTTCACCTTATGAAATGTCCATCTTTGTCTCTTGTTATCTTTTTCACCTTGAAGTCTGTTTCATATGATATCATTATGGCTATACCTGGTTTTCTCTGCATACCATTTGCTTGCAGTGTCAATTTCCACCCTGTCTCTTTGAGTCTATGCTTGTCCTTGTAGCTGAGATCTATCTCTTGGAGACAGCATATGGTTGGGTTTTGTTCTTTGATCCAGTCTGCTACTCTGTGACTTTTTATCGGTGAGTTCAGTCAATTTACATTCAGGGTGATTATTGATATGTGAGGATTTCCTGTCAGTCTATCTTTAGTTTTCTGGTAAGGCTGTGGCTCCATTGTTTCTTTGCCTTTTTGTTGTTGTCTATTATTTCTGTGTGGTGGTATTCTATGATGTTTCCCTCAGTTTCTTCTCTTATTACAGTATATATATATATATCAGTTCTGGATTGTTTTTGAGTCATTACCCTTACGTTTATGTAAAAGAAAGTTTGATTTTTAGAGTGTTTTGTTTTCTTCAGCACGCTTACTTTCTCCATTCCCGTATTCCGGTTCAGGCCTTTACTCTCCGCTTTTTTATGTTTTGGTTGCCACAGATTGTCCCTGTTGATGGTAGTTGAAAAGCCTCCTTTAGTATTTCTTGTACTGCAGGTCGTGTAGTAGAAAATTCCCTCAGCTTCTGTATGTCTGGATAGGTCTTTATTCCTCCTTCATATCTGAAGGATATCTTTGCTGGATATAATATTCTTGGCTCTAACTTCTCTCTATCAATAGTTTGAATATTTGATTCTAGTCCCTCCTGGCTTGTAGAGTTTCTGCTGAAAAATCTGATGATAATCTAATGGGCTTTCCTTTGTAAGTTACCATCTTCTTTTCCCTGAGTGCTTTGAGCTTTGTGATTGATTTTATACAGCTTCAGTACAATGTGCCTTTTAGAAGGCCTTTTTGGATTGAGGTAATTAGGTGTATTATGTGCTTCTTGGATTCGAAGGACCAATTCTGTCCACAAGTGTGGGAAGTTCTCATCGACGATTTGTTTGAATATATTCTCTGTTCACCTCTCTCTTCTCCTTCTGGTATGCCCATTATTCTTATATTGCTCTTTCTGATGGAGACAGAAAGTTCTTGTAGAGTGCTTTCATTTCTTTTAAGTCTCAAGTCTCTTTATCTTCCATCTGTGTAATTTCCAGGTTTCTATCTTCGATGACACAAATTCTTTGCTCCATCTGGTCAACTCTACTGCCTAAGCTGGTTATTTCCTTCTTAATTTATTCTATTGAGATCTTAATCTCCAGAAATTATTTTGGTTCTTTTTTAAATTTCAATCTCTTTCGTAAAATGCACATGCTGTTCTTTGATTGTGTTTTTGTGATTATTTAACTGCCTATCTGTGTTTTCTTGCATCTCGTTGAGTTTTTCAGAACTGCAATCTTGAATTCTCTGTCATTTGACTCACATATTTCTGTATTTTTCTGGAGATTTCAGTTTCTGGAGATTTTTCACTTTCTTTCTGAGCTATCTTGTTGCCTTGGTTATTCATGGCGATTACTGTTTTACTATTTCTCTGCTTAGACATCTACAGGAGTAGCTTCTGCAACAGGTTAATAGGAAGCGGTCTTTCTTTTGTTTTCCAGTATTTGTTGGTAGAATGTTTTATTTTTTCTCTAACTGTAGCTTATTTTTCTTCTCCCAAACGGTAGTGCTATGTTTTGTCTTCACTATTCCAGCTTCTCACACAATGGGGGTATTCCTTGGGAGACGGGCTTCTCCTCTGTTAATAGTTCATCTAGGTCACAGGGTGCAGTTTCCCGGTGGGTATGCGGAGAGCTTTTGATGTTCCAAAGCACTTCCAGCTCCAGATTCAGAGCCCATATGTTTCAGCAGTTCTTATTACTCCTGCAGGGATCCGCCCAGTTAGGTGGGGTCATGGGCAGGGTGAGTTGTGAGAGGTGGTCCAGAGGAATATCAGCGCACACCACAACAGCTGGTGTTGCTTTCACAGCTCCCTCCCCTTGCCAGAAATAGTTAGGCTGTGAATTTTTGTCTGCGGTCCACAGTTCTCAGAACAGCAAATATTATTTTATTTTGATCTGACACTGCTACTGTTCTGTTTCTAGCACCAGGCAGGTGGGGGCGGGGCAATCTCTGGGAGGGTAGGGTGAGGGTGGCTAGTCTCATTGTCTAAGGCTTCCGTTCTTTGCTCAGCAGTGAGGGCTTAAACCACCATTTTCAGCCTTCTTCCCTCAATGTTTGCTCTGAGGTCTCTGCCGTGAGCGTTGGGCTCAGCCGTGTTATATATGCCCCCTCAGCCCTGTGGGCCATAAGCAGAGCCTTAGCAATCCGAGTTCTTCCCTCTCCCACAGCTGCAGTAGTTTCAGGAAGCAGCGAGCTCGGAGCACTGAGCTAGGTCTATGTCCTGTGCCTTCACGGCTCCGTCTCCACACTTCTCTCTTTCCTCCTCTCCTGTTTACACGGTTCGCCCACCTGTTGTGATAGCCCTGCCTACTAGGCTCTTTGGACTACATGAGAAAGCTCCTAAGTTCTAAAAACAAACACTGCTAGTGAAATTTAGATCCCAATGGTAGAAGGGACTTTGCTAGAATTAAGTGTGGTGGTGGATGTTTGCCTTATGGAGTAGATTACCATTTTAAAAAGAGAACACTGATTTTGGAAAGGAATTTTCAGGAATTACCTTCACTGTGAATTGAAAGGGAGACAATCATTACCATTGAAAGAAGTCTCTGAAACAAAACGTGATGGGCCTCCTATGCTCTCAGCATAGTATTTTCTTTGAATGGAAAGGAAGGATTGGTCAGAGAGCCTGGGCATCGGCTGTGGCCTCTTGGGGGTTGCAGCCTGAGATATCCTGAAGTACCTGGCCTGTAAATCAGGCGCAAACTTGGATTGATGAGGATCTGCTGTGCCTCCCCCATTCTCTTCCATGACACTGAGGGCCTTTTATGGCATGCCTCTCTGTTTCATCTTTTATATTTTGCACATGTTGTATGCATTATTTTAATGCTCAGATCTTCATAATTGAGGAAAGATTCCCTATTTTCACCATTTTAGTCATAGAGTCTGTACATTTTGCATGTGGGGCTCCATTTGTGGTCTGAAAATCTGTCGTGACTTACAATTCTTTGTTACCTCATCTGTTAAGTGGTGGCTGAGTGTGTCTTCCTGAAGAAATCAGTGTTTTTGACAAGTAGAGTATGGAGAACTAAAGTATATTCTGAGCCAGCTACTGAGCCCACACACAAAGGAAGTGGTCCTTCCTTTCTTTCTTAGGTAATTCCTGGCAAACGTAACTTCTATTGAATTAAACCAACCTTCGAAAATCAGCCTTTTGATAGGCACCTATGCAGAATTTAGTTGGCAGACCCATGGAGCCCATCCTGCCTTTCAGAACTGACGGAGCTCTATACAAATATGTATCCTTCCTCTCCGTGTACCATCACTCCCTTGACACTACTCAGCACATGATGATGTCTATCAAGAACCTGATACCCAAACTGCTATGTTTAAGTGGTTTGGGTTTAAAATCACCATCAGAGACTAGAAAACCTGATCTGCTTCTAACTGGAACTCACGTTCATCTGGGAAAACTCTTTGATGTGGCACTTTTGGAACCAGTGCTCACACCTAGTACATGTCAGTTCTTGCTCCTCTTTGAAATGGCAAGGTCATTCCTGGCATGTCATTTTGGCTGGTCCCTAGGGCCTCTGTAGTATGACAAGATGGCTCTATGGACCACAGAGAATGGTGAAGGACACTCAGTGCTCAAACTGGATGGAGTGTCCTGGATAAATCTCTGGGAGCAAATGGTCCATGACAACTCTGTGGCTGCAGCCTCCTGGAGCGGGGATGATGATGTCACAGTTGTCTTTTTGTTACACATGAAGATACTGATATGTGATTGCCCAGGTGGCTACTGTTCATGGTTTAAAGCTCCAGTGCTGGGCAGACCACAGATTTTGAGTCTTGAGGAGAGCGACTTCTGTGATACTGCTTGTGCTGTTTCTTACTCCTGAGGCCCTCAGTGTCAGAACCTGCTGAACAGTTTCCTGTTGACAGACCCTCCTGGGAAAGAAACTTTCTGGGAACTTCATCTAGGACTTTCAGGACAGTGAGAGATAAACTTCTTTATTGAAGCCACACAGTCTATAACATTTTGCTAAGCAAAAAGGACATTTTATCTGTCAGGGAGGAAAAATCAAAAGTACAATGAGACAATATGCTACTCCTGCAAGAATGCTGTGATCAACCAAAGAGAATAGATCGCATGTGCATTGAAAATGTGATGTGGAAGAACTGGAATGATCATATGACTCTGGTGGTTACGTAGAATAATATAGCTACCGTGGAAAACACTTTGCTATTTGTGCAGTATGTTGAGAATATAAATATCATGTGACCATGGATATATACACAATAGTCTTTAAAACGGATGCCCAGAGACTCCTACGCAGAATTCAGAATTGCACTGTAGATAATGGCAAAAATGTAGAAACACAATATCAGATCAACTGATGAATGCATTTGTGTAGTGGTATATGTATAAAATGAAACAAGATACAGTCATAAAGGTGAAAGAAGTCATGATGCTGGCCACCGCAAGATTGTATCTTGAGACATTGGCAATAGAAAAAGCTAGCATACCAAGGCCACATAAGCTGTCTCTTGATTAAGATGCCAAAATGGCAATGTCAACTTCATAGGGAATGAAGGCAGGTCAGTGTTTGCCAAGGCACAAGTTGTGAGGCAGTGTGTATGAGAAGTGAATCTTGAATGTCTTGCTTTCTATTGATTGTTTGTAATCAGAAAAAATGGTATTAGACAGCAAGAATTGAGGAAACCACAATGAAATAGCATATTACAAAGCAGAATTGATTTTTTTAAAGGGTCCAATGGGAAATTGGTGGTGTGAATTTTACAAAACAATGTAAGGCATATGCCCCGTTGGTCACCTCACCTAAACCACAAGTCCTCTAATGTTGTTGTGGCCCTGCCTCCTCGACCCTTTGGGCTACATGAGAAAGCTCCTCATTTCTAAAAAACAATGCCAGTGAAATTTAGGTCTCTATGGGACAAGTGTCCTTTCTAGAAATAAGCATGGTGGTGGATATTTCCCTGATGGAGTAGATTACCATTTCACAGAGAGAACACAGATTATGGAAAGTTTTCACAGATTTCATTCACTGTGGATTGAAAGGGAGAGAATCCTTTTGCATTGAAGAAGTCTGTGAAACAAAACATTATGGGCCTCCTCACCTGTAAGCATAGATATTTCTTTCAAGTGGAAAGGAAGAATTGGTGAGAGAACGTGGCAAAGGCTGTGGTCTCTTGCGAGTTTCCAGCCTGGGCTATCCTGAAGGACCCGGAGTGTGAATCAGACTAAAACTCGGATTGCTGTAGATCTGCTGTGCCTCTCCCTTTCTCTTCCATGTTAATGATGGCTTCCTATGGCATTCCTAACTGTTTCATCTTTTAAATTTTGTGCATGTTGTGTGCATTGCTTTAATACTCTGATCTTCGTGATTGAGGAAACATTCCCAATTTTCACACTTTTACTCATAGAATCTGTACATTTTGTATGGGACTCCATGTGTTGTCAGAGAATCTATTGTAACTTCCAGTTCTTTGTTACATCTCCTGCTATAGGGATGTAGAGAGTATCTTCCCCAAGAGAAATTCATTGTCTTTGGCCAGTAGAATATGGATAAACTACAGTATATACTGTACCAGCTACTGAGCCCAGTAACAAAAAGAGTGGAGCATCCTTTCTTTCTCAGGTAATTTCTGGTGAACCTGACCTCTGCTTAATTACATCCAAACCTCTCAAATAAGCTTCTTGATAGGGACATGTCTTGGAATCAGATTGATGACCCATGGAGCTCATCCTGCCTTTCAGAACTGAGAGAGCACCATACAAATATGTATCCTTCCCTCTCTGTACCAAAACTCCTTGACACTCAGCAAATGATGAGGACAATCAACAACCTGATGCCCCAACTTGCTAGGTATGATAATTTGTCTTGTTGAAAATAACCATCAGATACTGGAAGACCCGATCTCCTGTCTTGAGCTTACATTTTTTTGGTAGCACTCTATGATGGGACACATTTTGGAGCCTGTACTCATACCCACTGAATATCAATTCTTGTTCCTCTTTGATCTTCAAGGTGATTCCTGGCAAGTCGCTATGTCTGTGTCAAACGGCCACTGTAGTATGAGAAAGAAGGCTCAACGGAGCACAGAATATGGTGAAATCACACTAATGGCTCAAAGTGGAAGGCTGACCTAGTTAAGTCTGGGCAGCAAATGGTACAAGGCACCTCTGTGGTTGCGGCTTCCAGGAAGGGGGATGATGATGACACAGTTGTCTTTTTGTGACATATGTGAACACTGATATGTGACTGGCCAGGGTGCTGCTGGGCACAGATTATAGCTCTAGTGCATGGCAAACAACAGAGTGTGAGTCTGTGAGGAGAGTGAACTCTGTGGCTCTGCTTGGGCTGTTCCTTCCTCCTGACAGCATCAGTGTGAGACCCTGCTGAGCAGTGTCCTGTTGACAGACCTTCCTGAGAAAACAGCATTCTAGCACCTTCAGCTTGGACTTTCAATATGGTGAGAAATACACTTCTGCTATTGAAGCCACACAGTCTATAATATTTTGCTATGAAAATCAGACAATTTGTTGGTCAGTGAGGTAAAATCGAAAGCACAATGAGAGAATATGCTACTACTTGAATTATGCTGTGTTCAACCGAAGAGAAAAGATCACATGTGCATTGAAAATGTGATGTGGAAAGACTGGAAAACTCCCATGTCTCTGCTGGATACAGAGAATTATATAGTTACTTTGGAAAACAGTTCGTTATTTTTCCAGTATGTTGAGAATGAAAATACAATGTGACCATTGATATATAAATTACTGTTTTAAACGGATGCCCAGAAACTCCTAAACAGAATTCAGAACTGCATTCTAGATAATGGCAATAATGTAGAGACACAATATCTGGTCAACAGATGAATGCATAAGCAAAGGTGTTATATATATAAAATGAAAGAAGGTACAGTCATAAAGGTGAGAGAAGTTCTGATACTGGCCACAGCAAGAAAGTATCTTGAAAAAATTGGCAAGAGAGGGAAGCTAGCATCCCAAGGCCACTTACCTTGTGTCTCCATTGAGATAACAGATCGACAATGTCAACTTCATAGAGAAAGAAAGCTGGTCAGTTTTTCCATGGCCCTAGATGTGGGGCAGCATGGATAGGAAGTGAAAGTTGCATGGCTTGGGCTTCTATTGATGCTTGTAATCAGAAAAAATGGTACTACACAGTGAGAATTGAGAAAAGCACAATGCTGGTGGCATATTACAAAACTGAAATGTTTCTATTAATTGTTCCAATGGCAAACTGGTGGTTTGTATTTTACCAAAACAATGTAAGGGATATTTCCAGTAGGCATATCTCATAACCCACAAGTCCTCTATTGTTGTGAAGGCCCTGCATTCCAGACACTCAGGGCCACATGAGAAAGCTCCTCAGTTCGAAAAACAAATACTGCCAGTGAGATTTATATCCCTATGGTAAATGTGCCGTTACTAGAGTTATTGTTCTGAAAGATATTTGCCTGATGGAGTAGATTGCAGTTTCACAGGGAGAGCACTCATTTTGGAAAGGAGTTTTTACAGATTTCATTCACCGTTAATTGAAAGAGAATCATTACTCATTCAAAGAATTCTCTGAAATAAAATGTGATGGGCCTCCTCATCTGTGGGCATAGAAATTTCCTTTGAGTGGAAAGGAAGGATTGCTAGGAGAGCAGGGGCTTTGGCTGTAGTGAATTACATGGTTCAAGCCTGGGCTATCCTTAAGGACCTGGAGTCTAACAAGGCTAAACCCTGGATTGCTGGAGATCTGCTGTGCCTCTTTCATTGTCTTCCATGTTACTGAGGGCCTCCTACAGCATGACTATCTGTTTCATCTTTTATATTTTTGCATGTTATGTTCATTCATTTAATACTCTGACCTTTGTGATTGAGGAAACATTCCTAATTTTCACCCTTTTACTCATAGAGTCTGTACATTTTGCATGTGGCACTCCATGTGTGGTCAGAGACTCTATCGTGACTTCTAATTCTTTGTTACATCACCTGCTAAGGGTTGACAGTTAGTGACTTCCCCAGAGAAATTCAGTGTCTATGACAAGTTGAATATGGAGAACTACAGTATATACTGAGCCAGCTACTGAGCACACACAAAAAGAAAGTGGACTTTCCTTTCATTTTAGATAATCCCTGGTGAACTTGACCTCTAATGAATTACATCCAACCCTCTGAAATCAGCCAGCTGATAACTATGCATTAGAGAATTCAGATGTCAGACCCATAGAGTCATCCTGCCTGTCAGAACTGACTGAAAAGCATACATATGTGTTTTCTTGCTCTCTGTGTGCCAACACTCACTCAACACTACTCAGCAAAAGATGAGGACATCAGGAACCTGATGCTCTGACTTTCTAGGTATGATAAGTGTTTTTTTTTTTTTTTTTTGAAAATCACCATCAGAGACTAGAAGACAAGATCTGCTTCTATGTGGAGCTCAAATTCATCTGATAACACTCTTTACGGGGCACTTTTTGGAGCCACCACTCACACAAACTGCAGGTCATTTCTTGCTACTCTTTGAAGTAGCAAGGTGATTCCTGACAAGTCATTATAGCTGGGAAAAATGGCCACTATAGTATGAGAAAGATCGCTCTATGGATCACACAGAATGGTGAAGTCACACTTAGGGCTCCAAGAGGAAGGGCTCCCCTGGATAAGTCTCTGGGCAGCAAATGGTCCTAGGCAACTCTGTGGCTATGGCCTCCTGAAGAGGGGATGATGATGTAACTGTTGTTTTTTTTGTGTGACACATGAGAATACTGATATGTGATTGGCCAGGTGGCTGCTGGGCATTGATCATAGCTCCAGTGCCGGGCAGACAACAGTGTGTGAGTCTGTGTGGAGAGTCAGTTCTATGTCTCTGCTTGGGCTGTTTCTTCCTCCTGAAGAACCTCAGTGTCAGACCCTGCTGTGCAGTTTCCTGTTGACAGACCTTCCTGAAAAGCAACATTCTGGAACCTTCATATTGGACTTTCAGGATGTTGACAAATACACTTTTGTTATTGAAGCTACACAGTCTGTCACATTTTGCTATGAAAATTGGAAACTTTATCGGGCAGGGAGTAAAAATTGAAAGCACAATGAGACAATATGCTACTCCTTCAAGAATGCTGTGATCAACAATAGATAAAAGATCACATGTGTGTTGACAATGTAATGTGTAAGAACTGGAGAACTCTATGTCTCTGCTGGATACATAGAATGATATAGCTACGGTGGAAAATGTTCACTCTTTGTGCAGGATGTTGCAAATGAAAATATCCTGTGACCATTGATACATACAAAATAGTGCTTTAAATGGATCCCCAGAAACTCCTAAATAGAATTCAGAACTGCACAGTAGATAATGGAAACAAGTAAGAAATACAATATCAGGTCAACTGATGAATGCATTAGTGAAGGTGGTATATGTATAAAATGAAATAAGATACAGTCATAAAGGTGATAGAAGTCAAGATGCTGGCCTCAGCAAGAATGTATATTGAGAAATTTGAAAAGTAAAGAAGCTAGCATCCCAAGGCCACATTCCTTGTCTCTCCATTCAGATAAGAGACAGACAATGACAAATTCATATTGAAAGATGTCACGTCAGTTTTTGCCAGGATGCAAGGTGTGGGACAGCGTGAATGGGAAGTGAATGTTGCATATTGTGGGTTTCTGTTGATTGCTTGTAATCAGAAAAATGGAATTACACAATAAGGATTGAGGAAAACACAATGCTGTGGGCATATTAAAAACTGAATTGTGTACTTTGAAAGATCCAATAGCAAACTGGTGGTGTGAGTTTTACCAAAACAATTTAAGGGATATTTCCAGCAGTCCACCTCTCCTAAACCAAAGTCCTCTAATATTGTGATGGCCCTGCCTCCTAGTCCCTTTGGACTTCATGAGAGTGCTCCTCAGTTCTAAAAACAAACACTGTCAGTGGAATTTAAGTCTCAAATGGAGAAGTGCCCTTGATAGAAATCAGTGTGGTGGTGGATGTTTGCCTGATGGAGTACATTCCTGTTATACAGAGAGATAACTTATTTTGGAAGGAGTTTTCACAGATTTTATTCACTGCTAATTGAAAGGGAGAGAATCATAACCTTTGAAAGAAGTCTCTGAAAGAAAACATGATGGGCCTCCTCACCTGTGAGCATAGATATTTCCTTCATGTGGAAAGGAAAGATTGGTCAGAGACCTGGAGCAATGACTGTGGTCTCTTGCGGGGTTCAAGCTTGGGCATCTCTGAGGTACCTGGAATCTAAATCTGGCTACACCTCAGATCGCTGTGGATCTGCTGTGCCTCTTCTATTTTACTGAAGGCCTCCTACAGCATGACTATCTGTTACATCTATTACATTGTGTGCATGTTGTGTGCATTAACTTAATACTCTTTTCTTCATAATTGAGGAAATATTCCCAATTTTCATACTTTTACTGACAGAGTCTGTACATTTTGCATGTGGGAATACATGTTCTTTCTTATGTCACTTTCTGAAGGGTTGTTAGAGATTGTCTTCCCAGAGAAATTCAGTGTCTTTGACAATTAGAATTTGGAGAACTACAGTACATACTGAGCCAGCTATTGAGCCCATACACATATAAAGTGGGCCTTCCTTTCTTTCTTAGGTAATTCCTGGTGAACCTGACCTCTACTGAATTACATCCAATACTGTGAAATTAGCCGGTTGATAGGAACATATCAGGGAATTAAGTTGGGAAACCTATGGAGCCCATCCTGCCTGTCAGAACTGATGGAGCAAACATACAAATGTGTGTCTTTCCTCTCCATTTACCAATATTCCCTTGACACTACTCAGCACATGATGAGGACAATCAAGAACCTGATGCCCAAACTTCCTAGGTATGACAAGTCATTCATGTAGAAAATCACCATGAGAGACTAAAAGACCTGATCTTCTATCTGGAGTTCAAATTCATCCAAGAACACTCTTTGATGGGGCAATTTTTGGAAGCAGTGCTCACTCCAACTGCATGTCATTTCTTGCTCCTCTTTGAAGTGGCAAGGTGCTTCAAGGCAAGTCATTTGGCTGGTCCCAAGGGCCTCTGCAGTTTGAGAAAGAGCGGCCTACAGGAACAGAGATTGGTGAAGTGACACTCAGGTCTCAAAGTGGAAGGAGAGTGCTGGATAAGTCTCTGGACAGAAAATTGTCCAAGGCACCTCTGTGGCTGTGGCCTTCTGGAGAGGGGATGAGCATGTCCCAGAGTTTGTTTTGTAACACATGAGGATATTGATATTGGACAGGCAGCTGCTGAGCACAGATTATAGCTCCATTGCTGGGCAGAAAACAGGGTGAGTCTGTGATAAGAGCGAATTCTTTGGGTATGCTCGGGCTGTTCCTTCTTCCTGAAGGCCTCAGTGTCAGTCCATCCTGAACACTTTCCTGTTGACAGATCCTACTGAGAAAATGTTTTCTGGCAACTTGACCTTGGACCTCCAGGAGGGTGAGAAATATGCTTCTGTTATGGAAACCATGCAGACTCTAATATTTTGCTATGAAAATGGGATATTTTATCAGTCAGGGAGGAAAAATGGAAAGGACAATGAGACAATATGCTTCTCGTTTAAGAATGTTGTGATCAACCAAGGAGAAAAGATGGCATGTGCATTGACAATGAGATGTGGAAAAACTGGCACACTGACATGTCTCTACTAGATAAATAGAATGATATAGATACTTTGAAAAACATTTCACTATTTGTCCAGTATGTTGAGAATGAAAATATCACGTGACCATTGATATATACACAGTAGTGTTTAAAATGTATGCCCAGAAACTCCTAAACAGAATTCAGAACTGCACTATAAATCATGGTGAAAATGTTGAAAGACAATATAGGGTCAAGTAATGAATGTATTAGCGATGGTGGAATATGTATAAAATGAAACATGACACAGTCATGAAGGTGACAGAAATCTTGATATTGGCCACAGTAAGAATGTTTCTAGAGACATTTTCAAGGGAATTAAGCTTGCAACCTAAGCCACATACGCTGTCTCTCTATTAAGGTAACAGAAGGACAATGTCAAATTCATTGGGAAAGAAAGCAGGTCAGTGTTCAACAGAGCACAAGGTGTGGGACAGGGTGGATGGGAAGTGAAAGTTGCACTGCTTGGGTTTCTGTTGATTTCTTGTAATCTAAAAATGGTATTGCACAGCAAGGATTGAGGAGACCACAATGCTCTTGGCATATTACAAAACTGAATTGTACTTTTTAAAGTTTCTAATGGCAAACTGATAGAGTGACTTTCACCAAAAAAAGTAAGGGATATTCCCAGTAGAGCACCTCTCCTAAACCACAAGTCCTCTACTGTTGTGATAGCCCTGCCTCCTAGACCCTTTGGGCTACATGAGAAAGCTCCTCAGTTCTAACACAAACACTGCCAATGAAATGTAGGTCCCAATGAGAGAGGTACCCTTGCTAGAAATATCTGTCGTGGTGTATATTTGCCGATGGAGTAGATTTCAATTTTAAGGAGAGAGTTCTGTTTTTGGAAGGTAGGTTTCACAGATTTCATTCACTGTGAATTGAAAGGAGAGAATCATTACACATGGAAATAAATCTCTCAAGTAAAATGTGATGGGCATCTTCACCTGTGAGAATAGATATTTCCCTCGAGTGGAAAGATGGATTGGTCAGTGATCCAGAGACATGGCTGTGGTCTCTTGCTGGATTCAAGCCTGGGCTATCCTGAATGATCTGGAGACATCATTCAAATTCTCCAAATTCAGGCTAAAACTCAGATTGCTGTGGATCTGCGGTGCCTCTCCCATTCTCCTGCATGTTACTGAGGGCCTCCTACTGCATGCCTATCTGTTTCATCTTTTGAATTTTATGCATGTTGTGTGTGTAACTTTTTTTTGTTTATAATCTGATCTTCATAACTGAGGAAACATTTCCTATTTTCACACTTTTATGCATAGAGTCTGTACATTTAGCATATGGGACTCCATGTGTGGTCAGAGAATCTATTGTGACTTCCTATTCTTTGTTACATCACCTGCTAAAGGGTGGCAGAGAGTGTCTCCCCCAGAGAAATTGAGAGTCTTTGACAAGTAGAATATGGAGAACTACAGTTTATACTGGTGCAGTTACCCACTAACAAAGAAAGTAAACCTTCCTTTCTTTCTTAGGTAATTCCTGGTGAATCTCACCTGTAGGGAATTACCTCCAAACCTCTGAAATCAGCCAGCTGATAGGCACCCTTATGGGATACAGATGGCAGACCCATGGAGCTCATCCTGCCTGTCACAACTGATAGAGCACCATACAAATGTGTATCCTTCTTCTCCATGTACTAAACCACACTTGACACTACTCAGGACATGATGAGGAAAATAAAAACAACCAGATATGCCAACTTGCTAAGTTTGATAAATGGTTCTTGTTGAAAATCAATGTCAGAGTGAGAACACCTGATATGCTTCTATCTCGGGCTCACATTCATCCAGTAACAATCTTCGATGGGGCACTTTTTGGAGCCAGCGCTCACACCACCTGTATGTCAGTTCTTGCTTGTCTTTGAAGTGGCAATGTGATTCCTTGCCAGTCATTTTGGCTGGGGTCAAGAGGCTCTGTTGATTGAGAAAGAAGGCTCTACGGATCACAGAGAATGGTGAATTCACATTCAGAGCTCAAAGTGGATGGACTGTCCTGGATAAGTACCTGGGCAGCAAATTGTCCAAGATACCTCTGTGGCTGCGGCCTCTTGGACAGGAGATGATGATGTCACAGTTGTCTTTTAGTGATACATGAGGAAACTGATATGTGATTCGCCAGGCAGCTGCTGGGCACAGACTGCAGCTCCAGTGCTGGGCAAACAACAGAGTGTGAGTCTTTGAGGAGAGTGACTTCTGTGGCTATGCTTGGGCTTCTCCTTCCTCCTGACGCACTCAGCGTCAGACCCTACTGAGCAGTTTCCTGTTTACAGACACTCCTGAGGAAGCAAGAGTGGCACCTTCATCTTGGACTTTCAGGACGCTGGGAAATACACTTCTGTTATTGAAGCCACACAGTGTGTAACATTTTGCTATGAAAATCGGACATTTTCTTAGTCACGGATTGAAAATAGAAAGCACCATGAGACAATATATTACTCCTTCAAGAATGCTGTGATCAACAAAATAGAAAAGATCACATGTGTGTTGAAAATGCAATGTGGAAGAACTGGAAATCTCACATGTCTCTGCTGAATACACAAAATAATATAGCTACCTTGGAAAACAGATCGCTATTTGTCCAGAATGTTGAGAATGAAAATTCCACGTGACCAATTATATATACACCATTTTTTAAAAACGGATGCCCAGAAACTCCTAAACAGAATCGGAACTGCACTGTAGATTATGACAACAATGTAGAAACACAATATAATGTCAACTGATGAATACATTAGTGAAGTTGGTATATGTATGAAGTGAAACAAGATACAGTCATTAAAGTAACAGAAGTCCTGATGCTGGGCACCACAAGAAAATATCTTGAAAAATTGGCAAGAGAAAGAAGCTAGCATCCCAAGGCCACATACTCTGTCTCTTCATTAAGGTAACAGGACAACAATGTCATATTCATAGGTATAGAAGGCAGGTCAGTGTTTGCCAGGATGCAAGGCGTGGGGAAGTGTGCATGGGAAGTGAAAGTCGCATAGCTTGGGTTTCTACTGATTGCTTGTAATCAGAAAAAAATGGTATTAGACAGCAAGTAGTGAGGAAAGCCCAATGCTGTCGGCATATTACAAAACTGAATTGTGTTTTTTAAAAGTTCCAATGGCAAACTGGTAGTGTGAAATTTAGCAAAGTACTATAAGTTTTATTCCCAGTAGGGCCCTTCTCCTAAACTACAAGTCCTCTAATGTTGTGAAGGACCTGCCTCTTTGACGCTTTGGCCTACATGAGAAAGCTCCTCAGTTCTATAAACAAACACTGTCCATGAAATGTCGGTCCCAATTGGAAAAATGTCCTTGCTAGAAATAAGTGTGGTGTTGGTTATTTCCCTGATGGAGTACATTACCGTTTTACAGCGAGAGCACTGATTTTGGAATGGAGTTTTCACAGATTAATTCACTGTGAAATGAAAAGGAGAGAATCATTAACTATTGTAAGAAGTCTCTGAAACAAAACATGATGGGACTACTCAATTGTGACCATAGATATTTCCTTCGAGTGGAAAGGAAAGATTGGTCAGAGAGTCGGAGAAATGGCTGTGGTCTCTTGCGGAGTTCAAGGCTGGGCTATCCTGATGGAGCTGGAGTCTAACTCAGGCTAAAACTCAGATTGCTGTGGATCTGCTATGTCTCTCCCATTCTCTTCCATGTTACTGAGAGCCTCCTACGGCATGCGTATTGTTTCATCTTATACATGGTGCGCATGTTGTGAGCATTTCTTTAATGCTCTGATCTTCATAATTGAGGAAACATTCCAAATTATCGCACTTTTACTCACAGAGTCTGTATATTTTCCATGTGGAATCCACGTGTGGACAGAGAATCTATCATGATTTAAAGTTCTTTCTTACATCAGCTGCTAAGGGGTGGCAGAGAGTGTCTTCCCCAGAGAATTCATTGTCTTTGACAAATAGAATATGGAGAACTACAGTATATACTGATCCAGCTACTGAGAAAAGACACAAAGAACGTGGACCTTCCTTTCTTTATTAGGTAATTCCTGGTGAACCTGACCTCTACTGGATTACATCCAACCCTCTGAAATCAGCCGCTTGATAGGCATGCATCAGGGAATTCAGATGGCAGACCCATGGAGCCCACCCTGCCTGTCAGAACTGACTGAGCACCATAAAAATGTGTATGCTTCCTCTCCATGTACCAACACTCCCTTGACACTACTCAGCAAAAGATGAAGACAATAAAGAACTGATGCCCTGATTCGTTAGGTATGATAAGTGGTTCTTGTGGAAAATAATCAGCAAAGACTAGAAGACCTGATCTACTTCTATCTGGAGCTCACATTCATCATGTAACACTCTTTGATGGGGCACTTTTTGGAGCCAGCATGCACACCAACTTCATGTCACGTCTTGCTCCTCTTTGAAGTGTAAAGTTGATTTATAGCAAGTCATTAAGATGGGGCCCAAAAGCCTCTGGAGTATCAGTAAGAAGGCTCTGTAGAGCACAGAGAATGGTGAAGTCATACCCGGGGCTCTAAGTGGAAGGAGTGTCCTTAATGAGTCTGTGTGCCACAAATGGTCCAAGGCACCTCTGTGGTTGTGGCCTCCTGGAGAGGAGGCCAACTTATTTCAGACAACTGATTTCAAAGTTGTCTTTTTGTACCACATGAGGACACGGATATGTGTTTGACCAGGCAGTTGTTGGGCATAGATTACAGTTCCAATGAGGGTTATACAACACAGTGTGAGTCTGTGAATAAGATCGACTTCTGTGTCTCTGCTCAGGCTGTTCCTTCCTCCTGACACTCTCAGGGTCAGGTGCTCCTGAGCAATTTCATGTTGACGGATGCTCCTGAGAAAGCAATGTTCTGGCACCTACCTCTTGACTTTCAGGATAGTGAGAAATACATTTATCTTATTGAAGCCTCACAGTCTATATGGTTTTGCTCTGAAAAACGGACAATATATCAATCAGGGAAGGAAAATTGAAAGCACAATGAGACAATATGTTTCTCCTTCAAGAATGCTGTGATCAACCAAAGACAAAAGATCACATGTGCATTGACAATGTGATGTGGAAGAACTGGAATGCACACTTGTCTCTTCCAGATACATAGAGTGACATAACAACTTTTGAAAACAGTTCGCTATTTGTCCTGGATGTTGAGAATGAAAATATCACATGACCATCGATATATACACAATAGTGTTTAATACAGATGCCCAAAAACTCCTAAACAGAATTCAGAACAGAAGTGTAGATAATAGCACAAATGTAGAAACACAAAATCAGGTCAACTGATGAATTCATTAACAAAAGCATTAGTGAATGTATAAAATGAAAAAAAGATACAGTCATAAAAGTGACAGTTGTCCTGATGCTGGCCACTGTAAGATAATTACTTGAGAAATTAGCAAGTGAAAGATGCTACCATCCCAAGGTATTATAGGCTGTCTCTCGATTAAGATAACAGACAGACAATGTCAAATACATGGGGAAAGAAGGCACATCAGTGTTTTCCAGGGTTCAATGTGTGTGGCAGCTTGGTTTGTAAATGAAAGTTGCATGGCTTGGTTTTCTATTGATTGCTTATAATCAGAAAATTTGTATTAGACAGTAAAGATTGAGGAAAGCACAATGCAGTTGGCATATAATAAGACTGATTGCATTTTTGTAAATGTTCCAATGGCAAACTTGTGGTGTGAATTTTACCAAAATTATGTGAGGGATATTTGCAGTAAGGCACCTCTCCAAAACCACCGGTCCTCTAATGTTGTAATGGCTCTGCCTCCTAGATCTTCTGTGCTACATGAGAAAGCGCCTCAGTTCTAAAACAAACAATTCCAGTGAAATTTAGTTCCCAATGGGACAACTGCCTTGGTATAAATAAGTGTGGTGATGGATATTTGTCTGAAGGAGATATTACCGTTTTACAGAGAGGGCACTGATTTTGGAAAGGAGTTTTCACAGATTTCATTCACTGTGAATTGAAAGGGAGATAATCATTACATTTGAAAGAAGTCTCTGAAACAAAATGTGATGGTCCTCATCTGTGAGCATAGATATTTCCTTTGAGTGGAAAGGACAGATTGGTCAGAAAGCTGAAGCATCAGCTGCTGTCTCTTTGGTGTTCAAGCCTGGGGTATCCTGACGGATCTGAAGTCGAAATCAGGGTAAAACTCGGATTGCTGCGGATCTGCTCTGCCTCTCCCATTCTGTTTCATTTTACTGAGGACCTCCTATGGCTTGCCTATCTGTCTCATCTTTTACGTTTTGCACATGTTTTGTGCATTTCTTTAATACTGTCATCTTCATATGGAGGAAATATTCCCAGTTTTCACCCTTTCATGAGACTCTGTACATTCTCCATGTGAGAATCCCTGTGTGGTAATAGAATCTATCGTGACTTCCAGTTCTTTCTTATGTCACATGCTAAGCGGTGGCAGAGAGTGTCTTCCCATGGAGAAATTCACTATATTTGACAAGTAGATTTAGGAGAACTACCTTATATATTGAGCCAGGAAACAAGCCCACTCACAAAGAAAGTGGAACTTCCTTTTTTCTTTGGTAATTCCTGGCAAACCTCACCACTACTGAATTATATTCAACCCACTGATATCAGTCTCTTGATCAGCATGCATGAGGGAATCATATGGGAGACCAATGGAACTCATCCTGCCTGTCAGAACTGACAGAGCAACATACAAAGGTGTGTCCTTCCTCTCCGTGTACCAACACATTCTTGAAACTACTCAGCAAATGATGAGGACAATCAAGAACCTAATGTCCCATCTTACTAATTTTGACAAGTGATTCTTATTGAAATTCACCATCAGAGACTTGAAGACCTGATCTGCTTCTATCTGAAACTCACATTCATCCGGATACCCTCTTTGATGGGGCACTTTTTGAGCCAGAGCTCAGATCAACAGCATGTCATTTCTTGCTCCACTTTGAAATGGGAAGGTGATTCCTGGGAAGTCATTATCAGGGCCCATGGGCATCTGTAGTATGAGAAAGAAGGTTCTATGGAGCACAGAAAATGGTGAAGTCACACTCAGGATTCAAAGTGGAAAGAGTGTCCTGGATAGGTCTGTGGCCAGCAAATTTTCCAAGGCACCTCTATGGCTAAGGCCTCCTGGATACGGGATGATGCTGTCACAGTTCTCTTTTTGTGACACATGAGCATACTGATATGTGATTGGCCAGGTGGCTGCTGGGCACGGATGACAGCTCCAGTGCTGGACAGACAAGAGAGTCTGAGTCTGTGAGGAGAGAGACTTCTGTGGCTCTGCTCGGGCTGTTCCTTCCACCTGATGCCATCAGTGTCAAACCCTGCTGAGCAGTTTCCTGTTGACAGACCCTCCTGAGAAAGCAATTTTTTGGCACCTTCATCTTGGACTTTCAAGACAATGATAAATAAACTTCTGTTATTGAAGCCACACAGTTTGTAATATTTTGCTATTAAAATTGGACACTTTATTGGTCATGGATGGAAAATCGAAAGCAAAATGGACAACATGCTACTCTATCAATATTCCTGTGATCAACCAAAGAAAAAGATCACATGTGTGTTGAAAATGTGATATGGAAGAACTGGAACGCTCACATATCACTGCCTGATTCATAGAATGATATAGTTACAGTGCAAAACAGTTCACAATGTGTCCAGTATGTTGAGAATCAAAATATTCTGTGACCATTTATATGTACACAGTAGTGTTTAAAAAGGATTCCCAGCAACTTCTAAAGAGAATTCAGAACGTCACTGTAGATAATGGCAAAAATGTATACACACAATATCATGTCATCTGATGAATGCATTAGTGAAGGTGGTATATGTATAAAATGAAAAAGATACAGTCATAAACTGGACAGAAGTCATGATATTGGCCACCATAAAAAAAGTGTCTTAAGAAATTGGAATGAAAGAAGCTAGCATCCCAGGGCCAATTATGATGTCTCTCCATTAATAACAGAACGACAGTGTCAAATTCATAGGGAAAGAAGGCAGTTCAGTGTTTGCCAAGGGCGCAAGTGTGGGGCACCTTGGATGGAAAGTGGAAATTGCATGGCTTGGGTTTCTATTGATTACTTTTAATCACAAAATGGTATTAGGCAGCAAAGATTGAGGAAAGCAAAATGCTGTTGATATATTGCAAAACTGAATTTTATTATTTAACGATTCCAAAGGCAAGCTGTTGGTGTGCATTTTACCAACACAATGTAAGGGATAGTCCAGTAGCGCAACTCTCCTAAACCACAAGTCCTTTACTCTTCTGATGGTCCTGCCTCCTATATCCTTTGGGCTACATGAGAAAGTTCCTCAGTTCTAAGAACAAACACGGCCAGTGAAATTTAGGTCCCCATGGTATAAGTGCCCTTGCTAGAATTAAGTGTGGTGGTAGATATTTTCCTGATGGAGGAGATAACCACTTTAAATAGAGAGCATGGTTTTGGAAAGAGTTTCCACAGAATTCATTCACTGTGAATTGAAAGAGAGAGAATAATTACACTTTGAAAGAAGACTCTGAAATAAAACGTGATGGGCCTCCTCACATGTGAGCATAGATATTTCCTTCACTTGGAGAGGAAGGATTGGATAGAGAGCTGAAGCAATGGCTGTGGTCTCTTTGGGAGTTGAAAACTGGGCTATCCTGAGGGACCTGTAGTCGAAATCAGGCTAAAACTCGGATTGCTTTGGATCTCTTCTGCCTTTCACATTCTATTCAATTTTATTGAGGACCTCCTATGGCATGCCTATCTGTTTCATCTTTTACATTTTGTTCATGTTGTGTGTGTTACTTTAATACACTGATCTTCACAACTAAGGAAACATTCCCAGTTTTCACCCTTTTACTCATAGAGTCTGTCTGTACATTTTGCATGTCTGTCTCCACATGTGGTGAATGCATCTGTAGCGACTTCCAATTCTTTATTATCTCACCTGCTAAGGGGTGGAGGAGTGTCTTCCCTGGAGTAAGTCAGTGTCTTTGACAATTCGAATATAGAAAACTACAGTATATCCTGAGCCAGCTACTGAGCTCACATACAAAGAAAATGGACCTTCCTTTCTTTGTTAGGTGATTCCTGGTGAATCTGACCTCTACTGAGCTACATGTATCCCTCTGAAGTCAGCCGGTAGATAGGCACACATCAGGGGATTCTCATGTCAGACCCATGGAGGCCATCCATCCTGTCAGAACTGAGAGTGCATCATACAAATGTGTAACCTTCAATTCTATGTACCAACTCTCTCTAGACACTACTCAGCATATGATGAGGGCAATCAAGAATCTGATGGCCCGACTTGTTAGGTATGATGCTTGGTTCTTGTTGAAAATCACCATCAGAGACTAGAAGATCTGATCTGCTTCTATGTGGAGCTCACATTCATCCGTTAACATTCTTTGATGGGGCACATTTTGGAGCCAGCGCTAGGACCAACTTCGTGTCAGTTTTTGATCCTCTTGGAAGTCCACAGTGAATTCTCTCAAGTCATCATGCCTGTGCTCAATGGCCTCAGTAGTATGAGAAAGAAGGCTCTACAGAGCACAGAGATGCTGAAGTCACACTCAAGGCTCAAATTGGAAAATCTGATCTGGATAAGTTTCTAGGCAGCAAGTGGTCCGAGGCACCTCTCTGGCTGTGGCCTCTTGGAGAGGGGATGATGATGTCATTGTTGGCTTTTTGTGACACATGTGGATAATGATAAATGATTGGCCAGGTAGCTGCTGAGCACGGATCATAGCTCCATGCATGGCAGTCAACAGAGTGTGAGTCTGTGAGGAGAGCGAATTCTGTGGTTCTGTTCTGGCTGTTCCTTCCTTCTGACAGCCTGAGCATCAGACCCTGTTGAGCAATTTCCTGTTGAGAGACCCTTCTGAGAAAGCAATGTTCTGGTATTTTCATCTTAATCTTTCAGGATGGTGAGAAATACACTTCTGTTATTGAAGCCACACATTGTATAACATTTTGTTCTGAAATCAGATATTTTATCAGTCATGGAGGGAAAACCGAAAGCACAATGAGATAATACACATTTTTAAGAATGTTTTTAAGAATGGCGTGATGAACCTAAGAGAACAAATTACATGTGTGTTGACAATGATTTGTGGAAGTACTGGAACGCTCACTTGACTCTATTGGATACATAGAATGATAAAGTTACCATGGAAAACCGTTCTCTATTTTCAAGGATGTTGATAATGAAAATATCATGTGCCCATTGATACGTACACAACAGTGTTTAAAACGAATGCCCAGAAACTACTAAATAAAATTCAGAACTGCACTATAGATAATAGCAAAAATGTAGAAACACAATAACAGGTCAACTGATGAATGCATTATCAAGGGGGTATATGCAAAAAATGAAAGAAGATACAGTCATAAATGTGACAGAAGTCTTGATGCTGGCCACTGATAAAAAGTATCTTGAGAAATTGGCAAGAGAAAGAAGTTAGCACCCCAAGGCCACATGCGCTGTCTCTCAATTAAGATAACAGAACGACAATGTTAAATTCACAGACAAATAAGGCAGGTCAGTGTTTCCCAGTGCGCAAGGTATGGGGAAGCATGGATGGGAAGAGAAATTTGAATGGCTCGAGTTTCTATTGATTGCTTGTAATCAGAAAAATGGTACGGGCAGAAAGTATTGTGGAAAGCACAATGCTGTTGTCATATTACAAAACCAAATTGCATTTTTTAAACTTTCCAATAGCAAACTGGTGTAATGAATTTTACCAAAACAATGTAAGGGATATTCCCTGTAGGTCACCTCTCCTAAACCACAAGTCCTATAATGTTGTGATGGCATTGCCTCCTAGACCCAGTGGGATACATGAGAAAGCTCCTCAGTTCTAAAACAAACACTGCCAATGACATTTAGGTCCGAATGGGAGATGTGCCCTCACCAGAACTAAGTGTGTTGGTGGATATTTGCCTAATGGAGTAGCTTGCTGCTTTACAGAAACAGCACTGATTATGGAAAGGAATTTTCACAGATTTCATTCACTGTGAATACAAAGGGAGTGAATCATTACACATTCAAAGAATTACATGAAAGAAAACATGATGGGCCTCCTCACATTTGAGCACAGATATTTCCTTCAAGTGGAAAAGAGGGATTTGTTAGAGAGCCGTGGTAGGAGCTGTTGTCTCTTGAGGGCTCCAGCCTGGGTTTTCCTGAAGGACCGAAAGTGTTTTTCTTTTTTTTTTAATTTATTGCTTTAAATTTATTGGGGTGACAATTGTTAGTAAATTTACATAGATTTCAGGTGTACAATTCTGTATTACATCATCTATAAATCCCATTGTGTGTTCACCGCCTCTCCTGGGTATCTATCCAAAAAATCTGAAAACATTTATACATAAGGACCTGAAGTCTTAATCAGGCTAAACTTCGGATTGCTGTGAATGTGCTTTGCTTCTCCCATTCTCTTCCATGTTACTGAGGGCCTCCTATGGCATAACTATCTATTTCATCTTTTAAGGTTTGCAATGTTATATGTGTTTCTTTAATACCCTGACATTCATAATTGTGTCAACTTTCCCAATTTTTACCCTTTTACTGATAGAGTCTATATATCTTGAGTATGGAAAGCCATGTGTGGTCACTGAATCTATCGGGACTGCATATTCTTTGTTACATCACTAACTAAGGAGTGGCAGAGTGACTTCCCCAGAGAAATTCAGTGTCTTTGACATGTAGAAAATGCAGAATTACAGTATATAGTGAGCCAGCTACTGAGCCCATACATAAAGAAATTGGACCTTCTTTCTTTCTTAGGTAATTCCTGGAGAACCTGACCTCTGCTGAATTACATCTAACCGTCTGAAATCAGCTAGTTGATAGGCATATATCGGGGAATTCAGATGGCAGTCCCATGGAGCCCATCCTGTCTTTCAGAACTGACTCAGCACAATACAAGTGTGTATCCTCCCTTTTCATGTAAAAACAATCCCTTGACACTACTCAGCAATTGATGAGGACAAACAAGAACCTGATACCTTAACTTGCTTATTATGATAAGTGGTTATTTTTGAATATCACCATCAGAGACTAGAAGGCCCAATCTGCTTCTATCTGGAGCTCACATTCATCTGGTAACACTCTTTGAAGGGACACTTTTTGGAGCCATCACTGACACCAACTGCATGTCAGTTCTTGCTCCTCTTTGAAGTGGCAAGGTGATTCTGGGCAAGTCCTTAAGGCTGGGCCCAAGGTCCTCTGCATTATGAGAAGGAAGGCCCTACGGAGCACAGAGAATGGTGAAGTCACACTCAGGTTTCAAAGTGGAAGACTGTGCTGGATAAGTCTCTGTGCTGCAAATGGTTGAAGGCACCTCTGTGGCTGTGGCCTCTTGCAGACGGGATGATTATGTCACAGTTTGATTTCTGTGACACATGAGTCCACTGAATTGTGGTTGGCCAGATGGCTACTGGGCACTGATTAAAGGTCCAGTGGTGGGCAGACAAGAGATTGTGAGTGTGAGAGGAGACCAAATTCTGTGACTCTGCATGGGCTGTTCCTTCCTCCTGAGGCCCTCAGAGTCATACCCTGCTGAGCAGTTTCCTGTTGATAGACACTCCTAAGAAAGCAATGTTCTGGCAGCTTTATCTTGGACTTTCAGGACGAAGAGATATACGCTTCTGTTATTGATGCCACACAATCCATAATATTATGCTTGGAAAATCGCACACTATTTTAGTCAGGGAAGGAAAATCGAAAGCACAATGAGACAATATGTTATGTCTTCAAGAATGCTGTGATCAACCAAAGAGAATAGGTAACATGTGTGTTGATAAAGCTGTGGAAGAACTAGAATGCTCAATTGTCTGTGCTGGATACATAGAATTATATAGCTAACATGGAAAACAGTTTGCTGTTTGTCCAGGATGTTGAGAATGAAAATATGTCCTGAACATTGATATATACCTAATAGTGTTTAAAACGGATGCCCAGGAAGTCCGAAACACAATACAGCACAGCACTTTAGTGAATGGGAAAAATGTAGAAACACAGTATATAGTCAACTGATGAATGCATAACCAAAGGTGGTATATGTATAAACTGAAACAAGATACAGTCATAAAGGTGACAGAATCCCGATTCCACGAGAAAGTGTCTTTAGAAATTGGCAAGAGAAAGAAGCTAGCATCCCAAATCCAAATATGCTGTCTATCCATTCAGATAACCAATTGTCAATGTCAAATTCATAGGGAAAGAAGGCAGGTCAGTGTTTGTGGGGGTGCAATGTGTGAGCCAGCATGGATGTGATGTGGATGTTGCATGGCTTGGGTTTCTATTGATTGCTTGTAATCACAAAAATGGTATTAGACAGCAAGGATTGAGGAAAGTACAATGCTGTTGGCATATTACAAAACTGAATTGTATTTTTTAAAGTTTCCAATGACAACCTGGTTGTGTGAATTTTACCAAAACAGTACAAGGGGTAATCCACTAGGCCACTTCTCATAAACCACAGTTCTCTAATGTGATGGCCCTGCCTCCTAGACACTTTGGGCTGCATGGGAAAGCTCTTGAGTTCTAAAAACAAACACTGCCAGTAAAATTTAGATCTCAATGGGTGAAGTGCCCTTGTTAGAAATAAGTGTGATTGTGGATACTTATCTGAAGGAGTAGCTTCCCATTTTACAGAGAGAACACTGATTTTGGAAAGGAGTTATCACAGATTTCATTCACTGTGAATTGAAAGGGAGAGAATCATTACACATTGAAAGGAGTCTCTGAAATAAAACGTGATGTTCCCTGTGTCCTGTGAGCATAGATATTTCCTTCGATTGGAAAAATAGGGTTAGTCAGTGAGCCAGCATAATGCTGTGGTCTCTTGTGGGGAGCAAGTCTGGACTATCCTGAAGGACCTGGTGTCTAAATAAGGCTAAAACTGGTATTGCTGTGGATCTGCTACGACTCTCCCATTCTCTTCCATGTTACTGAGGGCCTCCTATGGTATGGCTAACTGATTAATCTTTTACATTTTGCACATATCATATGCATTACTTTAATACTCTGATTTTTATAATTGATGAAATATTCTCAATTTTCACACTTTTACTCATAAATTCTGTACATTTTCATGTGGGACTGCATTAGTGGTCTCTGCATTAACCGTGACTTCTAATTCTTTGTTAGGTACACTGCTAAGTTGTGGCAGAGAGTGTCTTCCCCGGAGACATTCAGTGAATTTGACAAGTAGAATATGGAAAACTACAGTGTATATGGAGCCAGTTACTGAGCCTACACACAAAGAAAGTGGTCCTTCCTTTCTTTCTTAGGTAATCCTGGTGAACCTGACCTCTACTAAATTACATCCAACACTCTGAAATCAGCTGCTGGATAGGCACAAGTTGGTGGAATCAGATGGCAGACCCATTGAGCCCATCCTGCCTGTCAGAACTGAGAGAGTGCCATACAAATGTGTATACTTCCTCTCTGTGTACCAACACACCTTTGTCACTGCTCAGCAAATGATGAGACAATCAAGTACCTGATGCCCGACTTAATAGGTATGTAAAATTGGTTCTTGTTGAGAATCACTATCAGAAATTAGAAGACCCAATCTGCTTTTATCTGGACCTCACATTCATCTAGGAACACTCTTTGATGGGGCACTTTTTGGAACCTGTGCTCACACCAACTGAATGTCAGTTTTTATTCAGCTTTGAAATGACAAGTTGATTTCTGGCAAGTCATTTTGGCTGGGCCAAGGGCCTCTGTACTATCAGAAAGGTGGGTCTATGGAGCACAGAGAATGGTGAAGTCACACTCATGGCTCAAAGTCGAAGAAATGTCCTGCATAATTCTATGGACAGCAAATGGTCCAAGGCACCTCTGTGGGTGTGGCATCTGGAAAGTGGATAATGATGTCACAGTTCTCTTTTTTTTACACATGAGGATAGTTATATGTGATTGGCCAGGCAGCTGCTATTCACAAATTTAACTTTCAGTGCTAGGCAGACAACAGAGTGTGAGTCTGTGAAGAGAGTGTCTTCTGTAGCTCTGCTTAGGCTGTTCACTCCTCCTGATGCCCTGAGCATCAGACCCCGCTTAGCAGGGTCCTGGTTACAGACACTCCTGAGAAAGCAACATTCTAGCAGCTTCAACATGGACTTTCAGGATGGTGAGAAATACTCTTCTGTTATTGAAGCCACACAGTCTTTAACAATTTGCTATGAAAATCAGATACTTTATCGGTGAGGGATGGAAAATTGAGAACACAATGAGACAATATGCTACTCCTTCAAGAATGCTGTTATCAACCAAAGATAAAAGATCACATGTGTATTAAAAATGCGATGTGGAAAAACTGGAATGCTCACATGTCTCTCCTGGATACATAGAATGATATAGCTACCTTGGAAAAGGGCACGCTATTTGTCAGTATGTTGAGAAGGAAAATATCATGAGACCATTGATATATTTACTGTAGTGTTTTAAACGGATGACAGAAACTCCTAAACAGTATTCAGTACTTCACTGCAGATATGGCAAAACTGTAGAGACTCAATATCAGGTCAACAGATGAATGCATAAGCGAAGGTGCTATATGTAAAAAATGAAACAAGATACAGTCATAAATGTGACAGAAGCCCTAATACAGCCACAGCAGGACAGTAATTGAGAAATTGGCAAGTGAGGGAAGCTAGTATCCAAAGGTCACATACGCTGTCTCTCCATTAAGATAACAGACCGACAATGTCAAATTCATAGGGAAAGAAGGCAGGTCAGTGTTTGCCAGGGCACAAGGTGTTGGGGAGCATGGATGTGATGTGGATGTTGTATGGCTTGGGTTTCTATTGATTGCTTGTAGTAAGAAAAATGGTATTACACAGCAAGGGTTGAGGAAACTACAAAGCTGTTGGCATGTTACAAAACTTAATTGCATTATTTAAAGATTCCAATGGGAAAATGGTGGTGTGAATTTTACCAAAACAATGTAAGAGATAATCCCAGTAGGTCACCACTCATGCTCCACATCTCCTCTAATGTTGTGATGGCCCTACCTCCTATACCCTTTGGGCTGCATGTCAAAACTCCTCAGTTCTAAATCAAACACTGAGAACGAAATTTGGGTAGAAAGGGAGAAGTGCCCATGCTAGAAATAACTGTGGTGGTGCATATTTGCATGATGGAGTTGCTTGCT
The DNA here is from genome assembly GCF_057876585.1 of Rhinolophus sinicus. NCBI lineage: Eukaryota > Metazoa > Chordata > Mammalia > Chiroptera > Rhinolophidae > Rhinolophus > Rhinolophus sinicus. The sequence goes on from NW_028290712.1 coordinate 4,662,431, forward strand.
GTTTTACAGAGAGAGCACTGGTTTTGGAAAGGAGTTTTCAAATATTTCATTCATTGTGAATTGAAAGGGAAATCATCATTACACATTGAAAAAGACTATGGATTTGAGAGTGTAATGCTGAGAGAAATAAGTCAGACAGACAAAGCAGAGAACCATGTGATGTCAATGATATGTAGAATTTAAACCAAAAACAACAAAAGAACAAGACAAACAAATGAGAAACAGAAACTCATAGACACAGACAATAGGTTAGTAGTTACCAGAGTGTAACGGGGGTGGGGAGTGGGAGACGAGGGTAAGGAGATCAAATATATGGTGATAGAAGGAGAACTGACACTGGGTGGTGAACACACAGTGGGATTTATAGATAATGTAATATAGAATCATACAACTGAAATCTATGTAATTTTACTAACAATTGTCACCCAAAATAAATTTAATAAAATAAAAATAAATAAATAAATAAATTTGGACACTTTATCGGTCAAGGAGGGAAAATGGGAAGCACAATGAGACAATATGCTTTTTTCAAGAATGCTCAAACAAAGAGAAAAGATCACATATGCATTGACAATGAGATGTGAAAGAACTGGAATGCTCACAGGACTATGGTGGATCCATAGAATGTAAAAGCTACCGTGGCATACCTTTATCTATTTGTCATGTATGTTGAGAATGAAAATTCACATGACCATTGATATATACATAACAGTCTCTAAAAAAGGGATGCCCATAAACTCCTAAACAGAATTCACAACTGCAAAGCAGATAATGGAAAAATGTAGTGACACAATATCAGGTCAACTGATGAATGCATTAGCGAGGTTGTTATATGTATACAATGAAACAAGGTATAGTCACAAAGGACAGAAGTCCTGATGGTAGCACCCACAAGAAAATGTCTTGAGAAATCGGCAAGAGAAAGAAGCTAGCAACCTAATGCCACATATGCTGTCTCTCCATTAATATAACAGACCAGCAATGTCAAATTCATAGGGAGATATGGCAGGTCCATGTTTAACAGGGCGCAACATATGGGCAGCATAGATGGGAAATGAAAGCTGCATGGCTTGGCTTTCTTTGATTGCTTGTAATCAGACAAATGGTATCAGACAGCAAGGATTGAGGAAAGCACAATGCTGTTGGCATATTACAAAACTTAATTACGTTTTTTAAAGGTTCTGATGGCAAAATGGTGGTGTGAATTTCACCAAGACAATGTAAGAGATAGTCCCAGTAGGGCACCTCTCTTAACCACAAGTCCTCTAATGTTGTGATGGTCCTGCCTCTTAGATCCTTTGGGCTACATGAGAAAGCTCTTCAATTCTAAACACAAACACTGCCAGTCAAATTTAAGTCCCAATGGGAGACGTGCCCTTGCTAACATAAGTTTGGTGGTGGATATTTGCCTGATGGAGCAGAATACAGTTTTAAAGAGAGCACTGATTTTGTAAAGTTTCACAGATTTCATTCTGAGAAACTTTGAGATTCACTGTGAATTGAAAGGAAGAGAATAATTACACATGGAAAGAAGTCTGTGAAACAAAAGATAATGGGCGTCCTCACTTGTGAGCATGCATATTTCCTTCGAGTGGAAAGTCAGGATTGGTCAGCCAGGCGGGACGACAGCTGTGGCCTCCTATGTTTCAAGCCTGGGGTAACCTGAAGGATCTGGAATCTAAATTAGGCTAAAACTCGGATTTTTGTAGATATGCTATTATACCTCTCTCATTCTCTTCCATGTTACTGAGGGATTCCTGTGGAATGCCTATCGGGTTCATCTTTTACATTTGTAAATGTTGTGTGTGTTACTTTAATACTCTGATCTTCATAACTGCAGACATATTCCCAATTTCACACTTTTATTCACAAGTCTGTACATTTTGCATGTGTGACTCCACGTGTGGTCAGAGAATCTATCATGGCTTCTAGTTCTTTGTTACATCACTTGCTAGGGGTGACACAGAATGTCTTCACTGCAGAAATTGAGTGTCTTTGACAAATAGAATATGGGGAACTACAGAATATACTGAGCCAGTTACTGAGCCCACACACAAAGAAAGTGGACCTTCCTTTCTTTCTTATGTAAATCTGGGCAAACCTGACCTGCACTGAGTTACATCCAACTCTCTGAAATCAGCTGATATATAGGCACACATTGGGGAATTCAGATGGCAGACCCAAGAGCCCATCCTGCCTGTTAGAAATGACAGAGCACCATATGAATGTGTATACTTTTTCTCCATGTACCAACACTCCCTTGACACTACTCAGCAAATGATGGAGACAATCAAGAACCTGATCCCCCAACTTGCTAGGTATAATAAGTGGTTCTTTTTTTTTTTTTTTTTTTTTTTTGTGATCTCTTTTTTTTTTTTTTTTATTAATTAGTTTCAGGTGCACAAGACAAAGCAAAACTTAGACATTTATCATTTATATCCCTCACACTGTGTGAACCCCCCTCCCCCCATCCACTATCCCTCTGTACGTTCCCAAAACCTCTCACCTTCCCCTTATCCCCACCCCCCTGCCCATCTAGCAACCCTCAGTTTTTCCTCCATTTTTCCAAAACTGTTTCTGATTAGTTCATGTTGAAAATTACCATCAGAGATTAGAAGACCAGATCTGCTTCTATCTGGACATCACATCCATCCATTTACACACTTTGATGGTGCACTTTTTAGAGCCGTTGCTCACACCAACTGCATGTCACTTCTTTTACCTCTTTGAAGTGGCAAGGTAATTCCTAGCAAGTAATTATGTGTGGGATGAAGGGTGACAGTAGTATGACAAAGAAAGAAATCTCTACGGAACACAGAGAATGAAGAAGTCACACTAAGAACTCAAAGTGGGAGGACTGTCCTGCATATGTAAATGTGCAGCAAATGGATAAAGACACCTCTGTGTCTGCAGGCCTCCTGGATAGGTGTGATGATGTCCCAGTTGTCTTTCTGTCACACATGAGAATACTGATATGTGATTGGCCAGGTTGCTACTGGACACAGATTACAGCTCCAGTCCTGGGCAGAGAAAAGTGTGTGAGTCTCTGAAGAGAATGACTTCTGCGGCTCCACTCAGACTGCACCTTCCTCCTGACACTCTCAGCATCATAACTTGCAGAGCAGTTTCCTGTTGACAGACCCTCCTGAGAAAGCAACATTTTGTCACCTTCATCTTGGACTTTCAGGATGGTGAGAAATACAATTTATTATTAAAGCCATACAGTCTATAACATTTTGCTATTAAAATCAGACACATTTTAATAGGGAGGACAGGGAGGGACAATCAAAAGCACAATGAGACAAAATGCTACTCCTTCAAGAATGCTGTGATCATCCAAAGAGAAAAGATCACCTGTGCATTGACAATGCGGTGTGGAAAACAGGAATGCTCAGATGTCTCTGCTGTATACATAGAATGATATAGCTACTGCAGAAAACAGGTCACTATTGTCCAGAATATTGAGAATGAAAATATCATGTGACCATCGATATACACACAACACTGTTTAAAGCGGATGTCTCAAACTCCTAAACATAGTTCAGAACTTCACTGTAGATAATGGGAAAAAATGTTGAAACACATCATGTCAACTGATGAATGCATTAGTGAGGTTGTATATGCATAAAATGAAACAAGATACAGTCATAAATGTGACAGAATTCTTGATGCTGGCCACAGCAGGAAGAATCTTAAGAAATTGGCAGAGAAAGTAGCTAGCGTCTCTAGGCCAAATATGCTGTTTATCCTTTAAGATAACAAAACAACAATGTCAAACTAATAGGGAAAGAAGGCACGTCAGTGTTTGCCAGGGCAGAAATACAGTGCAGTGTGGATGTGAAGTGAAAGTTGCCTGGCTTGGGTTTCTGTTGATTGTTTTTAATCAGAAAATTTGTATTATACAGCAAAGATTGAGGAAAAAAACATGCTCTTGGCATATTACCAAACTGAATTGTATTTTTTAAAGGTTCCGATGGCAAACTGTTGGTGTGAATTTTACCAAAAAAAGGAAGGAATTTTCCCAGTAGGGCACGTCTTCTGAACCACATGTCTTCTAATGTGTGATGGCCCTCGCTCCTAGAACTTTTGAGTTACATAAAAAAGCTCCTCAGTTCTAAAAGGAAACACTGCCCATGAAATTTAAGACCCAATGGGAGAAGTGCACTTGATAGAAATAAGTGTGGTGGTCGGTATTTGCCTGATGGTGTAGCGGGCGTTTTTCAGAGAGGGCACTTATTTGGAAAGCAGTTTCACAGATTTCATTCACTGTGAATTGAAAGGGAGAGAATCATTACCCATTGAAAGAAGTATCTGGAACAAAATGTGATGGGCTTCTGCACCTATGAGCATAGATATTTCCTTTGAATGGAAAGGAAGGATTGGTCAAAGAACCGGGGTAATGGCTGTGATCCCTTTTGGAATTTAAGCTGAGCTATCCTGAAGGAGATGGAGTCTAAATCAGGCTAAAATCCGGATTGCTGTGGATCTGCTATGCCTCTCCCATTCTCTTCCTTTTTACTGAGGGCCTCCTATGGCATGCCTATCTGTGTCATCATTTACATTTTGCGCATGTTGTGTGTGTTACATTAATACAGTGATCTTCATGATTGAGGAAACATTCCAAATTTGTAATCCTTTTACTCAAAGAGTCTGTACATTTTGCATGTGGGACTCCATGTCATCAGATAATCTATCATGCCTTCCAGTTCTTTGTTATGTTACCTGCTAAGGGGTGGGAGAGATTGTATTCCCCAGAGAAATTCAGAATCTCTGACAAGTACAGTATCAAAAACTACAGTATATACTGAGTCAGCTACACACATACAAACAAAGGAAGTGGACCTTCCATTATTTATTAGGTAATTCCTTGAGAACATGGCCTCTACTGAAATACACCTAATGCTCTTAAATCAGCCAGTTTATAGGAACTTATTGGGGAATTCAGGTGGCAGACCCATGGAGCCTATCTTGCCTTTCATAACTGACATTGCCCCATACAATTGTGTGTCCTTCCTCTCCTGGTATCAACACACACTTTACACTACTTAACAAATGATGAGTACAATCTAGAACCTAATGCCCAAGTTTGCTAGGTATGATAATTGGTTCTTGTTTAACATCATCACGAGAGACCTGAACACCCAATCTGCTTCTATCTGGAGCTCATTCTCATCTGGTAACACACTTTGATGGGGATATTTTTGGAGTGTGCAGTCCCACCAACTGCATGTCAATTCTTGCTCCTCTTTGTAGTGGAAAGGTGATTCCTGGAAAGTCATTATGCTGTGCCCAAGGGTCCAGTAATATCAGAAAGAAGTCTCTTCAGAGTACAGAGTATGGTGAAGTCACACTCAGGCTTCAAAGTGGAAGGACTGTCCTGGATAAATCGCTGGGCAGCAAATGGTCCAAGGAATGTCTGTGGCTGCTGCATCCTGGAGAGGGGATGATGATGTCTCAATAGTTATTTTGTGACACATGAGGATAATGATATGTGATTGGCCAGGCTGCTGATGGGCACCAATTACATCTCCAGTGCTCGGCAGACAACAGAGTATGAGGCTGTGAGTGAGTGACTTCTGTGGCTCTACTGCGACTGTTTCTTCTCCTGATGACCACCTGGTGAGACACGACTAGGCCGTTTCCTGTTGACAGACCCACCTAAGAAACAATATTCTGGCACGTTCATCTTGGACTTTCAGGACAGTGAGAAATACACTTCTGCTATTGAAGCCAAAAAGCCTGTCACATTTTGCTAGGAAAATCGGACACTTTATCAGTCAGGGAGGGAATATTGAAAGCACAATGAGACAATATGCTACTCTTTCAAGAATGATTTGATCAACCAAGGAGCGAAGATCACAAGTGCGTTGACATATGATGTGGAAGAAATGGATCACTGACATAATTCTGCTGAATACATAGAATGATATAGCTACAGTGGAAAACAGTTCACTATTTGTCCAGTATGTTGATAATGAAAATATCAAGTGATCATTGATATATACACAATAGTGTTTAAAATGGATGCCCAGAAACTCCTAAACAGAATTCAGAACTGCACTGTAGATAATGGCAAACATGCAGAAACACAATATCAGGTCAACTGATGAATGCGGTAGCAAAGGTGTTATATATATAAAATGAAACAAGATACAGTAATAAAGAGGACAGATACTGTACACAGCAAGACAGTGTCTTGAGAAATCAGGAATAGAAAGAAGCTAGCAACCCAAGTCCACATCCACTGTCTCTCCATTAAGAAAACAGAGTGACAATTTGAAATTCATAGGGAAAGAAGTCAGATCAGTGTTTCACAGGGCACAAGATGTGAGGCATCGTAGATGGGAAGTGAAAGTTTCATGTCTTGGGTTTCTATTGTTTGCTTGTAATCAGAAAAATTGTATTTGACAGCAAGGATTGAGGAAAGCACAATGTTGTTGGCACTTTACAAAACTGAATTGTATTTTTTAAAGGTTCCATTTGCAAATTGGTGGTATGAATTTTACCCAAACATTGTAATTAAACATTCCCAAGTTTCACAATTTTACTCAGAGTATGTGTACACTTTTCTTGTCGGACTCCATGTGTGGTCACAAAATCTATCATGACTTCAAATTCTGTAAGTCACCTGCTAAGGGGTGGCAAAGAATAATCTCCCTGGGGAATATCAGTTTCGTTGACAAGGAGAACTGGAGAACTACATTACATACTCTACCAGCTTCAAAGCCCAAATGCCAAGAAAGTAGATCTTCCTTCTTAGGTAACTCCTGGCAAAACTGACCTCTACTGAATTACATCCAACCTTCTGAAATCAGCTGGTTGATATGCACGTATCAGGGAATACAGTTGACAGAAACATGGAGCCCATCCTAACTGTCTGAACTGACAGGCAACATACCAATGTGTATCCATCATCTCCATGTACCAACACTCCCTTGACCCTACTCAGCACATGATGAAGACCATTAAGAACCTGATGCCCAAACTTATCTAGGTATGATAAGTTGTTCCGCTTGAAAATCACCGTCAGAGAGTAGGAGACTGATCTGTTTCTATATGGAGCTCAAATTCATCTGAAAACACTCTTTGATGAGGAACTTTTTGGAGCCAGTGCTCACTCCAACTGCATGTCAGTTTTTACTCCTCTTTGACATAGCAAAGTGATTCCTGGCGAGTCATTTTTACAGGGTCCAAGGACCTCTCTAGTATGAGTAAGATGGTTCTACAGAACACAGAGAATGTTGAAGTCACACTCAGGGCTCAAAATGGAAGGACTGTGTTGGATAAGTCGCTGAGGAGCAAATGGTCAAAGGAACATGGCGGCAGCCTCCTGGGGAGGGGATATTGATGTCACAGTTGTCTTTCTGTGACACCTGAGGACACTGATATGTGATTGGCGAGGTGACTGCAGGGCACAGGTTAAAGCTCCTGTGCTGGGCAGACAACAGGGTGTGAGTTTGTGGAGAGAGTGACTTCTGTGGTTAGGCTCAGGCTGTTCCTTATTGTGGACGCCCTCAGCATCAGTCCCTTCTGAGCAGTTTCCTGTTGACAGACCCTCCTGCGAAAGCAATGTTCTGGCACCTTCATCTTGGACTTTTGGACAGTGAGAAATACATTTCTCTTGTTGAAGTCAATGTCTATAACATTTTGATATGAAAATCAACACTATGGGTCAGGGAAGGAAAATAAAAAACACAATTAGACAATATGCTACTGCTTCAAGAATGCTGTGATCAACCAAATAGAAAATATCACATGTGCTTTGACAATGCGATGTGGAAGAACTCGAATGCTAACATGTCTCTGGTGGATGCATAGATTGGTAAAGCAAATGTGAAAAACTGTTCGTAATTTGTCCAGAATGTTGAGAATGAAAAAATCATGTAATCTTTGATATATAGATAATAGTGTTTAAAACGGATTCCCAGAAACTAAAAAAAAAAAAAAAAAGAAAAAAAGCAGGTTCTGAACTGAACTGTAGAGAATGGCAACAATGTAGAGACAAAATATCAGGTCAAATGATGAATTCATTAGCGAAGGTGGTATATGTATAAAATTATACAAAATAGAATCATATAAGTGACAGAAGTCCTGATACTGGCCACAGCTGGAATGTATCTTGATAAATTGGCTAGACAAAGAAGCTGGTATCCCAAGGCCACATACCCTGTCGCTCCATTAAGATAACAGTCTGACAATGTCTAATTCACAGGTAAAAAAGGCAGGTCCTGTTTGCCATGGCACAAGGTGTCTGGTAGCGTGGATAGGTAGTGAAAGTTACATGTCTTGGATCTATTGATTCTTGTAGTCAGAAAATGGTATTAGACAACAAGGATTGAGGAAAGCACAATGCTGTTCACATATTAAAAAACTGAATTATATTTTTTAAAGGTTCCAATGGCAAACTGATGTTGTGAATTTCACCAGAACAATGTAAGGGATATTCTCAGTAGGGCACCTCTCCTAAGCCACAAGTCTTCTAATGTTGTGATGGCCCTGCCTCCTATACCCTTTGGGCTACATGAGAAAGCTCCTCACTTCTAAAAGCAAAGACTGCCTGTGAACATTAGGTCCCAATGTAATAGGTGCCCTATCTAGAAATAAGTGTTGTGAACATACGCCTGATGGAGTAGTTTACCATATTGCAGAGAGAGCACTGATGTTGGAAAGGAGTTTTCACAGATTTCATTCACTGTGAATTGAAAGGGAGAGAATCATTACCCATTTAAAGAAGTCCCTGAAATTAAATGTGTTTGGCCCCCCACCAGTCAGCATATATATTTCCTTCCAGAGAAAAGGAAGGATTGGTCAGAGAGCCAGGCCAACAGCTGTGGTTTCCTGTGGGGTTCAATCCTGGAATATTATGAAGGAGCTGACGTTTTATCAGGCTAACACTCGGATTGCTGAGGATTGGCTGTGACTCTCCCATTCTCTTCTATGTTACTGAGGGTCTCTTATGGCAAGCCTCTCTGCTTCATATTTTGCATTTTCTGCATGTGTGTCATTACTTTAATACTCTGTATTTCATGATTGAGGAAATATTCCCGATTTTCTCCCTTTTACTCATAGAGTCTGTATATTTTGCTTGTGGGACTCCATGTGTGGTCAGTGAATCTGTCGTGACTTCGAATTCTTTATTACATCACATGATCACTGGTGACAGAGAGTGCATTTCCAGAGAAATTTTGTGTCTTTGACAAATAGAGTATGAAGAACTACAGTATATACTGAGCCAGTTATTGAGCCTACCCACAAAGAAAGTGGACCTTCCTTTCTTTCTTAGGTAATTCCAGGAGAACCTGACCTCTACTGAATAAAAGCTAACGTTCTGAAATCATCCGGTTGACAGGCACTCATCTTGGAATTCAGATGGCAGATCCATGGAGCCTATCCTGCCTGTCAGAACTGACAGAGCACCATAAAAATGTGCATTCTTTCTCTCCATGTATCAATATTCCCTTGAAACTACTCAGCAAATGATGAGGACAATCAAGATCCTGATGCCCTGACTTGAGAGGTGTGATAAATGAGTCACATTGAAAATCACTATCAGAGACTAGAAAACCCAATCTGCTTCTATCTGGAGCTCAAATTCATCTGGTAGCACTCTATGATGGGTCATTTTTTGGACTCAGCGCTCACACCAACTGCATGTCAGTTCTTGCTCCTCTTAGAAGTGGCAAGATGATAGCTGTCAAGTCATCATGGCTGCACCAAAGGGCATCTGTATTATGATAAAGAAGACTCTAGGGAGCACAGAGAATGATGAAGTCACACTCAAAGTGGAAGGACTGTCCTGGATAAATTCCTGGGCAACAAAATGTCCAAAACAAATCGGTCACTGCAGCCTCCTGGAAAGGGGATGATGATGTCACATTTGTCTTTTTGTGACACATGAGGATACAGATATGTGATTGGCAAGGTGGCTTCTGGAAAAGATTTCAGCTCTATTGCTGTGCAGACCTCAGAGTGTGAGTCTGTATTCAGAGCAATTTCTGTGACTCTGCTCAGTCTGTTCCTTCCTCCTTACATCAGACCCTGCTGAGCAGTTTCCTTTTTACAGACCCTCCTGAGAAAGCAAAGTTCTGGCACTTCCGTCTTGGACTTTCAGGACAGTAAGAAATACACTTGTCTTATTGAAGCCACACAGTCTATAAAATTTTGCTATGAAAATCAGAAAGCTTATCAGTCAGGGTGGGAAAATCAAAAACACAATGAGACAATATGCTACTCCTTCATGAATGCTGTGATTAACCAAATAGAAAAGATCACATGTGTGTTCACAATGTGATGTGGAAGACTGGAAAGCTCACATGGCTCTTCTGGATACATAGAATGATATGGCTACAGTAGAAAACAGTTTGCTATTGGTCCAGGAGGTTGAGAATGAAAATGTCACATGACCACTGACAAATACACAATAGTGTTTAAAAAGGACGCCCAAAAACTCCTAAACAGAATTCAGAACTGCTCTGTAGATAAAGGCAAAAATGTAGAAACACAATATCAGGTCAAACGATGAATGCATTAGCGAAGGTGGAATATGTATAAAATGAAACAAGATATAGTCATAAAGATGACAGAGTCCTGATGCTGGCCTCCGCAAGAAAGTATCCTGAGAGATTGGCAAAAGAATGAAGCTTTCATCCCAAGCCCAAATACGCTCACTCTTCATTAAGATAACAGATAAACAGTGTCACATTCTTAGGGAAAGAATGCAGCTCAGTGTTTGCCAAGGCACAAGGCATGGGGTAGCCTGGATGGGAATTGAAAGTTGCACAGCTTGTGTATCTAATCATTGCTTGTAGTCAGAAAAACATGGTACTAGACAGCAACAATTGAGGTAAGCACAATGCGGTTGGTATATTACAAAACTGAATTGTATTTTTTAAAGGTTCCAATGACAAACTGGTGATGAGAATTTGATCAAAACAATGTAAGGTATATTCACAGTAGGACACCTCATGTAAACCACAAGTCCTCTAATGTTGTAATATCTCTGAAATCTAGTCCCTTTAGGATACATGAGAAAGCTCCTCAGTTCTGAAAACAAACACTGCCAGTGAAATTTAGGTCCCAATGGGAAAAGTGCTCTTGCTTGACATAAGTTTGGTGGCAGATATTTACCTGATGGAGTAGATTGCCAGTTTACAAGGTGAGCACTGATTTTGGAAAGGAGTTTTCACAGATTTCATACACTGTGCATTGAAAGGGAAGGAATCATTACTAATTGAAAGAAGTCTCTGAAACAAAATGTGATGGGACGCTTCACCTGTGATCATACATATTTCCTTCAAGTGGAAAGGAACGATTAGTCAGAGAGCCATGGGATTGGCTGAGGTCTCTTGTGGCATTCAAGCCAAGGCTATCCTGAAGGACCTGGAGTCTAAATCATGCTAAAACGCGGATTGCTGCGGATCTGCTGTGCCTCTCCCATTCTCTTCCATGTTACTGAGAGCCACCTATGGCATGCCTTTCTGTTTCATCTTTTACAGTTTTAGTTTGTATTTGCATTACTTTAATACTCTGATCCTCATAATTGAAACATTCCCAATTTTCACCCTTTTACTCTTCGAGTCTGGATATTTTGCAAGTGAGACTTCATGTGTGGTCAGTGAATCAACTGTGACTTTTAATTCTTTGTTATGTCACCTGCTAAGTGGTGACAGACAGTGTCTTCCTGGAGAAATTCTGTGATTTTGAAGTAGAATATGGAGAACTACCGTATATACAGGACCAGCTACTGATCCCACACACAAAGAAAGTGGACATTCCATTCTTTTTTAGGTAATTCCAGCAGAACCTGACCTCTACTGAATTACATCCAACCTCTGAAATCATCAGGTGGATAAGCAAGAAATGGGGAATTCAGATGGAAGACACATGGAGACCATCCTGCCTGTCAGAAATGACAGAGCACCACAGAATTGTGCATCCTTCCTCTTCATGTACCAAAACTCCATTGACCGTACTCAGCAAATGATGAGGACAATGAAAAAACTGGTATTCCATCTTGCTAGGTATAATAAGTGGTTCTTGTTGGAAAATCAACTTCAGAAACTAGAAGACCTGACCAGCTTCCTTCTGGAGTTCACATTCATCTGGGAACACTCTTTAATGGGGCACTCTTTCGAACCAGCGCTCACACCAAATACATTTCAGTTCTTGCTCCTCTTTGAAGTGGCCAGGTGATTCTTGGCAAGTCATTATGGCTGGGACCAAGGGACTCTGTAGTATGAGAAAGAAGGCTCTACGGAGGACAGAGAATGGTGACGTCACATTCAGGACTCAAGTAGGAGGACTGTACTAGATAACACTTTGGGTGCAAATGGTCCAAGGCACCTCTGTGGCTGAACAGTGGATGATGATGTCACAGTTGTCTTTTTCTGATGCATGAGGACACTGATATGTGATTGGAACGAAGGTTGCTGGGCAGTGATTATAGCTCCAATGCTGGGCAGACAATAGAGTGGGAGTCTGTAAGCAGAGCAACTTCTGTGGCTCTGCTTGGGCTCTTGCTTTTTCCTGATGCCCTCAACATCAGACCATGCTGGAAAGTTTAATTTTGAGAGAACCTCCTGAGTAAGCAACATTCTGTTACCTTCCTCTTGGCCTTTCAGGATGGTGAGAAATAAACTTCTTGTACTGAAGCCACACAGTCAAAATATTTTGCTATGAAAATCAGACAACTTATCAGTCAGGGAGGGAAAATCGAAATCTCAATGACACAATATGCTACTCCTTCAAGAATGCTGTGATCAGCCAAAGAGTAAAAATCACATATGCATTGACATTCTGATGTGGAAGAACTGGAATGCTCATGTGTCTCTCCTGGATACATAGAATGATATAGGTACAAAGAAAAACAGTTTGCTATTTGTACAGTATGTTGAGAATGAAAATGTATGACCATTGACATGTATACAATAGTGTTTAAGCCGGATGACCAGAAACTCCTAAACAGAATTAAGAATTGCCCTGTACATATTGGCAAAAATGTAGAAACACAATAAAAGGTCAACTGATAATTGCATAGCGAAGGTGGCATATGTATAATATGAAATAATATACAGTCATAAAGGTGACAGTAGTCCTGATGCTGAACACAGCAAGAAAGTATCTTGAGAATTTGGCAAGTGAGGTAAGCTAGGATCCAACAGCCACAAACAGTGTCTCTCCATTAAGAAAACAGACTGAGAATGTCACATTCATATGAAAGAAGGCAGGTCAATGTTTGCCAGAGCACAAGGTGTGGTGCAGCATGGATGGGAAGTGAAAGTTGCATGGCTTGGGATTCTATTGATTGCTGGTAAAAATAAAAATGGTATTAGAGAGCAAGGATTGAGGAAAACACAATGGTGTTGGCATATTACAAAACTGAATTGTATTCTTTTTTTTTTTTTTAATTTTATTTTATTAAATTTATTGGGGTGACAATTGTTAGTAAAATTACATAGATTTCAGGTGTACAATTCTGTATTACATCATCTATAAATCCCATTGTGTGTATTCTTAAAGGTTCCAATGGCAAACTGGTGGAGTGAATTTTACCAATACAATGTTAGGGATATTCACTGTAGGTCACCTCTCCTAAACCCTTTGCTAGAAATAAGAGAGTTGGTGGTAATTTGCCTGATGGAGTACATTACCATTTTACAGACAGCACTGATTTTGGAAAGGAGTTTCATAGATTTAATTCACTGTGAATTGATAGGCAGAGAATCATTAGAAATTGAAAGAAGTCTCTGAAACAAAAGATGATGGGCATCCTCACTTGGGAGCATATATATTTCCTTCGAGTGGCAAGGAGAATTGGTTAGCAAGGCAAGGCAACAGCTGTGGTCACTTGCGGGATTCAAGCCTTTGGCTATGATGATGGACCTGGAGTCTAAATGAGGCTAAAACCCGGACTGCTGTGTATCTGCTCTGCTTCTCCCATTCTCTTCCATGTAACTGAGTGCCTCCGACAGCATGCCTATCAGTTTCAGCTTTTGCATATGCATATGTGATGTACTTTTCTTTAATACTCTGATATTGATAATTGAGTAAAAATTCCCAATTTTCACTCTCTTACTCCAAGAGTGTATACATTTTTCATGTGTGACTTCTTGTGTGATATGAGAATTTTTGGTGACTTCCAATTCTGTGTTATGTCACTTGCTAAGTGGTGGGAGAGAGTGACTTCCACGAAGAAATTCAGTGTCTTTGACAAGTAGAATATGGAGAACTACACTATCTACTGAGCCTGCTTCTAATCCCACACAAAAGGAAAGTGGACCTTTCTTTCTTTCCCAGGTAATTCCTGGTGAACCTGACCTCGACTGAATTACATCCAAACCTCTGAAATCAGCTTGTTCATAGGCAGGTATCAAGAAATTCCAATGGCAGACTCATGGAGCTCATCATGCCAGTCAGAACTGCCAGAGGAACATACAAATGTGTATCATTCTTCTCCATGTACCAACACCCCTTGAGACTACTCAGCACATGATGAGGACAGTCAAGAACCTGATGCCCAAACTTGCTAGGTATGATAGTGTTTCTCTTTGAAAATCACCATCAGAGACTAGAAGACCCAATCTGCTTCTATCTGGAGCTCACATTCATCAGGAAACACTCATTGTTCAGTTATTTTTGGAGTCAGCATTCAAACCAACAGCATAGAAGTTCTTGCTCCTCTGAAGTGGCAAGGTTATTTCTGGCAAGTCATTATTGCTATTCCCCAGGGTCTCTGTTTTATAAGAAACATGGCTCTGCAGAGCACAGCGAATAGTGAAGTCAGAGTAAGTGCTAAAATTGGAAGGACTGTATTGGATGGGTCACTCTGCAGCAAATGGTCCAAGGCAACTCTGTGCTGCAACCTCCTGGATAGGGGATAATGATGTCACAGTTGTGTTTTTGTGACACATCAGGATACAGATATGTGATTGGCCAGGCAGTTGCGGGACACAGATTACAGCTCTGGTGCTGGGCAGACAACAGTGTGTGAGTCTGTGAAGAGAGAGAATTCTGTGCCTCGACTTGGACTGTTCCTTCCTCCTCACACCCTCCACATCAGACCCTGAAGAGCAGTTTCCTGTTGCCAGACCCTCATGTGAAAGCAACATTATGGCACCTTCATCTTGGACTCTCAGGAAGGTAGATATACATTTCAGTTATTGAAGCCAAACAGGCTCTAACATTTTGCTATGAAAACCGGACACTTTATCGCACAGGAAGGGAAAAGAGAAAGCACAATGAGACAGTATGATACTTCTTCATGAATGCTGTGATCAACCAAAGAGAAAAGATCACATGTGCTTTCACAATGCAATATGGAAGAAGTGGAACGCTCACATGTCTTTTCTGGATACATAGAATGATACAGCTAGCAAGGAAACAGTTCGCAATTTCTCCAGGATGTTGATAATGAAAATATCATGTGACCATTGATATATACACAATAGTGTTTAAAATAGATGCCCAGAAACTCTTAAACAGAAATCAGAACTGCACTGTAGAGAATGGCAAAAATTTAGAAACACAAATTCAGGTCACTGATGAAAGCACTAGCAACAGTGGTATATGTATGAAATGAAACAAGATACAGTCACGAAGGTGACACAAGTCCAGAAGCAGGCCACAGCAAGGAAGTATCTTGAGAAATTGGCAAGAGAAAGCAGCAAGCATCCCAAGGAGTCAGATTGCTGTCTCTCCATTAAGAGAAAACAATGACAATGTCAATTTCATAGGGAAATAAGGCAGGTCAGATTTTGCCAGTGCTCAAGGTGTTGGGCAACATGGATCGGAATTGAAAGTTGCAAGGCTTTGGTTTCTATTGATTGCTTATAATCAGAAAAATGGTATTAGACAGCAAGGATAGAGGAAAGCACAATGCTGTTGGCATATTAGAAAACTGAACTGTTTTTTTAAATGTTCCAATGGCAAACTGGTGGTGTGAATTTCACCAAAACATGTGAATGATATTTCCAATAGGACACTCTCATAAATTATAACTCCTCTAAAGTTCTGATGGCCTTGCCTCCTAGACCCTCTGGGCTACATGAGAAAGCAACTCAGTTCTAAAAACAAACACTGCCAGTGAAATTTATGTCCCAATGGGGGTAGTCCCCTTGATAAAAATAAGTGTGGTGGTGGATATTTGCCTGATGGAGTAGATTACCATTTTACAGAGAGCACTGATTTTTGAAAGTAGTTTTCACATATTTCATTCACTGTGAATAGAAACTGAGAGAACCATTACTCATTGAAACAAGTCTCGGAAACAAAGCATGATGGGCTTCCTCACCTGTCAGCGTAGATATTTCCTTCGAATGGAAAGGAAAGATTGGTCAGAGAGGTAGGGCAATGGCTGTGGTCTCTGCATTGTTGAAGTCTCTCTATTGTTAAAGACCTGGAATCAAAACCAAGATCTGCTGTGCCTCACCCATTCTCTTCCATGTTACCGAGGGCTTCTTATGACAGGCCTTTCAGTTTCTTCTTTCACATTTTGCTCATGATTTGTGGTTTTGTTTAATTCTCTGATCTTCATAATTGAGGATACATTCCCAATTTTCGCCCTTTTACTCACAGAGTCTGTACATTTTACATGTGGCAATCCATGAGTGGTCAGATAATCTTTTATGACTTCCAGTTCTTTGTTATGTCACCTGCTAATAGATCGTACAGAGTGTCTTCCCTCAGCGAAATTAATTGTCTTTGACCATTAGAAAATGGAGAACTACAGTATATACTGAGCAATGTACTGAATCGACACACAAACAAAGTGGATCTTCCTTTCTTTCTTAGGTAATTCCTGGTGAACCTGACATCTACTGAATTACATCCAACCCTCTGAAATCAGTTGGTTCAAAGACATATATCTGGGAATACAGATATCAGACCCATGGAGTTCATCCTGCCTATCAGAACTGATAGAGCACCATACAAATGTGTATCCTTCTTCTCCGTGTATCAACACTCCCTTGACCCTACTCAACACATGATGAGGACAATCAAGATCCTACTATCCAAACTTGCTATGTATAAGTGTTTCTTCTAGAAAATCACCATCAGAGACTAGAAGACCCTATTTGCTGATATTTGGAGTCCATTCCTCAGGGAGCACTCTTTGACGGGGCGCTTTTTGGAGACAACACTCACATCAACTATATATCAGTTCTTGCTCCTCTTTGAAGTGACAAGGTGATTCCTGGCAAGTCATTATGTTTGGGTTCAAGGGACTCTGTAGTTGAGAAACATGGCTCTATGGATCACAGGGAATGGTGAAGTGACACTCAGGGCTGAAATTGGATGGTCAGTCCTGTATAAGTCTCTGGACTGCAAGTGGTCCAAGACATTTCTTAGGCTGTCACCTCCTGGGGAGGGGATGATGATATCACAGTTGAATTTTTTCTGACAAAGGATGATACTGATATGTGATTGGGCATGGATTACAGCTCCACTGCTGGGCAGACAACAGAATGCAAGTCTGTGAGGAGAGCAACTTCTGTGGCTCTGCTCAGGCTGTTCCTTCCTGCTGAAGCCATCAGCATCAAATCCTGTTGAACATTTCCTGTGGACACACCCTCCTGATAAGCAATGTTCTGGCACCTTCATCTTGGACTTTCAAGATGGTGAGAAATACACTTCTCTTATTGAAGCCACACAGTCTATAACATTTTGCTATGAAAATAGGACTCTTAATCGGTCAGGGATGGAACATCGAAAACACAATGAGGCAATATGCTATTCCTTCAAGAATGCTGTGATCAACCAAAGAGAAAAGACCACATGTGTGTTGACAATGCGATGTGGAAGAATTGGAATGCTCAATTTTCTCTGTTGGATACAAAATATGATGTAGTTACCATGGTAAACACTTCACTATTTGTACAGTATGTTGAGAATGAAAATACCACGTGACCATAGATATATACAAACTAGTATTAAAATAGCATGATCGGAAACTCCTAAACAGAATCAGAACTGCACCTTAGATAATGGCCAAAATGTAGAAACACAATATCTGGTCAACTGAAGAATGCATTAGCGAAGATGCTACATGCATAAAATGAAATAAGACACAGTCATAAGGTAACAGAAGTCCTGATACTGGTGACCACAAGAAAATATCTTGTGAAATTGTCAAGAGAAAGTAGCTAGCATCCCGAGGCACAAGCACTGTCTGTCCATTAGGATAACACAATGACAATGTCAAATTCATAGGGAAGGAAGGCAAGTCAGTGTTTGCCATAGCTCAAAGTGTGGGGCAGCGTGGATGGAAGTGAAAGGTGCATGGCTTTTTTGTTCTATTGATTGCTTGTAATTAGAAAAATGGTATTACACAGCAAGGAATGAGGAATCCACAATGCTGTTGGCATATTACAAAACTGAATTGTATTTTTTAAAGGTTCTGATGGCAAACTAGGGGTGTGAATTTTACCAAAAGAACGTAAGGGATATTCCCAGGGGGCCACCTCTGATACACCACAGGTCCTCTATGTTGTGATGGCCCTGCCTCCTAAATACTTTTGGCTACATGAGAAAGCTACTCAGTTCTAAAAACAAACTCTGCCAGTGATATTTATGTTCCAAAGGGAGAACAACACTTGCAAGAAATAAGGGTGTTTGTGGATATTTGCCCTATGTAGTAGCTTGCTGTTTTACAGAGAAAGCACTGATAATGGAAAGAGTTTTCACATATTTCATTCACTGTTAATTGAAAGGGAAAAAATCATTATGCATTCAAAGATGTCCCTGAAAAAACACCTGATGTACCTCCTCACCTGTGAGAGTAAGTATTTCCTTCCAGGGAAAGAAAGGATTGGTCAGAGAGCTGAAAAAATGTCTGTGGTCTCTTGCAGGGTTCCAGCATGGGCAATCCTGAAGGACCTGGAGTCTAAATCAGGCTAAAACTCAGATTGCTGTGGATCTGCAGTGCCTCCCCTTTCTCTTCCATGTTACTGAGGGCCTCCTACAGCATGCCTATCTATTTCATCTTTTACATTTTGTGCATGCTGTGTGCATTACATTAATACTCTGATCTTCATAATTGAGGAAACACTCCCAATATTTATCCCCTTTTATTCATACTGTGTATGCATTTTGCATGCGAGACTCCATGTGTGGTCAGAAAATCTATTGTGACTTCCAATTCTTTCTTACATCACCTGCTAAGGGGTGGCAGAGAGTGTCATCCCCCAGAGTAATTCAGTGTCTCTGACAAGTAGAATATGAAGAACTATAGTATATACTGAGCCAGCTACTGAGCCTGCACAGAAACAGAGTTGACCTTCCTTTCTTTCTTAGGAAATTCCTAAAAAACCTGACCTCTACTGAATTACATCAAATTCTCTGAAATCAGCTGTTTGATAGGCACACATGGGGGAAACAGATGCAGACACGTGGAGCTCATCCTGCCTGTCAGAATTGACAGAAGAGCATAAAAATATGTATCCTTCCTCTCCATGTACAAACTCTCTCTTGACTCTACTCAGAAAAAGATAGGAAAATCAAGAATCTGATTCCCCAACTTGCTTTGTACGATAAGTTATTCTTGTTTAAATTACCATCAGAGACTAGAAGACCAATTCTGCTTCTATCTGGAGCTCACATTCATCCGGAAATTGCCTTTGATGGGACACTTTTTGGAGGTGGCACTCACACCATCCGCATGTCAGTTCTTGCTCCTCTCTGAAGTGGCAAGGTGATTCATGGCAAGTCATTTTGGCTCGGCCTGAGGGCCTCTGTAGTATGAGAAAGCTGAATTTACAGAGCAAAAAAAATGGTGAAGTTCCCTACTGGGCTCAAGGTTGAAGGACTTTCCTGGATAAGTTTTGGGCAGCAAATGGTCCAAGGCATCTCTCTGGGTGTGGCCTCCTGAAGAGGGGATGATGATGTCACAGTTGTCTTTGTGTGTCACATAAGGACACTGATGTGTGATTGGCCTGTTGACTGCTGGTCATAGATTACAGCTCCAGTGCTGGGCAGACAACAGACTATGAGTCTGTGAGGAGAGTGACTTCTGTGTCTTTGCTTGGGCTGTTCATTCCTCATGATGCCTTGGACATAAGACCCTGTAGAGCAGTTTTCAGTTGACAAACTCTCCTGATAAAACAATGGTCACCTTCAACAAGGACTTTCAGGATGGTGAGAAATACACTTCTCTTATTGAAGCAACACATTGTATAATATTTTGCTCCGAAAATCAGACACTTTATCAGTCAGGGAGGAAAAAACGAAAGCACAATGAGACAATATGCTACTTTTTCAAAAATGCCACGATCAACCTAAGAGAACAGATCACAGGAGTGTTGAAAATGTGATGTGGAAGAACTGGAATGCTCACATGTCTCTGCTGGATACATAGAATGATACAGCTACCATGGAAAACAACTCTTTATTTGTCAAGGATGTTGAGAATGAAAATATCACGTGCCCATTGATACATACACAATAGTGTTTAAAATGGATGCCCAGAGACTCCTAAACATAATTCAGAACTGCACTGTAGATAATGACAAAACTGTAGAAACACAATATCAGATCAGCTGATGAATGCATTAGTGAAGTTGTTATATGTATAAAGTGGAAAGAGATACAGTCATAAAGGTGACAGAAGTCCAGAAGCTGGACACTGACAGAAAATATCTTGAAAAATTGGCAAGAAAAAGAAGCTAGCATCCCAAGGCCACATAGGCTGTCTCTTCAATAAGATAACAGAACGACAATGCCAAATTCATAGGGAAGCAGGCAGATCAGTGTTTGCCAGGACACAAGGTGTGTGGTAGCGTGGATGGGAAGTGAAACGTGCATATCTTGGATATCTATTGATTGCTTGTAATCAGAAAAATAGCATTAGACTGTAAAGATTGAGAAGATCACAAAACTGTTGGCATATTACAAATCTGAATTGTATTTTTTAAAGGTTTTGATGGCAAACTGGTGGTGTGAATTTTACCAAACAATGTAAGGGCTATTCCCTGTAGGTCACCTCTCCTAAACCACAGTCCTCTAGACCATTGTGGATCCATGAGAAAGCTCCTCATTTCTAAAAACAAACACTGCCAGTGAAATTTAGGTCCCAACGGGAAAGGTGCATTTGCTAGAAATAAGTGCGTTGGTGGATATTTGACTGATGGAATAGATTACAGTTTTAGAGAGAGAGCATGGATTTTTGTAAGGAGGATTCACAAATTTCATTCACTAAGAATTGAAAATGAGAGAATCATTACAATTTAAATAAGTCTCTGAAACCAAATGTTACGGGCCTCCTCACCTGTGACCATAGATATTTTGTTAGAGTGGAAAGGAAGGATTGATCAGAGAGCCAGGGCAATGGCTGTGGTCTCTTGCTGGGTTCAAGCCTGGACTATCCTGAAGGACCTGGAGACTAAATCAGGCTAAAACTCAAATTGCTGCAGATCTGCAGTGCCTCTCCCATTCTCTTCCTGGTTACTGAGGGCATCCTTTGGCGCCCCTACCTGTTTCATCTTTTACATGTTGTGCAAGTTGTGTGCATACTTTAATTCTCTGATCTTCATAATTGATGAAACCTACCCAATTTTCAACCTTTTACTCATAGCGCCTTTACGTTTTGCATGTGGAACTCCATGTTTGTTCAGAATATCTATCGTGACTTCCATTTCGTTGTTACATCACCTGCTAGGTTGTGGCAGAGAATGTCTTTCCCCAGAGAAATTAACTGTCTTTGACAAGTAGAATATGGATAACCACAGTATCTACTGAGCCAGCTACGATGCCCACACACAAAGAATGTGGACCTTCCTTTCTTTCTTAGGTAATTCCTGGAGAAACTGACCTATACCAAACTACTTCCAACACTCTGAAATCAGCCGCTTTTTAGTCATGCATTGGGAAATTCAGATGGCAGATCCATGGAGCTCATACTTCGAGTCAGAACTGACAGAGCACCAGACAAATGTATATCCTTCCTCTCTATGTACCAACACTCTGGACACTGCTCAGCAAATGATGAGGACAATCAAGAACCTGATGCTAACAATTGCAAGGTATGATAAGTGGTTCTTGTTGAAAATCACCATCAGAGACTAGAAGACCCGATCTGATTCTCTAGGGAGCTCACATTCATCTGGTAATACTCTTTGATGGGGCTCTTTTTTGAGCAAGGACTCTTTCTAACTGCATGTCTGTTCTTGCTCCTCATTGATGAGGCAAGGTGATTCCTCGCAAGTCATTATGGTTGGGACCAAGGACCTCGGTAGTATGAGAAAGAAGGCTCTACAGAGTAAAGAGAATGGAGAAGTCACAATTAGGGCTCAAAGTAGAAAGACTGTCCTGTATAAGTCTTGGCAGCAAATGGTCCTGGGCACCTCTGTGGCTTAGGACTCCTGGAGAGGGGCTGATGATGTCAGAGTTGTATTTTTTTGACACATGAGCATACTGATATGTGATTGGCCTGGTGGCTATTCGGCATGGATTACAGCTCCAGTGCTGGTCAGTCAACTGAGTGTGAGTCTGTGAGGAGAGTGTCTTCTGTGACTTTCCGTGGTCTATTCTTTCCTCCTGACACCCTCAGCCTCAGACCATGCTGTGCAGTTTCCTCTTGACATACACTCCTGAGAAAGAAATGTTCTCTCACCTTCATTTGGACTTAAAGACAGTGAGAAAGACGCTTCTGTTATTGAAGCCACACACTCTATAACATTTTGCTATGAAAATCAGACAGTTTATCACTCAGGGAGTGAAACTTGAAACCACAATGAGATAGTATACTACTCCTTCAAGAATGCTGTGATCAACTAAAGAGAAAAGATTGCATGTGTGTTGACAATGCGATGTGGAAGAACTGGAATGCTCACATGTCTCTGATAGATATATAGAATAATATACATACTGTGGAAAACAGTTCTCTATTTGTGCAGTATTTCGAGAATGAAAAAAACCAAGTGACCATTCATATATACAAACTAGTGTTTAAAAGCCATGCCCAGAAACTACTAAACAGAATTCAGAACTGAACTTTAGATAATGAACAAAAAGGAAGCAACACAGTATCAGTTCAACTGATGAATGCATCAGTGAAGGTGGTATATGTATAAAATTAAATAAGATACAGTCACAAATGTGCATAAAATGAAAGAAGACTCCGTCATAATGTTGACAGAAGTCCTGATACGGGCCACACAAGAAAGTATCTTGTGAAACTGGCACAAGAAACAAGATGACATCCCAAGGACACATACGCTTCTTCTCCATTAAGATAACAGAAACAATTGAAATGCATAGGGAAAGAAGGCAGGTGAGTGCTTGCCAGGGCGCAATGTGTGGGGCAGTATGGACGGGAAGTGAAACTGGCATGGCTTGGGTTTCTATTGATTGCTTGTAATCAGAAAAATGTTATTAGACAGCGAGTTTTGAGGAAAGCACAATGATGTTGTCATATTACTAAATGAATTGTATTTTTCAAAGTTTCCAGAGGCAAACTGTGATGTGAATTTTAACAAAACAATGTAAGGGATATTACAAGTAGGGCACCTCTCCTAAAATACAAGTCCTCTAATGTTATGATTGCCTGCCTCCTATACTCTTTAGGCTACATGAGAAAGCCCCTCAGTTCTAATAACAACACTGCCCATGAAATTTAGGTCCCAAAGGGAGTAGTTCCTTTGCTAGAAATGAGTATTGGGGTGGATATTTGCCTGATGGAAAAGGTTACTGTTTTGCAGAGGGAGCAAAGGAGTGAAATGAAAAGGAGAGAATCATTACACATTGAAAGCGGTCTCTGAAACAAACCTAAATGACATCCTCATTGTGAGCATGGAAATTTCTTTCGAGTAGAAAATAAAAATTGGTCAGACAGATGTTGCAAGATCTGTGGTTTCTTGTGGGATTCAAGCCTGGGCTATCCTCAAGGAACAGGAATCTAAATCAAGATAAAACTCGGATTGCTGCAGATGCGCTGTGCCCCTCCCATTCTCTTCCATGTTACTGAGGGCCTCCTACGGCATGCCTATCTGTTTCATCTTTTGGGTCTTCTCATGTTATGTGAGTTTCTTTAATATTCTGACCTTCATAATTGAGGAAACATTCTCAATTTTCACACTTTTACTAATAAATTCTGTACATTTTGCATGTGGGACTCCATGTGTGGTCAGTGACTCAATCCTGCCTTCCAATTCATGTTACGTCACCTGGTAAGGGGTGGCAGAGAGTGTCTTCCCCAGGAAAATCAGTGTCTTTGACAAATAGAATATGGGTACTTACAGTATATACAGACCCAGCTACTGAATGCACACAAAAAGAATGTGGGCCTTCCTTTCTTTCTTAAGTAATTCTTGGTGAACCTGACACCTACAGGATTATATCAAACACTCTGAAATCAGCCGGTAGATAGGCAAGAATCGGGGAATTCAGAAGGCAGACCCATGGAGTCCATCCTGCCTGTCAGTACCGACAGTGCACCATACAAATGTGTATCTTCCTCACAGTGTAGCAAAACTCCCTTGACACTACTCATCAAATGATTTGGACATTCAAGAACCTGATGCCCAAACTTGTTAGGTATGGTAAGTGGTTCTTGATGAAAATCACCATCGGAGTTATAAAGGCTGATCTGTTTCTGTCTGGAGCTCACATTCATCCAGTAATAGTTTTAATAGGGACCTTTTTTGGATACAGCATTCAAAACAAGGGTATGTCCATTCTTATTCCTCTTTGAAGTGGCAAGGTGATTCCTAGCAAGTCATCATGGCTGGGCCCAAAGGCTAATATAGTGTGAGAAAGATGGCTGTACAGAATACAGAGAATGGTGAAATCACACTCAGGGTTCATAGTACAAGGACTATCCTGGATAAGTCTCTGGGCAGCAAATGGTCCAAAGCACCACTGTGGCTGTGGAATCCTTGGAGAGGTGATGATTTTGTCAGAGTTCTCTTTTTGTGACACCAGTGGATACATATCTGTGATTGGCCATGTGGCTGCTGGGCACAGACTAAAGCACCAGTACTGTGCGGACAACAGAGTGTGAATCTGTAAGAGGAGTGATTATGTGGCTCTGCTCAGGCTGTTCTTTCCCCCTGACACCCTCTTCATACACCCTCTGCATAATACACGACCTGCACTACAAGAAATACTAAAGGAGGCTATTCGAACACCATCTGCAGGGACAATTTGTGACAATCAAAACATAAAAATGGGGAGAGTAAAGGCCTGAACTTGATTATGGGAATGGAGAAAGTAAGCATGCTGAAGAAAATGGAATACTCCAAATATCAAACTTTCTTTTACACAAACTGAACTGTAACCACTCAACATAATCCAGAACTGAAATATATACTGTAATGAAAGAAGAAACAGAGGAAAACATCATAGAATGCCACTACACAGAAATAACAGACAACAACAAACAGTCAAAGAAACAATGGAGACACAGCCTTACCAGAAAAATAAATATAGAATGACAGGAAATCCTTATATACCACTAATGACCCTACATGTAAATGGACTGAACTCACCAATATAAAGGCACAGAGTAGCAGATTTGATCACAAAGCTAAACCCAACCATAAGCTGTCTCCAAGAGACACATCTCAGCTACAAAGACAAGAATACACTCAAAGTAAAAGGTTAGAAATGGAAACTCCAAACAAATGGTATCCAGAGAAATTCAGACTAGCCATATTGATATCAGATGAAACAGTCTTTAGTGTAAAAATGGTAACAAGAGAAAAAGAGGGCATTTCATAATGGTAAAGGGGAATATACAACAACAACACATAAGAGTCCTCAATGTTTATGCCCCCATCAGTGAGCATGAAAATATACCAAGCAACAGATAACAGAACTAAAGGGAGAAATTGACCAAAACACAATTATACTTGGGGACTTGAATACATCACCAATGGCAATGGATAGATCATCCAAACAGAAAATAAATAACGAGACTTCCGGAAAAATGGCGGCGTGAGGTGAGCCTCTGTAAAGCTCCCCCGGAATTTACAAAGAATCGAACAACAAAAACTCCACAAAGGACTCCCTGCACAGCAGACAGGCAACATGAAGAGGCCCACTACCGACTGAAATCACCTACAGGTGGGAGATTCGCGCGAGTGGAGGGAGGAGGAGGAGGAAAGGGAGAAGCGCGCGGAGACGGAGCCGCGCGGGCGCAGGACGCAGACCTAGCTCAATGCGCCGAGCTCGCTGCTTCCCGGAGCTACCGCAGCTGTGGGAGATCGGACTGCTAGGGCTCCGCCAGGGCTCCACAGGGCTGAGGGGACAGCATATAACACGGCTGAACCCAACGCTCACGGCAGAGACCTCGGAGAAAAGACTGAGGGAAAAAGGCTGAAAACGGTGGTTTAAGCCCGCACTGCCGAGCAGAGAACGGAGCCTTAGGTACTGATACTAGCCGCCCCCTCCCTCCCCTCCCAAAGCTCGCCCCGCCCCCTCCTGCCCGGTGCTAAAGCGAAACAGTAGCAGTGTCAGATCAAAACAACAGAAAATTTGCTGTTTTGAGATCTGTGGACCGCAAACACAAATTCACAGCCCAACTAGTTCCAGCAAAGGGGAGAGACCTGTGGAAGCAGGACCGGCTATGGCAGTGGTCGCCGCCATTGCTCTGGGCCACCACTCACAACTCACGCCGCCCCTGACCACACCTATCTAGGCGGATCCCTGCAGGAGTAAACAGAACTGCTGAAATATACGGGCTCTGAATCAGCAGCTGGAAGAGCTTTCGAACATCAAAAGCTCTCCGCATACCCACCGGGACACTGCGCCCTGTGACCTAGATGAACTATTAACAGAGGAGAAGCCCGTCTCCCAGGGAATCCCCCCTTTGTGTGAGAAGTTGGAATAGTGCAGAGAAAACATAGCATTACTGTGTGGGAGAAGAAAAATAAGTTGCAGTTGGAGAAATAATAAAACATTCTACCAACAAGTACTGGCAAACAAAAGAAAGACCGCTTTCTATCAACCTGTTGCAGAAGTCACTCCTGTAGATGTCTAGGAAGAGAAATAGTAAACCAGAAATCGCCATGAATAACCAAGGCAACAAGATAGCTCAGAAAGAAAGTGAAAAATCTCCAGAGAAGGCACTTAAAGATACAGAAATATGTGACTTAAATGACAGAGAATTCAAGATTGCAGTTCTGAAAAAATCAACGAGATACAAGAAAACACAGATAGGCAGTTAAAGGAACTCAGAAACTCAATCAAAGAACAGCATGAGCATTTTATGAAAGAGATTGAAATCTTAAAAAAGAACCAAATAGAATTTCTGGAGATTAAGAACTCAATAGAAGAAATTAAGAATGAAATAACCAGCTTAGCTAGTAGAGTTGACCAGATGGAGAAAAGAATCAGTGACATCGAAGATAGAAACCTGGAAATGACACAAATTGAAGAAGAAAGAGACTTGAGACTTAAAAGAAATGAAAGAACTCTACAAGAACTTTCTGACTCCATCAGAAAGAGCAATATAAGAATAATGGGCATACCAGAAGGAGAAGAAAGAGAGAAGGGAACAGAGAATATATTCAAACAAATTGTCGATGAGAACTTCCCAAACTTGTGGACAGAACGGGACCCTCAAATACAAGAAGCAAACAGAACACCTAGTTACCTCAATCCCAACAGACCTTCTCCAAGGCACATTGTATTGAAGCTGTCTAAAATCAACGACAAAGAAAGAATCCTCAAGGCAGCCAGGGAAAAGAAGACGGTAACTTACAAAGGAAAGCCCATTAGATTATCATCAGATTTTTCAGCAGAAACTCTACAAGCCAGGAGGGAGTGGAACCAAATATTCAAACTATTGAAAGAGAGAAGCCATGAGCCAAGAATAATATATCCAGCAAAGATATCCTTTAGATATGAAGGAGGAATAAAGACCTTTCCAGACATACAGAAGCTGAGGGAATTTTCTAATACACGACCTGCAATACCAGAAATACTAAAGGAGGCTATTCGACCACCATCAACAGGGACAATTTGTGGCAACCAAAACTCAGAAAGGGGGAGAGTAAAGGCCTGAACCGGAATCTGGGAATGGAGAAAGTAAGCGTGCTGAAGAAAATGGAATACTCTAAATATCAAACTTTCTTTTACATAAACTTAAGGGTAACCACTCAAAATAAATCCAGAATTGAAATATATACTGAAATAAAAGACGAAACAGAGGGAAACATCATAGAATACCACCACACAGAAATAATAGAAAACAACAAAAAGGCAAAGAAACAATGGAGACACAACCTTACCAGAAAACTAAGGATAGAATGACAGGAAATCCTCACATATCAATAATCACCCTAAATGTAAATGGACTGAACTCACCAATAAAAAGGCACAGAGTAGCAGATTGGATCAAAAAACTAAACCCAACCATATGCTGTCTCCAAGAGACACATCTCAGCTACAAGGACAAGCATAGACTCAAAGTGAAAGGGTGGAAATTGACACTCCAAGCAAATGGTACCCAGAGAAAATCAGGTGTAGCCATAATGATATCAGATGAAACAGACTTCAAGTTGAAAAAGATAACAAGAGACAAAGATGGACATTTCATAATGGTGAAGGGGACTGTACAACAAGAAGACATAACAGTCATCAATATTTATGCCCCCAATCAGGGAGCACCGAAATACACCAAGCAACTACTAACAGAACTAAAGGGAGAAATTGACCAAAACACAATTATACTAGGGGACTTAAATACATCATTGACAGCTATGGATAGATCATCCAAACAGAAAATAAATAACGAAATAGCAGCCCTAAATGACACATTAGATGAAATGGACATAATTGACATTTATAGAGCACTTCATCCTAAAACATCAGACTATACATTCTTTTCTAGTGTACATGGAACATTCTCAAGGATAGACCATATATTGGGACATAAAATCAGTCTCAACAAATTTATGAAGATTGAAATCATACCATGCATATTCTCTGATCACAAGGTTTTGAAATTGGATATCAACTATAAAAAGAAAGTGGGAAAAAACACAAATACATGGAGACTAAACAACATACTTTTAAACAAGTACTGGGTTAAAGAAGAAATTAGAGGAGAGATCAAAAGATACATAGAAACAAATGACAATGAAAATACATCCTACCAAAATTTTTTGGATGCAGCGAAAGCAGTTTTAAGAGGGAAATTTATCTCATTACAGGCCTATCTCAAGAAACAAGAAAACTCCCAAATAAATAACCTCATGATACACCTTAAAGAACTAGAAAAAGAAGAACAAGTAAAACCCAAGGTCAGCAGAATAATGGAAATAACAAAAATCAGACCAGAACAAAATGAAATAGAGAACAAAAAGACAATAGAAAAAAATTCACGTGACAAAGAGCTTCTTCGTTGAATAGATTAACAAAATTGACAAACCCTTGGCTAGACTCACTAAGATAAAGAGAGAAGACACTAATTAACAAAATCAGAAATGAAAAAGGGGAAGTTATCACGGACACCACAAAAATACAAAAGATCATCCAAGAATACTATGAAGGACTATATGCCACCAAATTCAACAACCTAGAAGAAATGGACAAGTTCTTAGAAACATATAGCCTCCCAAGGCTGAACCATGAAGAACTGGAAAATCTAAACAGACCGATCACCAGTAACGAAATTGAATCAGCCATCCAAAACCTTCCCAAAAACAAAAGTCCGGGACCAGATGGCTTCACTAGTGAATTCTACCAAACCTTCAAAGAGGATGTAATACCAATTCTGCACAAACTCTTCCAAAAAATTGAAGAAGAGACAGTACTCCCTAACTCATTTTATGAGGCCAACATTACCCTGATACCAAAACCTGGTAAGGACAGCACAAAAAAAGAAAACTACAGACCAATATCTCTGATGAATACCGATGCAAAAATCCTAAATAAAATTCTAGCAAATTGAATGCAACAATGCATTAAAAAGATTATTCATCACGACCAAGTGGGGTTCATCCCCGGGGCACAAGGATGGTTCAACATACGCAAATCCATCAATGTGATACATCACATAAACAAAATAAAGGACAAAAATCATATGATTATATCAATTGATGCAGAAAAAGCATTTGACAAGATACAACATCCATTTATGATTAAAACACTTAATAAAATGGGTATAGAAGGAAAATACCTTAACATAATAAAGGCCATATATGACAAGCCCTCTGCTAATCTCATAATTAATGGAGAAAAACTGAAGCCCTTTGCTCTACGTTCAGGAACACGACAGGGATGTCCCCTATCACCTCTGCTTTTCAACATAGTGTTGGAATTCCTTGCCAGAGCAATCAGGCAACAGAAAGAAATCAAAGGCATCCAAATTGGGAATGAGGAAGTTAAATTATCACTCTTTGCAGATGACATGATGCTATACATAGAAAACCCTAAAGACTCCACCAAAAAGCTATTAGAAACAATCAACGAATACAGTAAAGTTGCTGGCTGCAAAATCAATGCACAAAAGTCCTTTGCCTTCCTATATACTAACAATGAAATCTCAGAAAAAGAAATACAAAAAACAATTCCTTTTGCAATTGCAGCAAAAAGAATAAAATACCTAGGAATAAACTTAACCAAGGACGTGAAAGACCTATATGCTGAAAACTATAAGACATTTTTGAAAGAATTTGAAGAAGACACAAAGAAATGGAAAGACATTCCGTGCTCATGGATTGGAAGAATCAACATAGTTAAAATGGCCATATTACCCAAAGCAATATACAGATTCAATGCAATCCCCATCAAAATCCCAATGGCATATTTTAAAGAAATAGAACAAAAAATCATCAGATTTGTTTAGAACCACAAAAGACCCCGAATAGCCAAAGCAATCTTAAGGAAAAAGCACAATAATGGAGGTATCACACTTCCTGACTTTGGCTTGTACTACAGGGCTACAATAATCAAAACAGTATGGTATTGGCAGAAAAACAGACACATAGACCAATGGAATAGAATTGAGAACCCAGAAATAAAACCACATAAATATGGACAGATAATGTTTGACAAAGAAGCTAAAAACATACAATGGAGCAAAGACAGCCTCTTCAATAAATGGTGCTGGGAGAATTGGATAGCCACGTGCAAAAGAATGAAACTGGACTGCTATTTGTCACCATGTACCAAAGTTAATTCAAAATGGATCAAAGACTTAAGCATAAGACCTGACACAATAAACTGCATAGAAGAAAACATAGGTACTAAACTTATGGACCTTGGGTTCAAAGAGCATTTTATGAACTTGACTCCAAAGGCAATGGAAGTAAAAGCTAAGATAAACGAATGGGACTATATGAAACTTAAAAGCTTCTGCACAGCAAAAGAAACTATTGACAAAATAAAGAGGCCACCAACTGAATGGGAGAAGATTTTTGCAAACAGTGCCTCCGATAAGGGGCTAGTATCCAGAATATACAAGGAACTCATGCAACTCAACAACAAAAAAACAAACAACCCAATTGAAAAATGGGCACAGGACTTGAAGAGACATTTCTCCAAAGAGGACATACAAATGGCAAATAGACATATGAAAAAATGCTCAACATCACTAATCGTCAGAGAAATGCAAATCAAAACCACAATGAGATATCACCTCACCCCAGTCAGAATGGCGATCATCAACAAGACAAATAATAACAAATGTTGGAGAGGCTGTGGAGAAAAAGGAACCCTCATACACTGTTGGTGGGAATGCAGACTGGTGCAGCCGTTATGGAAGGCAGTGTGTAGGTTTCTCAAAGAATTACGAATAGAATTGCCATATGAGCCAGCAATCCCTCTTCTGGGTATCTACCCAAAAAATCTGAAAACATTTAGAGATAAAGACACGTGTGCTCCAATGTTCATTGCAGCTTTGTTTACGGTGGCCAAGACATGGAAACAACCAAAATGTCCTTTGATAGATGAATGGATATAGAAGTTGTGGTATATATACACAATGGAATACTATTCGGCGGTAAGAGAAGATGATATAGGAACATTTGTGACAACATGGATGGATCTTGAGAGAGTAATGCTGAGCGAAACAAGTCAGACAGAAAAAGCAGAGAACCATGTGATTTCACTGATATGTGGTATATAAGCCAAAAACAACAAAAGAACAAGACAAACAAATGAGAAACAGAAACTCATAGACACAGACAATAGTTTAGTGGTTGCCAGAGGGTAACGGGGGCGGGGGGTGGGGGGTGGGAGATGAGGGTAAGGGGGATCGAATATATGGTGATGGAAGGAGAACTGACTCTGGGTGATGAACACACAATGGGATTTATAGATGATGTAATACAGAATTGTACACCTGAAATCTATGTAATTTTACTAACAATTGTCACCCCAATAAATTTAATTTAAAAAAAAAGAAAGAAAAAAAAAAGAAAATAAATAACGAAATAGCAGCCCAAAATGACACATTAGATGAAATTGACATAATTGACATTTATAGAGCATTTCATCCTAAAGCATCAGACTATACATTTTTTTCTCATGTACGTGGAACATTCTCAAAGATAAACCATAACTTGGGACAAAAAATCAGCCACAGCAAATTTAAGAAGATTGAAATCATACCTAGCATATTCTCTGATCACAGAGAAAATGGATATCAACTGCAAAAAGAAATCAGAAAAACACACAAATACATGGAGATTAAACAACATACTTTTAAAGAAAGATCAGGTTAAAGAAGAAATTAGAGGAGAGATCAAAATAAACATAGAAATAAATGAAAATGAAAATACGTCTTACCAAAATTTTTGGGATGCAGCATTAGTAGTTTTAAGAGAGAAATTTATATCATTATATGCCTGTCTCAAGAAAGAAGAACAATCCCAAATAAATAAGCTCATGTTACACCTTAAAGAACTAGAAAAGGAAGAACAAATGAAACCCAAGTTCAACAGAGAAAGGAAATGACAAAAATCACAGCAGAACTAAATGAAATGAAGAACAAAAATAAATTTAAAAAAATTAATGTAAAAAAGAGCTGGTTCTTTGAAAGATTAACAAAATTGAAAACCCTTGGCTAGACTCACTAAGGTAAATAGAGAGAAGACACTAATTAACAAAATCAGAAATGAAAAAGGGGAACTTATCATGGACACCACAGAAATAAACAGGATCTTCCAAGAATACTACGAAAGACTACATGCCACCAAATACAATAACCTAGAAGAAATGGACAAGTTCCTAAAACATAGCCCTCATAGGCAGAATCAAGAACTGGAAAAACTAAACAGACATATCACCAGTAACGAAATTGTATCAGTCATCCAAAACCTTCCTAAAAGCAAAAGTCCGGGACCAGATGGTGTCACTAGTGAATTCTACCAAACCTCCAAAGAGGATCTAATACCAATACTGTTCAAACTCTTCCAAAGAAGAGACATTACTCCCCAACTCATTTTATGAGGCAAACATTACCCTGACACCAAAACCTGGTAAGGACAACACACAAAAAAGAAAACTACACACCAATATAGCTGATGAATACAGGTGCAAAAATCCTAAACAAAATTCCAGCAAATCAAATACAACAATACATTAAAAAGATTATGTGTCGTGACCAACTGGGATTCATCCCAGGGGCACAAGGATGATTCATCATCTGCAAATCCATCATTGTGATACATCACATAAACAAAATAAAGGACAAAAATCATATGATTATATCAATATATGGAGAAAAAGTATTTGACAAGATACAACATCCATTTATGATTAAAACACTTAATAAAATTGGTATAGAAGTAAATACCTTAACATAATAAAGGCCATATGTGACAAGCCCTCAGCAAATCTCATAATTAATGGTGAAAAACTGAAGTCCTTTGCTGTATGTTCAGGAACATGACAGGGCTGTCCCCTATCACCTCTGCTTTTCAACATAGTGTTGGAGGTCCTTGCCAGAGCAATCAGGCAAGAGAAAAAATAAAATGACTCCATATTAGGAATGAAGAAGTAAAATTGTCACTCTTTGCAAATGACGTGATGTTATAGATAGCATATCCTAAAGACCCCACCAAAAAGCTATTAGAAAAAGTCAACGAATACAGTAAAGCTGCTGGCTACAAAATCAACTTACAAAATTCCATTGCATTCCTATATACTAACAATGAAATCTCAGAAAAAAACACACACTACTTTTGCAATTGCATAAAAAATAATAACATACCTAGGAATTACCTTAATCAAAGATGTGAAATACCTATATGCTAAAAACTATTAGACCTTTTTAAAAGAAATTGAAGACAACACAAAGAAATGAAAAGACATTCCATGTTCATGGATTGGAAGAATCAACATAGTTAAAATGGCCATATTACCCAAAGTAATATACAAATTTAACGAAACCACCATAAAAATCCCAATGACATTTTTAAAGGAAATATAACAAAAAATTATCAGATTTGTTTGTAAGCACATAAGTCCCTGAATAGATAAGCAATCTTAAGAAAAAAGAACAATACTGGAGGTATCCCACTCCCTGACTTTAGCTTGTACTATAGGTCTACAATAATAATAACAGAATGGTATTGGCTGAAAAACAGACACATAGACCAATGGAATAGAATTGAGAACCCAGAAATAAAACCACATAAATATGGACAGATAATTTTTGCCAAAAACAAGAAACATGCAAAGGAGAAAAGACAGCCTCTTCAATAAATGGTGATGGGAGAATTGGATAGCCCAATACCAAAGAATGAAAGTGGACTACTATCTTTCACCATGTACCAAAATTAATACGAAATGGATCAATGACTTAAGCATAAGACATGACACAATAAACGGCATAGAAGAAAACAAAATTAATAAACTGATGGACCTTGCATTCAAAGAGCATTTTATGAATTTGACTCCAAAGGTAAGGGAAGTAAAAACTAAAATAAATGAATGGGACTATATAAAATCTTCTGCAGAACCAAAGAAACCATAGACAAAATAAAGAGGCAATCAAATTACTGGGAGAAGATTTTTGCAAACAGTGTCCCCGATAAGGGGCTAATATCTAAAATATACATGGAACACATGGAACTCAACAGCGAAAAAAACAAACAACCCAGTTGAAAAATGGGCAGAGGACCTGAAGAGACAGTTCTCCAAAGAGGACCCACAAATGGCAAATAGTTATAGGAAAAAATGCTCAACATCAATAATCATCAGAGAAATGCAAATAAAAACCACCAGGAGATATCACCTCACTGCAGTCAGAATGGCTATCATCAACAAGACAAATAGTAACAAGTGTTAGAGAAGCTGTGGAGAAAAAGGAACCCTCATACACTGTTGGTGGGAATGCAGACTGGTGCAGCCATTATTGAAGGCAGTATAGATGTTCCAAAAAATTTGTGAATAGAATTACTGTATGACCCAGCAATCCCTCTCCTGGGTATCTACCCAAAAACCTGAAAATATTTATACATAAAGACACGTGTGCTTGAATGTTCACTGCAGCTTTGTTTACAGTGGCCATGACATGGAAACAACCAAATGTCCTTCGATAGATGAATGGATAAAGAAGTTGTGGTATATATACACAATGGAATACTATTTGGGGGTAAAATTAGATGATATAGGAACACTTGTGACAACATGGATGGATCTTGAGAGTATACTGCTCAGTGAAATAAGTCAGACAGAAAAAGCAGAGACCCATATGATTTCACTGATATGTTGTATATAAACCAAAAAAAAACAAAAGAACAAGACAAACAAATGAGAAACAGAAACTCATAGACACAGACAATAGTTTAGTGGTTAACAGAGGGTAGGGGGAATGGGGTTGGGAGAGGTGGGTAAGAGGGATCAAATATATGATGATGGAAGCAGAACTGAATCTGGGTGGTGAACACACAATTGGATTTATAAATTATGTAATACAGAATTGTACACCTGAAATTCTATGTAATTTTACTAACGATGGTCATCCAAATAAATTTGAAAAAAAGAAAAACATATATCAACTATTCAGAAAAAAAGGAAAGTACAATGAGACAATATGATACTCCTGGAAGAATGCTGTGATCAACCAAAGAGAAAAGATCACATGTGTGTTGACAATATGATGTGGAAGAACTGGAACGTTCACATGTCTCTGGTGGTTATATAGAATAATATAGCTACCATGGAAAACACTTCACTATTTTCCAGTATGTTGATAATGGCGATATCATGTGACAATCGATATATACACAATGGTGTTTAAAACAGATTCCCAGAAACTCCTAAACATAATTCAGAACTGTACTGTAGATAATGACAAAAATGTAGAAACACAATATCAGTTCAACAGATGAATGTATTACCGAAGTGGGATATGTATAAAATGAAACAAGATACAGTCATAAAGTAGAAAAGAAGTCCTGATGCTGGCCACCACAAGACAGTAACTTGAGCAATTAGCAAGAGAAAGACATAACATCTGAAGGCCACATACACTGTCTCGGGATTAAGATATCCGATCAACAAAATCAACTTCATAGGGAATGTAGGCATGTCAGAGATTGCCAGGGAGCAAGTTGTGGGGCAATGTGGATGGGAAGTGAAAGTTTCAAATCTTGGGTTTTCTATTGATTGCTTGTAATCAGAAAATTGCATTAGACAGCAAGGACTGAGGAAACCACAATGCTGTTGGACTATTACAAAGATGAGTCGTATATTTTAAAGTTCCATTGGCAAACTGGTCATGTGAATATACCAAAATAATGTAAGGCATATTCCCGGTAAGTCACCTCACCTAAACCACAAGTCTTCTAATGCTGTTGTGGCCCTGCCTCCTAGACGATTTGGGCTACATGAGAAAGTCCACAGTTCTAAAAGAAACACTGCCAGGGAAGTAATGTCCAAATGGGAGAAGTGCCCTTGCTAGAAATAGGTGTGGTGGTGAATAGTTCCCTGATGGAGTAGATTACCATTTCACAAAGAAAGCACTGATTTTGGAAATAAGTTTTCACAGATTTCATTCACTGTGAATTGAAAGGGAGAGAATCATTACGCATTGAAGAAGTCTCCGAAACAAAACATGATGGGCCTCCTCACCTTTGAGCATAGATATTCTCTTCGAGTGGAAATGAAGGATTGTGAGAGAGTCAGGGCAATGGCAGTGGTCTCTTGCAGGGTTCAACCCAGGACTATCCTAAAGGACCTGGAGTCTAAATCAGGCTACAACTCGTATTCCTTTGGATCTGCTGAGCCTGCCCCTTTCTCTTCCATGTTTATGAAGGTCTCCTATTGTATGCCTATCTGTTTCATCTTTTACACTTTGCACATGTTGTGTGTGTCACTTTAATATTCTGTTCTTCATGATTGAGGAAACAATCCCAATTTTCACACTTTTACTCAAAGAATCTGTACATTTTACATGTGGCCCGCCATGTGTGATCAGTGAATCTATTGTGACCTCTAATTCTTTAAGTCATCTGCTAAGGGATGGTAGAGAGTGTGTTTCCTAGAGAAATTCAGTGTCTTGGACAAGTAGAATGTGGAGAACTACAGTGTATACCAAAACAATTCCTGAGCCCACACACAAAGAAAGTGGACCTTCCTTTCTTTCTTAGGTAATTCCTGGTGAATCTTACCTCTACTTATTACATCCATCCCTCTGAAATCAGCTGGTTGATAGGCATACAATGGGAAACTCAGATGACAGATCAATGGAGCCTATCCTGCCTGTCAGATCTGACAGAGCACCATACAAATGTGTATCCTTCCTTATCCATGTACCAATACTCCCTTGACACTACTCAGCAAATGATGAGGACAATCAAGGAACTGATGCCCAAACTTGCTAGGTATGATAAGTGGTTCTTGATGAAAACCACCATCAGAGACTAGAAGACCCATTCTTCGATCTGGAGCTCACGTTCATCCGGTAACACTCTTTGATGGGGCACTTTTTGGAGCCAGCGCTCACACCAACTGCACATCAGTTCTTACTCCTCTTTGAAGTTCAAGGTGACTCCTGGCAAGTTATTAGGGCTGGGCCCCGGCGCCTATGTAGTATGACTAAGAAGGCTCCACAGAGCACAGAGAATGGTGTAGTCATACTCAGGGCTCAAAGTAGGTCTGTCCTGGATAACTCTCTGGGCACAATTTGTCCAAACACCTTTGTGGCTGAGGCCTCCTGGAAAGGTTATGATGATGTCACAGTTGACATTTTGTGACACATGAGGACACTGATATTTGATTGCCCAGGCACCTCTGGGCATGGATTACAGCTCCAGTACTGGGCAGACAACAGAGTGCGAGTCTGTGAGGAGAGCAACTTCTGTGGCTCTGCTCAGGCTGTTCTTTCCTCTTGATGCCCTCAGCATCAGACCCTGCTGTGCAGTTTCCGTTTGACAGAGACTCCTGAGAAAACAACGTTCTGGCTCCTCCATCTTGGACTTTCAGGATTGTTAAAAATACACTTATCTTATTGAAGCCACATAGTGAATAACGTTTTGTTATATAATCCGGACACTTTCTCAGTCAGGGAGGGAAAATCGAAAGCACAATGAGACAATATGCTTCTCCTTCAATAATGTGATCAACCAAGGAGAAAAGATTACATGTGTTGACTGTGTGATTTGGAAGAACTGAATGCTCACATGTCTCTCCTGGAAACAAAGAATGATATAGCTACATTGGAAAACAGTTCTCTATTTGTCCAGTGTGTTGAGAATGAAAATGTCACATGGCCATTGACATATACATAATAGTGTTTAAAAACGGATGCCCAGAAACTCCTAAACAGAATTCATAACTGCAGTGTAGATAATGGCACAAATGGAGAGACACAGTATCATGTCAACTGATGAAGGCATTAGCGACGGTGGTACATATATCAAAGGAAACAGGATACAGTCAAAATGTGACAGTAGTCCTGTTGTTGGAAACCGCAAGAAAGTCACTTGAGAAATTGGCAACAGAAAGTCACTAGCATCCCAATGTATCAAAAGCTTTCTCTCGATGAAGATAACAGACCAACAATATCAAATTATTGGGGAAAGAAGGCAGGTCAGTGTTTTCCAGGGCACAAGGTATGGGTCATCGTGGATGGGAAATGAAATTTGCATGGCTTGGATTTCTGTTGATATATTGTAATCAGAAAAATGGTATATGACAGCACGAATTGAGGAAAGCACAATGCTGTTGGCATATTACAAAACTCTGGCATTTTTTTGAAATGATTGTTTATTTTAATGAAGTTTTTTGTTTATTGGCGTGAAAATTATTAGTGAAATTACACAGATTTCAGGTTTACAATTCTGTATTACATCATCTATAAATCCCGTTGTGTGTACACCACCCAGAGTCAGTTCTCCTTCCATCACCATATATTTGCTCCCCCTTTCTCTCATCTCCCACCCCCAACCCCCCTTTCCCTCTGGTAACCACTAAACTATAGTCTGTGTCTTTGAGTTTCTGTTTCTTATTTTTTTGTCTTGTTCTTTTCTTGTTTGCTTTTTTATATACAACACATCAGTGAAATCATATGGTTCTCTGCTTTTCTGTCTGACTTATTTTGCTTAGCATTATATGCTCAAGATGCATTCATGTTGTCACAAATCTTCCTACATATTCTTTTTTTTTTTACCGCAGAAGAGTATTCCATTGTGTATATACATCACAACTTCTTTATCCATTCATCTATCAAAGGATATTTTTGTTTGTTTATTTACTTTTTTTCTAATTTATTGGGGTGACAACTGTTAGTAAAATTACATAGATTTCAGGTGTACAATTATGTATTATATCATCTATAAATCCCATTGTGTGTTCACCACCCAGAGTCAGTTCTTCCATCGCCATATATTTGATCCCCCTTACCCTCATCTCCCACACCCAACTCCCTATACCCTCTGGTAACCACTAAACTATTGTCTGTGTCTATGAGTTTCTGTTTCTCATTTGTCTTGTTCTTTTGTTGTTTTTGTTTTACCACATATCAGTGAAATCACGTGGTTCTCTGCTTTTTCTGTCTGACTTATTTCGCTCAGCATTACACTCTCAAGATCCTGCCATGTTGTCACAAATGTTCCTATATCATCTTTTCTTACCTCCAAATAGTATTCATTGTGTATATATATCACAACTTCTTTATCCATTCATTTATCGAAGGCCAACACTTGTTACTATTTGTTTTGTTGGTGATACCCATTCTGACTGCGTTGAGGTGATAGCTCATTATGGGTTTTATTTGCATTTCTCTGATTATTAATGATGTTGAGCTTTTTTTCATATGTCTATTTGCGATTTGTATGTCCTCTTTGAAGAAATGTCTCTTCAGTTCCTCTGCCCATTTTTCAATTATTTTGTTTGTTTTTTGTTGCTGAGTTTCATGAGTTCCTTGTATATTTTGGATATTAGGCCCTTAAGGAAGCACCATTTGCAAAAGTCTTCTCCCATTCAGTGGTTGCCTCTTTATTGTGTTGATTGTTTCTTTTTCTGTGCAGAAGCTTTTAAGTTTCATATACTCCCTTTTGTTTATTTTAGCTTTTACTTGCATTGCCTTTGGAGTCAAATTCATAAAATGCTCTTGGAACTCAAGGTCCATAAGTTTAATACATATGTTTATTGTGTCAGGTCTTATGCTTAAGTCTTTGATCCATTTTGAATTAACTTTGGTACATGGTGACAAATGGCAGTCTAATTTCATTGTTTTGCATGTGGCTATCCAATTCTCCCAGCACCATTTATTGAAGAGGCTGTCTTTGCTCCATTGTATGTTTTTAGTACTTGTCAATAATTATCTGTCCATATTTATGTGGTTTCATTTCAGAGTTCTCAATAATATTCCGTTGGTCTATG
This sequence comes from Rhinolophus sinicus, assembly GCF_057876585.1. Classification (NCBI taxonomy): domain Eukaryota; kingdom Metazoa; phylum Chordata; class Mammalia; order Chiroptera; family Rhinolophidae; genus Rhinolophus; species Rhinolophus sinicus. The sequence continues at coordinate 4,703,204 of NW_028290712.1, forward strand.
TGTCTGCTTTTTCTGCCAAAACCATGCTGTTTTGATTATTGTAGCCCTGTAGTACAAGCCAAAGTCAGGAAGTGGGATACCTCCAGTATTGTTCTTTTTTCTTAAGATTGCTTTGGCTATTTTGGGGTCTTTTGTGGTTCCACACAAATCTGATGATTTTTTTTTTGTTCTATATCTTTAAAAATGCCATTGGGATTTTGATGGGGGTTGCATTAAATCTGTATATTGCTTTGGTTAATATGGCCATTTTAACTATGTTGATTCTTGCAATCCATGAGGACAGAATGTCTTTCAATTTCTTTGTGACTCCTTCAATTTCTCTTTAAAATGTCGTGTAGTTTTCAGCATATAGGTCTTTCACATCCTTGGTTAAATTGATTCCTAGGTATTTTATTCATTTTGCTGCAATTGCAAAAGGAATTGTTTTTTGTATTTCTTTTTCTGAGATTTCATTGTTAGTATATAGGAATGCAATGGACTTTTGTATGTTGATTTTTTTTTTTTTTGTATGTTGATTTTGAACTAGCAACGTTATACATTTGTGGATTGTTTCTAAAAGCTTTTTGGTGGAGTCTTTAGGGATGTGACAAATTCTTTTAATGTATGTTGTATTTTATTTGCGGGAATTTAGCTTAGGATTTTTGCATCTGTATTCATCAGAGATATTGGTCTGTATTTTTCTTTTTTTCTTGTTGTCCTTACTAGGTTTTGACATCAGGGTAATGCTGGCCTCATAAAATGAGTTGGGAGTAGTGTCTTTTCTTGAATTTTTTGGAAGAACTTGAGCAGAATTGGTATTAGATCCTCTTTGAAGGTTTGGTAGAATTCACTAGTGAAGCCATCTGGTCCTGGTCTTTTGCTTTTGGGAAGGTTTTGGATGACTGATTCAATTTCGTTCCTGGTGATCGGTCTGTTTAGATTTTCCAGTTCTTAATAGTTCAGCCTAGGAAGGCTATATGTTTCTTGAACTTGTCCATTTCTTCTAGGGTATTGAATTTGGTGGCATATAGTCCTTCATATTATTCTTGGATGATCCTTTGTATTTCTTCCCCTTTTTCATTTCTGATTTTGTTATAAGAGTCTTCTCTCTTTTTATCTTAGTGAGTCTAGCCAAGGGTTGGTCAATTTTGTGAATCTTTTCAAAGAACCAGCTCTTTGTCACATTATTTTTTTCTATTGTCTTTTTGTTCTCTATTTTATTTACTTCTGCTCTGATTTTTGTTATTTCCTTTCTTCCGCTGACCTTGGGTTCACTTGTTCTTCTTTTTCTAGTTGTTTAGGTGTACATGAGGGTATTTACTTGAGATTTTTCTTGTTTCTTGAGATAGGCCTGTAATGAGATAAATTTCCCTCTTAAAACTGCTTTCTCTGCATCCCAAAAATTTGGTAAGATGTATTTTCATTGTCTTTTGTTTCTATGTATCTTTTGATCTCTCCTCTAACTTCTTCTTTGATCCAGTCGTTCTTTAAATGTATGTTGTTTAATCTCCATGATTTGTGTTTTTTCCTGCTTTCTTTTTGCAGCTGATATCCAATTTCAAAGCCTTGTGATCAGAGAATATGCTGGTACGATTTCAATCTTCTTAAATTTGCTGAGGCAGATTTTATGTCCCAATATATGGCTATCCTTGAGAATGTTCCGTGTACACTAGAAAAGAATGTATAGTCTGATGTTTTAGGATGAAGTGCTCTATAAATGTCAATTATGTCCATTTCATCTAATGTGTCATTTTGGGCTGCTATTTCGTTATTTATTTTCTGTTTGGATGATCTATCCATAGCTGTCAATGATGTATTTAAGTCACCTAGTATAATTGTGTTTTGGTCAATTTCTACCTTTAGTTCTGTTAGTAGTTGCTTGGTGTATTTCGGTGCTCCCTGATTGGGGGCATAAATATTGATGACTGTTATGTCTTCTTGTTGTACAGTCCCCTTCACCATTATGAAATGTCCATCTTTGTCTCTTGTTATCTTTTTCACCTTGAAGTCTGTTTTATCTGATATCATTATGGCTGCACCTGATTTTCTCTGGGTATCATTGGCTTGAAATGTCAATTTCCACCCTTTCACTTTGAGTGTATGCTTGTCCTTGTAGCTGAGATGTGTCTCTTGTAGACAGCATATGGTTGGGTTTAGTTTTTTGATCCAATCTGCTACTCTGTGCCTTTTTATTGGTGAGTTCATCCCATTTACATTTAGGGTGATTCTTTATATGTGACGCTATCCTGTCATTCTATCTTTAGTTTTCTGGTAAGGCTGTGTCTCCATTGTTTCTTTGCCTTTTTTTTGTTGTTGTCTATTATTTCTGTGTGGTGGTATTCTATAATGTTTCCCTCTGTTTCTTCTTTTATTACAGTATATATTTCAGTTCTGGGTTTTTTTTTTGAGTGGTGATACTTAAGTTTGTATAAAGGAAAGTTTCATATTTAGAGTATGCTGTTTTCTTCAGCACGCTTACTTTCTCCTTTCCCGTATTCCGGTTCAGGCCTTTACTCTCCCACTTTTTTATGTTTTGGTTGCCACAAATTGTCCCTGTTGATGGTGGTCGAAAAGCCTCCTTTATTATTTCTTGTAGTGCAGGTCGTGTATTAGAAAATTCCCTCAGCTTCTGTATGTTATGAACGGTCTTTTTTCCTCCTTCCTATATAAAGGGTATCTTTGCTGGATATATTATTCTTGACTCATAATTTCTTTCTTTTAAGAGTTTGAATATTTGATTCCACTCCCTCCTGGCTTGTAAAGTTTCTGCTGAAAAAGCTGATGATAATCTAATCAGCTTTCCTTTGTATATCACCGTCTTCTTTTCCCTGACTGCCTTGAGGATTCTATCTATGTTGTTGATTTTAGACAGCTTCACTACAGTATGCCTTTGATATGGCCTGTTGGGATTGATGTATTTAGGTGTTCTAGTTCCTTCTTGCATTCGAGGGTCCAGTTCTGTCCACAAGTTTGGGTTGTTCTCATCGAAAATTTGTTTGAATATATTCTCTGTTCCCTTCTTTCTTTCTTCTCCTTCTGGTATGCCCATTATTCTTATATTGCTCTTTCTGATGAAGTCAGAAGGTTTTGTAGAGTTCTTTCATTTCTTTTAAGACTCCAGTCTCTTTCCTCTTATATCCATGTCATTTCCAGTTTTCTATCTTCGATGTCACTGATTTTTTCCTCCATCTGGTCAACTCTACTACCTAAGCTGGCTATTTCATTCTTAATTTCTTCTATAGAGTTCTTACTGTCCAGAAACTCTATTTTTTTTTTTATTAAAATTTCAATCTTTTTCGTAAAATGCACATGTTGTTCTTTCATTGTGTTTCTAAGTTCATTAAACTGCCTTTCTGTGTTTAGTCGCTTCTCGTTGTGTTTTTTCAGAACTGCAAGCTTGAATTCTCTATCACTTAAGTCATATATTTCCACACCTTTAAGTTCTTTTCCTGGAGGCTTTTCACTTTAGCTCTGAGTGGTCTTGTTGCCTTGGTTATTCATGGCAATTACTTATTTATTATTTCTCTTCCTCAACATCTACAGCAGTGGTTCGGCAACATTCTGATAGGAAGAAAATTTTCTATTGTTTTCCAGTACTTGTTGGAATAATGTTTTATTTTCTTTTGACGCAGCTTTTTATTCTCTCTCACATGGTAGTGCTATGTTTTCTCTGCACTATTCCACCTTCTCACACAATCAGGAGATTCCCTGGAAGATGGGCTTCCTTAAAAAAAAAAAAAAAAAAAAAAAAAAAAAAAAGTTCACCTGAGTAACAGGGCTCAGTGTCTTTGTGGGTATGCAGAGAGCTTTTGATGTTCCAAAGCTCTTCCTGCACCAGATTCAGAGACTGTGTTTCAGCAGTTCTGTTTACTCCAGCAGGGATCCATTCAGATATGTGGGTCCAGGGGTGGAGTGAGTCGTGAGGTGGTCCAGAGCAATGGTGGTGACACCGCCACATCTGGTCCTGTTTCCAGAGCTCCCTCCCCTTTGCTCAAACTAGTTGTGCTGCGAATCTGTGTCTGAAGTCCACAGTTCTCAGAAGAGCAAATATTCTGTTCTTTTGATATGACACTGCTACTCTTCCATTTATAGCACCGATCAGGTGGTGGCAGGGCAAGCTTTGGGAGGGTAGGGAGGGGGCGGCTAGTATCAGTGCCTAAGGCTTCGGTTCTGTGCTCCACAGTGAGGGCTAAAGCTACCGATTTCATCCTTTTTCCCTCAGTCTTTCCTCCGAGGTCTCTGCCGTGAGCATTGTGTTCAGCCATATTATACCCTGTCCCCTCAGCACTGTGGGCCATAAGTAGATCCCTACAGGCTGAGTTCTTCCCTCTCCTGAAGCTGTGGTGTTTCCTCGATGCAGCAAACTTAGAGCACTGAGCTAGGTTTGCGTCTTTTGCCCATGCAGCTCTGTCTCCACACTTCTCCCTTCCCTCCACCCTCTCTAGCGTGACTCACCCACCTTTAGGTGAATTTAGTAGTGAGCGTCTTCCTCATGACTGTCTGCAATGCAGGGAGTCCTTTGTTTTGTTATAGCTGTTCGATTAGTTGTAAATTCCATGGAAGATTTACAGAGGCTCACCTCACACTGCCATTTTGATGATGTCAATCTGAGTTGCATTTCTTAAAGGTTCCAATGGCAAACTCATGGGGTGAACTTTACCAAAATGATGTAAGGGATATTCCCAGTAGGGAACCGCTCCTAAACCACAAGTGCTATAATTTAATGATGACCTTTAATCCTAGAACCCTTGGGTTACATGAGAAAGCTCCTCAGTTCTAAAACAAACAATGCCAGTAGAATTTAGTTCCCAATGGGAGAAGTGGCCTTGCTAGAAATAAATGTGGTTGTGGATATTTGCCTGATGGAATAGATTACCGATTTCCAGAGAGAGCAATGATTTTGGAAATGAGTTTGACAGATTTCATTCATTGTCAATGGAAAGGGCAACAATCATTACACATTGAAAGAAGTCTCTGAAACCTAACTTGATGGGACCCCTCACCTGTGAGCATAGATATTTCCTTTGAATGGGAAGGAAGTTCAGAGCGCTAGGGCAATGGCTGTAGTCTCTTGCCTATGCTATCCTGAAGGATCTGGAGTCTAAATCAGGCTGAAATTGTATTACTGCAGATCTTCTGTGCCTATCCCATTCTCTTCCATATTATTGAGGGGCTCCTATGGCATGGCTATCTGTTTCAACTTTTACATTTTCCACATGTTGTGTGTGTTACTTTACTACTCTGATTTTCATAATTGAGGACACATTCACAATTTTCACCATTTTACTCATAGAGTCTGATCATTTTGCATATGGTACTCCATGTGTGGTAGTGATTCTATTGTGACATTCAGTTCTTTGTTAGGTCACCTGCTAAAGTGTGACATAGAGTGTCTTCCTGGAGAAATTCTGTGTTTGAAGTAGAATATATACATTATATACTGAGCCAACACACAAAGAAAGTGGACCTTAGCTTTCTTTTTGGGTTATTCCTGGCAAACCTGACCTCCATTGAATTACATTCAACCTTCTGAAAACATTCGGTTGATAGGCATTTGCCATGGAATTCAGGTGGCAGAAATGTGGAACCCATCATACATGTCAGAAATGACAGAGCACCATAGAAATGTGCATCCTTACTCTTCGTGTACCAATACTCCGTTGACACTAATTAGCTAATAATGAGGACAATCAAGAACCTGATTCCCCAATTTGCTAGGTATGATAAGTGGTTCTTGTTGAAAATCACCATCAGAGACTAGAAGACCTGATCTGCTTCTATCTGGAGAGCACATTCATCAGGTAACACTCTTGATGGTGTACTTTTTGGAGTCAGTGTTCACACCAACTGCATGTCATTTCTTGTTCCTCTTTGAAGTGGCAAGATGATTCCTGGCAAGTCATTATGGCTGTTCACAAGGACCTCTGTAGTATGAATCACTTGGCTCTATAGAGCACTGAGAATAGTGAAGTCACACAAAGGGCTAAAAATGGAAGGACTAATCTGGATGGGGCTCTAGGCAGCAAAAGGTCCACGGCACTTCTGTGGCTGTGGCCTCCTGGAGAACGGATAATGATGTCACAGTTGTATTTTTGTGACACATGAGGATACTGATATGTGATTGGTCAGGTGGCTGCTTGGCACAAATTACAGCTCCAGGGCTGGGTAGAAAACAGAGTGTGAGTCTGTGAGGAGAATGACTTCTATGGCTCTGCTCAGGCTGTTCCTTCCTCCTGGTGCCCTCAGCGTCAGACCCTGCTGAGCAGTTTCCTGTTGACAGACACTCCTGAGAAAGTAACATTCTGGAACCTTCATCTTAGACTATCAGGATGGTGAGAAATTTCCTTCTGTTATTGAAACCACACAGTCTGTAACATTTTCTATGAAAATTAGACACTTTATCAGTCAGGGAAGGTAAATTGAAAGCACAATGAGACAATATGAACCTATTTCAAGAATGCTGTGATCTACCAAAGAGAGAAGATCACACGTGGGGTATCAATTCAATTTGGAAGAACTGGAATGCTCACATGTCTCTGGTGAATAAATAGAATGATAAAGCTACTGTGGAAAACAGTTTGTTATTTGTCCAGTATGTTGAGAATGAAAATATCATGTAACCGTTAATATATACATAATAGTGTTTATAACTGATGCCCAGAAACTCGTAAACAGAATTCAGAACAGCACTACAGATAATGGCAAAAATGTAGTCATAATATTTCATCAACTGAAAATGCATTAGTAAAGGTTTTATATGTATAAAATAAAACAAGATACAGTCATAAATGTGAGAGAAGTACTGATGAGAAAGCTTCTCATTTCTAAAAACCAACATTGCCAGTGAAATGTACATCCCAATGGGAGAAGTTCCCTTGCTAGAATTAAATGTGGTGGTGGATATATTCCGGATGGAATAGATTGATGGTTTTTACAGAGAGCACTGTTTTTGGAAAGGAGTTTTCACAGATTTCATTCACTGTGAAGTGAAAGGGGGAGAATCAAATCACATTGAAAGAAGTCTCTGAAACAAAACTTTATGCGCATCCTCATTTATGAGCATTGATATTTCCTTCAAGTATAAAGGAAGGATTGGTCAGAGAGCTGGGGTAATGGCTCTGATCTCTTGTGCAGTTCAAGCCTTTGCTATCTTGATGATCTGGTGTCTAAATCAGGATAAAATTCAGACTGCTCTGGATCTGTGGTTCCTCTCCCATTCTCTTCCATTACAGAGGACCTTCCACACCATGCCTATCTTTTAGATCTTTGACATTTTCTGTATGTTATGTGCTTTTCTTGAATACTCTGATCTTTATAACTGAGTAAACATTACCAATTTTCCCAATTTTACTCAGAGAGTGTGTACATTTTAAATGTGGGACTTCATGTGTGGTCAGGAATCCTTGTGACTTTCAATTTTGTGTTACATCACCTACAAAGGGGTTGCAGAGAGTGACTTCTCCTAAGAAATTCATTGTCTTTGACAAGTAAAATATAGAGAACTACATTATATGCTGAGCCAGCTACTGAGCCCACATACATACGCATTGACAACGTGATGTGGAAGAACTGTAACGCTGACAGGTCTCTGATTGATACATAAAATGTTATAGTTACCGTGGAAAATAGTTTGCTATTTGTCCAGGATGTTGAGAATGAAAAATTCACATAACCATTGATATATACATGATAGTCTTTAAAACGGATGCCCAGAAACTCCTATAAAGAATTCAGGAACGCCCTGTAGATAATGACAAAAATGTAGAAAAACATTATCTGGTCACTGGTTAAATGCATTAGCGAAGGGGGTATATATACAAAATGAAGCAAGATACAGCCATCAAGGTGACAGAAGTCCTGATACTGACCACAACAAGAAAGCATCATATGATTGGCAAGAGAAAGATGCTAGCTCGACCCAAAGCCACATATGCTGTCTCACGATTAAGATAACAGACAGACAATGTCAAATTCATAGGGAAGGAAGACAGGTCAGTGTTTGCCATGTTGCAAGGTGTGGACCAGCGTGGATGGGAATTGAAAGTTGCGTGGCTTGGGTACCTATTGATTGCTTATAATCAGACAAATGGTATTAGACAGCATGGATTGAGGAAAGCACAATGCTATTGGCATATTACAAAACTGAATTGTATTTTTAAAATGATTCCAACGGCAAACCAGTGGTGTGAATTTTACCAAAACATTGTAACAGATATTTCCAAAGGAAACGTCTCATAAACCACATGTCCTCTAACATTGTGATGGCCCTGCCTCTTGGACCCTTTTGGGCTACAAGAGGAAGCTCTTCATTTCTAAAAACAAACACTGCCAGTGAAATTTAGGTCTAAATGGGAGAAGTGCCCTGCTATAATTAAGTGTGTTGGTGGATGTTTCCCTGATGGAGTAGATGACCATTTTAAAGAGAGAGCACTGGTTTTGGAAACGACTTTTCACAGACTTCATTCACTGTGAATTGAAAGGGAGAGAATAATTTCACATTGAAAGAAGTCTCTGGAACAAAATGTGATGGGCCTCCTCACCTGTGAGCATAGATATTTCCTTTGAGTGGAAAGGAAGGATTTGACAGAGAGCCTGGGCAATGGTTGTGGTCTCTTGTGGGGTTTTAGCCAGGGGTATCCGGAAGGACCTAGAGTCTAAATCGGGCAAAAACTCGTATTGCTGCAGATCTGTTCTGCCTCTCCAATTCTCTTCCATGTTTGTGAGAGCCTCCTATGGTAGGTCTATCTATTTCATCTTTTACATTTTGCGCATGTTATGTGTGTTTCTTTAATACTCTCATCTTCATAATTGAGGAAACATTGAAACAAGTCTCTGAAACAAAATGTGATAGGCTTCCTCACCTGTGAACATAGACATTTCTTTCAATTGGAAAGGAAGGATTGGTCAGAGATCCAGGGCAATGGCTGTGGTCTCTTCAGCATTCAACCTAAGCCTATCCTGAAGACCCTGGAATCTAAATCATGCTAAAACTCGTATTGCTCTGGATCTGCTGTGCCTCTCCCTTCTCTTCCATGTAACTTAGGAACTCCAGTGGCATGACAATCTGTTTCATCTTTTACAGGTTACATATGTTATGTGCTTTTCTTTAATACTCTGATCTTGATAATTGAGTAAACAATCCCAATTTTCACATTTTTACTTAGAGAGTGTGTGCATTTTGCATGTGGGACTCCATGTATGGTCAGAGAATCTATCTTGTCTTTCAATTCTGTATTATGGCAACGCTAACGGGTGGCAGAGAGTGACTTCCATAGAGAAATTCAGGGTCTTTGACAAGTAGAATATGGGGAGCTACAGTATATACTGAACCAGCAATTCAGTCCACAAACAAAAAATGTGGATCTTCTTTTTTTTTGTCAGGTAATTCCTGGTGAACCAGACCTCTGCTGAATTATATCCAATCCTCTGAAATTAGGAGGTTTTTAGGCACATATCGTGATATTCAGAAGCAGACCCATGGCACCCATCCTGCCTCTCAGAACTGACAGAGCCCCTTTCATTTGTGTATCCTTCCTCTCCATGTACCTACAATTCCCTAACACTACTCAGCACATGATGAGGACAGTCAAGAACCTGATGCCCAAACTTGCTAGGTTAAGTGGTTCTGGTTCAAAATCACCATCAGAGACTAGAAGACATGATTTCCTTCTAAGTGGAGCTCATATTCATCTGGGAACATTCTTTGAAGGTGCACTTTTTGGAACCAGCGCTCACACTAACTGCATATAAGTTCTTGTTCCTCTTTGAAGTGGCATGCTGATTACTGGCCAGTCATTTTTCCTGGGCCCAAGGGCCTCTCTATTTTGAGAAAGATGGTTCTTTGGAACACAGAGAATGGTGAAGTAAGTCACCCTCAGGACTCAAAGTGGAAGGAGAGTCCTGGATAAGTCTCTGTGTAGCAAAAGTTCCAGGGCACATCTGAGGATGAGGCCTCCTAGAGAGGGGATGATGATGTCACAGTTGTCTTTTTGTGACACATGAGGATACTTTTATGTGATTGACCAGGTGGATGCTGGGCACGGATAAAAGTTACATTGCTGGCCAGACAAAAGTGTGTTAGTGTGTGAGGAGAGTGACTTCTGTGGGTCTGCTCGGGCTGTTTCTTCCTCCTGATACACTCAGCGTCAGAACCTGTAGTGCAGTTTCCTGTTGACAGACAGGATTGCCCCCTGAGATAGCAATGTTCTGGCACCTTCATCTTGGAGTTTCAGGAAGGTGAGAAATCCACTTCTGTTATTAAAGCCATATAGTCTATAACACTTTGCTATGGAATTAGGACACATTGACGGTCAGAGAGGGAAAATCGAAAGCACAATGATACAATATGTTACCCTTCAAGAATGCTGTGATCAACCAAGGAGAAAATATCACATGTGCATTGAAAATGCAATGAGGTAGAACCTGAACAGTCCCTGTTCTCTGCTGGATACATAGAATGATATAGCTCCCATGGATAAAGTTTGCTCTTTGTCCAGGATATGGATAATGAAAACATCACATGACCATTGATATATAAACAATAGGGTTTAAAACGGATGTCCAGAAACTCCTTAAGATAATTCAGAACTGCGCTGTGGATAATGGCAAAAATGTAGAGAAAGATATCAGGTCAACTTATGAATGCATTAGTGAAGGAGGTATATGTATAAAATGAAACAAGACACAGCCATAGAAGTGTCAAAAGTTTTGATACTGCCCACAGCAAGAAAGTATCTTGAGGAATCACCAAGAGAGGGAATCTAGCATCCCAAGGCCACATACACTGTCTCTCCATTGAGTCAATAAGCCAGAAATGTCAAATTCATAGGGAAAGAAGGCAAGTCAGTATTTGCTAGAGCACAAGGTGTGGGGAAGCATGGATGGGAAGTGAAAGTTGTATGGCTTGGGGTCTATTGGTTGCTTGTAATCAGAAAAATGGTATTAGACAGCAAGGATTGAGGAAAGCACAATGTTGTTGGCATATTGCAATACTGAATTTTATTTTGTGAAGGTTCCAATGGCAAACTTGTGTTGTGAATTTTACCAATTAAATGTTAGTTATATTCACTTTAGTTCACCTCTCATAAACCTCAAGTCGTCTAGTGTTGTGATGGCCCTGCCTCCAGGACACTTTGGGCTTCATGAGTAAGCTCCTCAGTTCTAAAATCAAACACTGCCGGTAAAATTTAGGTCCAAATGGGAGAAGTGTCCATGCTAGAAATAAATGTAGTGGTGGACATTTACCTCATGGAGTACATTTTACAGATAGAACACAGATTTTCTAAAAGAATATTCACAGAATTTATTCACTGTGAATTGAAAGGGAGAGAAACATTACACATAGAAAGAAATCTCTGAATCAAAACGTGATGGGCCTCCTCACCTGTGAGCATAGATATTATAATTGCATGGAAAGGAAAGATTGGTCAGAGAGCAAGGGTAATGGTTGTTGACTCTTGTGGGGTTCAAGCCTTGGCTATCCTGAAGGACCTGGAGTCTAAATCAGGATATAACTAGGATTGCTGCGAATCTGTTGTGTCTTTCCCATTCTCTTCCATGTTATTGAGGGCCATCTATGCCATGTCTATCTGTTAGATCTTTCACATTTTGCATATGTTATATGCTTTTCTTTAATACTCTGATCTTGATAATTGAATAAACATTACCAATGTTCCCAATTTTACTCAGAGAGTGTGTTCATTTTACATGTGGGACTTCATATCTGGTCAGAGAATGCTCATGACTTTCAATTTTGTGTTACGTCACCTGCTAATGGGTGGCAGAGAGTGACTTCCCCGAATAAATTCAGTGCTTTTGACAAGTAAAATATAGAGAACTACATTATATACTGAGCCAGCTGCTGAGCCTACACTCAAGAATGTGGATGTTCCTTTCTTTCTTAGGTAATTCCTGGCGAATCTGACCTCTACGCTATTATATCCAACCCTTTGAAATCAGCTGGTTGATAGGTATGTATCAGGCAATTCAGTTGGCTGACCCATGGAGCCCAACCTGCCTGTCAGAACTAAGAGAGCACCACACAAATGTGCATCCTTCCTCTTCACGTATCAACACACCCTTGACACTACTCAGCAAATGATGGGAACAATCAAGAAACTGATGCCCCAGGTTGCTATGTGTGGTAAGTTGTTCTGGTTCAAAATCACCATCAGAGACTAGAAGACCCGACCTTCTTCTATCTGGAGCTCCTATTCATCCGGGAACACTCTTTCATTGTGCACTTTTTGGAGCCAGAGCTCACAAGTGCATATAAGTTCTTCATTCACTTTGAAGTGGCAAGGTGACTCCTGGCAAGTCATTTTTGCTGGGGTCAAAGGCCTCTCTAATATAAGAAAGATGGCTATATGGGGCACAGATAATGAGGAAGTCACACACAGTTCTCATAGTGGAAAGATAAGTCTCTGGGCAGCAAATTGTCCAAGACACCTCTGTCGCTGTGGCGTCCTAGAGACGTGATGATCATGTTACTGTTGTGCTTTTGTGAAAGGCGTGGATACTGATATGTGATTGGCTAGATGGCTGCTGTGCACGTATTACAGGTTCAGCACTGGGCAGACAACAGAGTGTGTGTATGTGAGGAGATTGACTTCTGTGGCTCTGCTTGGGTTGTTCCTCCCTCCTGATACCTTCAGTGACAGATCCTGCTGAGCAGTTCCCTGTTGAGAGACCCTCCTGAGAAAGCAATATTCTGGCACCTTCATCTTGGACATTCAGGATGGTGAGAAATACGTTTCTGTTATTGAAGCCACACAGACTATAACATTTTGGTACGAAATTCCAAAACTTTATCACCCAGGATGAGAAAATGGAGAGCACAATGAGACAATATGCTACTCCTTCAAGAATGCTGTGATCAACCAAAGAGAAAAGATCACATGTACATTGACAATGCGATGTGGAAGAACTGGAACACTCGCATGTCTCTGTTTGATACATAGAATTATATAGCTACTGTGGAAAACAGTTCTCTATTTGTCCAGGATGTTGATAATGAAAATATCACATGACCATTGATATGTACCGAGTAGTATTTAAAACGGATGATTAGGAACTCCTAAACAAAATTCAGAACTGCACAGCAGATAATGGAAAAAATGTAGAAACACAATATCAGGTCAACTGATTAATGCATTAGAGAAGGTGGTATATGTATAAAATGAAACAATATACAGTCATAAAGGTGACAAACGTCCTGATGCTGGCAACTGCAAGAAAGTATCTTGAGAAATTGACAAGAAAGAAGCTAGCATCCCAAGGCTACATTTGCTGTCTCTCCATTAAGATAACACAACAACAATGTGAAATTCATAGTGAAGGAAGGCAGGTCTGTGTTTGCCAGGGTGCAAGGTGTGGGGCAGCGTGGATGGGAATTGGAATTTGTGTGACTTGGGTTTCCATTGATTGTTTGTAATGAGAACAGTGGTATTAGAGAGAAAGGATTGAGGAAAGTACAATGCTGTGGTCATAATACAAAACTGAATTCTTTTTTTTTTTTAATTAAATTTATTGGGGTGACAATTGTTAGTAAAATTACATAGATTTCAGGGGTACAATTCTGTATTACATCATCTATAAATCCCATTGTGTGTTCATCACCCAGAGTCAGTTCTCCTTCCATCACCATATATTCGATCCCCCTTACCCTCATCTCCCACCCCCCACCCCCCGCCCCCCTTACCCTCTGGCAACCACCAAACCATTGTCTGTGTCTATGAGTTTCTGTTTCTCATTTGTTTGTCTTGTTCTTTTGTTGCTTTTAGTTTATATACCACATATCAGTGAAATCACATGGTTCTCTGTTTTTTCTGTCTGACTTATTTCGCTCAGCATTACACTCTCAAGATCCATCCATGTTGTCACAAATGTTCCAAAGGCAACTGGTGGTGTCTATTTTACCAAAAAATGTAAGGGATAGTCCCAGTAGGGCACCACTCCTAAACGATAAGTCCTCTAATGTTGTGATGACCCTGCCTCCTAGACACTTTAGGCTACATGAGAAAGCTCTTCAGTTATAAAAATAAGCACTGTCAGATAAATTTAAGTCCCAATGGGAGAAGTACCCTTGCTTGAAATAAGTGTGGTGGTGGACATTTTTCTGATGTAATAGATTACCATTTTACAGAGAGAGCTCTTATTTTGGAACGGAGTTGTCACAGATTTCATTCACAGTGAATTGAAAGGGAGAGAATCACTACACATTGAAAGAAGTCTCTGAAACAAAACGTGATGTGCATCCTCACCTGTGAACATAGATGTTTTGTTCGAGTGGAAAAGAAAATTTGGTCCGAACGCCAGGGCTACAGCGGTGGTCTATTGCGGGATTCAAGCCTCGGCCATCGTCAAGGTCAAGGAGTCTAAATCAGGAGAAAACTTGATTGCTGCAGATCTGCTGTGCCTTTCCTATTCTGTTCCATGTTACTGAATGTCTCCTACAGCATTGACTCTCCATTTTTTGTTTTACATTTTTGGCATGTTACGTGCGTTTTTTTTTTTGTTGTTTGTTTGTTTTTAATACGCTGACCTTCGTAATTGAGGAAACATTCCCAATTTTCACCTTTTTACTCAGAAAGTCCTTTTTTTTTTTTTTTTTTGCATGGGAGATTCCATGTCTCCTGAGAGAATCACTCATGACTTCCAATTCTTTGTTACTTGACCTTCTAAGTCGTGGCAGAGAGTGTCTCCCCTGGAGTAATTGACAGTCTTTCTTATGTTGAATATGGAGAACTACACTATATACTGTGAAAGCTACTGAGCCCACACAGAAAGAAATTGGACCCTCCTTTCTTTCTTAGGTAATTCCTGGCAAACATGACCTTTAGGGAATTGCATCCAACCCTCTGAAATCAGCTGGTTGATAAGCACATATGGGGAAATACAGATCACCAACCCATGGAGCGCATCCTAACTGTCAGAATTGACAAAGCAACATACAAATGTGTATCCTTCCTCTCCGTGTACCAACACAGTCTTGACTTTACTCAGCAAATGATGAGGACTATCAAGAACTTGATGCCCCAACTGGCTAAGTATGATAAGCAGTTCTTATTGAAAACCACCATTAGAGCCTAGAAAACCCTATATGTTTCTATCCAGAGCTCATATTCATCTGGAAACTCTCTTTCATGGGGCACTTTTTGTAGCCACTGCTAACACCAACTGCATGTCAGTTCTTGCTCTTCTTTGAAGTGGAAAGGTAATTCCTGGCAAGTCATTATGTCTGGCATCAAATACCTTTTTTATTATGTGAAAGAAGGCTCTATGGAGCACAGTGAATGTTGAAATCACACTCAGGGCTCAAAGTGGAAGGACTGTCCTAGATAAATCTGTGGGCAGCAAATGGTCCAAGGCACCTCTGTGGCTGAGGTCTCCTGGAGAGGAGATGATGATGTCACACTTGGCATTTTGTGATATATCAGAATACCAATATGTGATTGGTCAGGCAGCTGCTGGGCACAGATTAAAGGTCCTGTGCTGGGCAAAAACCAGATTGTAGGTCTGTGAGGAGACTGAATTCTGTGGCTCTACTAGTGCTGTTCCTTCCTCATGACACCTGAGCGTCAGACCTGCTGAGCAGTTTCTTGTTGACAGATGCTCAAGCGAAGAAAGATTCTGGCAACTTAATCTTGGATTCTGGATGGTGAGAAATACACTTCTGTTATAGAACCCACAGAGTCTATACATTTTGCTATGAAAATCGGACACTATAGGTCAGGGAGGGAAAATTGAAAGCACAACGAGACAATATGCTACTCCTTCAAGAATGCTGTGATCAACCAAAGAGAAAAGATTAAACACCCATTGAAATGCAATTTGGAAGAACTGGAATGCTAACATGTCTCTGGTGGATACATAGAATGATATATGTACCGTTAAAAATGGTTCAATATTTCTCAGTATGTAGAGAAAGAATGTATCATGTAACCATTGATATATACATAATAGTGTTTGAAAAGGATGCCCAGAAAATCCTAAACAGAATTCTCAACTTCACTGTAGATAATGGCATAAATGTAGAGATACACTATCAGGTCACCTGGTGAATGCATTCACAAAGGTTGGGTATGTATAAAATGAAAGAAGACACTGTCATAAAGGTGACAGAAGTACTGATACTGGCTACAGCAAGAAAGTGTCTTGAGAAATAGGAAAGAAAGAAGCTGGCATCCCAGGCCACATACGCTGTCTCTCCATGAAGAAAACAGAACAAAAATGTCAAATTCATAGGGAAAAAAGGCAGGTCACTGTTTGCCAGGGCACAAGGTGTTGGACAGCATGGATGGGAATTGGGAGTTGCATGGCTCGTGTTTCTATTGATTGCTTGTAATCTAATGGTTTCAGACAGCAAGGATTTAGGGAAGCACAATGCTGTAAGGAAACTACAAAACTGAATTGTATTTTTTAAAGGTTCCAATGGCAACCTAGTGGTGTGAATTTTACCAAAACAATGTAAGGGATATTCCCAGTAGAGCAACTCTCATAGACCACAAGTTATAATGGCTCTGCCCCCTAAACCCTTCGGGGTACATGAGACAGCACATTAGTGCTAAAAACAAACCCTGACAGTAAAATTTAGGTCCCAATGGGAGAAGTGACCTTGCTAGAAATTAGTGTTGTAGTGGATATTTGCCTGATGGCATAGCTTGCTGTTTAACAGAGAACACTGATTTTGGAAAGGAGTTTTCACAGATTTCATACATTGTGAATTGAAAGGAAGAGACTCATTATGCATTGAAAGAAGTCTCTGAAACAAAACTTGGTGGACCTCCTATACTGTGAGCATAGATATTTCTTTCACGTGGAAAGGAAGGATTGGTCAGAGAGCCATGGCAAAGGCTATGGTCTCTTGCGGTGTACAAGCCTTCACTATCATGAAGGCCCGAAGTCTAAATCAAGCTAAAACTTGGATTGCTGTGGATCTGGAGTGCCTCTCCCATTCTCTTCCATGTTACTGAGGGCCTCTTAATGCATGCCTATCTGTTTAATCTTTTACCTTTGGCACACGTAGTGTGCATTATTTAATACTCTGATTGTGAAATTGAGGAAACACTCCCAATTTTCATAATTTTACTATAAAGTCTATACATTTTGCATGTGGGACTACCTCTGTGGTCAGAGAATCTATTGTGACTTCCAATTCTTTGTTATGTCACCTGCTATGGAGTGGCTGACAGTGTCTTCAATGGAGAAATTCAGTGTTTTTGTCAAGTAGATTATGGAGAACTACAGTATATACTGAGGCAGCTACAGATCCCTCACACAAAGAAACTGGACCTACCTTTCTTTTTCAGTAATTTCAGGCAAACCTGACCTCTACGGAATTACACCCCACCCTCTGAAATCAGTCGTTTGATAGGCACTTATCACATAATTCAGATTGTAGACCCATGAAACCCACCCTGTTAGTCAGAACAGACAGAACACCATACAAATATGTATCCTTCCTCTCTATGTAACAACATTTCCTTGACACTACTCGGCAAATTATGAGGACAATCAAGAACCTGATGCCCCAACTTGCTATGTATACGTGGTTCATTTTGAAAATCAACATGAGAGTCTAGAAGTCCCGATCTGCTAATATCTGTATCTCACATTCATCTGATAAACCTCATTGATGGGGCACTTTTTGGAACTAGCACACACACCAACTGTATGTCTGTTCTAGCTGCTCTTTGAAGTGGCAAGATGATTTGTTGGAAGTCATCATGGATGGGCACAAGGGCCACTGTAGTATGAGAAAGATTGCTCTATGGAGCACAGAGCATATTTAAATCACACTCAGGGCTCAAAGTGGATGGATGTCCTGGATAAGTCTCTTGACAGCAAATGGTCCAAAGCTCCTTGATTGCTGCATTCTCCTGGAAAATGGATGATGATGTCACAGTTGCCTTTCTGTGACAAGTGAGGATACTAACATGTGATTGGCCATGCAGCTGCTGGCCACACATTAAAGAACCAGTGCAGGACAATCCTCAGAGTGTGAGTCTATTAGGATCGTGACTTCAGTGCCTATGCTCAGTCTCTTCCTCTCTCGTGATGCCCTTAGCATCATACCCTGCTGAGCAGTGCCCAGTTGACAGACTCTCCTGCAAAGGCAATGTTCTAGCTCCTTCATCTTGGACTTCTGGATTGTGAGAAATACATTTATGTTATTGAAAGCACACAGTGCGTAACATGTTGCTATGAAAATCAGAAACTATCAGTCAGGGCGGGAAAATCTAAAGCACAGTTAGACACTCTTTCAAGAATGCTGTGATCAACCAAAGAGAAATGATCACATGTGCTTTGACAATGCGATGTGGATGAGCTGGAAGCTCACAATCTCTGGTAGATACATAGAATGATACAACTACCATGGAAAACAGTTCGTAATGTCCAGTATATTAAGAATAAAAATATCATGTAATGATTGATATACACAAAGTATTGTTAAAATGTATGCAAAGCAACACCTAAACAGAATTTAGAACTGCACTGTAGATTTTGGCAAAAATGTAGAAACACAATATCATGTAAACTGATGAATGCATTAATGGTGGCGGTATAC
The DNA here is from genome assembly GCF_057876585.1 of Rhinolophus sinicus. Lineage (NCBI taxonomy): Eukaryota > Metazoa > Chordata > Mammalia > Chiroptera > Rhinolophidae > Rhinolophus > Rhinolophus sinicus. The sequence goes on from NW_028290712.1 coordinate 4,721,751, forward strand.
GTATAAAATGAAACAACAAGCTGTTTTGATTATTGTAGCCCTGTAGTACAAGCCAAAGTCAGGAAGTGTGATACTTCTATTATTGTTCTTGTTTCTTAAGATTGCTTTGGCTATTTGGGGTCTTTTGTGGTTCCAAAAAAATCTGATGATTTTTTTGTACTATTTCTTTAAAAAATGCCATTGGGGCTTTGATGAGGATTGCATGAAAAATGTCCAGAGGACCTGGACAGACATTTCTCCAAAGAGGACATACAAATGGCAAATAGACATATGAAAAAATGCTCAACATCATTAATCATCAGAGAAATGCAAATAAAAGCCACAATGAGATATCACCTCACCCAAGTCAGAATGGCTATCATCAACAAGACAAATAGTAACAAGTGTTGGAGAGGCTGTGGAGAAAAAGGAACCCTCATACACTGTTGGTGGGAATGCAGACTGGTGCAGCCATTATGGAAGACAATGTGGAGGTTCCTCAAAAAATTATGAATAGAATTACCATATGACCCAGCAATCCCGCTCCTGGGTATCTACCCCAAAAATCTGAAAACATTTAGAGATAAAGACACGTGTGCTCCAATCTTCATTGTCGCTTTGTTTACCGTTGCCAAGACATGGAAACAACCAAAATGTCCTTCGATAGATGAATGGATAAAGCAGTTGTGGTGTATATACACAATGGAATACTATTCGGCAGTAAGAAAAGATGATATAGGAATATTTGTGACAACATGGATGGATCTTGAGAGTGTAATGCTGAGCGAAATAAATCAGACAGAAAAAGCAGAGAAGCATGTGATTTCACTGGTATGTGGTATATAAACCAAAATCAAGAAAAGAACAAGATAAAATGAAGCAACATACAGTTATAAAGGTGACATAAGTCTTGATCTTGGCCACAGCAAGTAAGTATCTTTAGAAATTGGCAAGAACAAGAAGCTGACATCATAAGGACACATACGCTCTTTCTCCATTAAGATGAGAGACAAACGATGTCAAATTCATACCACCCATTCTCTTCCATGTTACTGAGGGCCTCCTATGGCATAACTTTCTGTTTTATCTTTTATATTTTGTGCACATTGCCCCCCAAAAAGAAGTCAGGTCAGTGTGTCCCAGGGTGCAAGGTGTGGGGCAGTGTGTATGTGAAGTGAAATTCGCATGGATTATGTTACTTGTAATCAGCAAAAATGGTATTAGACAGTACGGATTGAGCAAAGTACAATGCTGTTGGCATAGTACCAAACTGAATTGTAGTTTTTTAAATATTCCAAAGGCAAACTGGTTTTGTAAATTTTACCCCCCAAAAAATTGATGGTCTATTTCGTAGGACACCTCTCATATACCAAATGTCCTCTAATGTTGTGATTGCCCTGCCTCCTAGACCCTTTTGGGCTACATGAGAGAGCTCCTTATTTCTAAAAACAAACACTGCCAGTGAAATTTAGGTCCCAATAGGTGATGTGCCCTTGCTAGAATTAAGTGTGGGGGGTGAATATTTCCCTGATGGAGAACATTACATTTTACAGAGAGCACTGAATTTAAAGGAGTTTTCTCACATTTCATTCACTGTGAATTAAAAGGGAGAGAATCTTTACACATTGAAAAAAGACTCTGAAACAAAGTGTGATGGGCCTCCACACCTTTGAGCATAGATATTTCCTTCGAGTGGAAAGGAAGGCTGGGTTAGAGAGCCGGGTAATGGCTGAGATCTCTTGCGGGGTTCAAGCCTGGGATATCCTGAAGTACCTGGAGTCTAAATCAGATTAAAACTCAGATTGGTGCGGATTTGGTGTGCACCATCCATTCTCTTCCATGTTACTGAGGACCTCCTATGGCATAACTTTCTGTTTTATCTTTTATATTTTGTGCACGTTGTCCACATTTCTTTAATACATTTGGGCACCTTCAGCTTAGACTTTCCGGATGGTGAGAAATACACATCTCTTATTGAAGCCACACAGTCTATAACATTTTGCTATGAAAATCAGAACATTTATGAGTCAGGGAGGTAAAACAGAAAACACAATGAGACAATATGCTACTCCTTGAAGTATACTGTGATCAATCAAAGAGAAAAGATCACATATGTGTGGAAAGTGTGTTGTGGAAGATCTGAAATGCTCTCATGTTTCTGGTGGATACATAGAATGATATAGCTACTATGGAAAACAGTTCGCTATTTATCCAGGATGCTGAGAATGAAAAATTCACGTGACCATTGATATATAGACACTAGAGTTTAAAACGTATGTCCGGAAACTCCTTTACATAATTCAGAACTGTAATGTAGATAATGGCAAAAATGTAGAAACACAATATCAAGTCAACTGATGAATGCAGGAGCGAAGGTGGTATATGTGTAAAACGAAACAAGATACAGTCATAAAGGTGACAGAAGTCTTGATACTGGACAACTCAACAAAGTATCATGAGAAATTGGCAAGAAAGTAGCTAGCATCCCAAGGCCACCTATGCTGTATCTCCAATAAAATAACAGATCAAAAATGTCTAAATCATAAGGAAAGATGGCACATCAGTGTTTGCCAGGGCACAAACTATGGAGAACCATGGATGGGAAGTGAAAGTTGCATGGATTTTGTTTCCTGTTATAAGAAAAATGGAGTTATGCAGCATGGATTGAGGAAACCACAATGATGTTGGCATATTACAAATCTGAATTGTATTTTTTAAAGGTTCCAATGGCAAACTGATGGTGTGAATTTTACCAAAACATTGTAAGGTATATTCCCAGCAGGGCAATTTTCCTAAACCACAAGTCCCCTAATGTTGTGATGGACCTGCCTATTAGACACTTTGGCTTACGTGAGAAAGCTCCTCAGTTATAAGAACAAACACTGCCAGTGAAATTTAGGTACCAATAAGATAATTACCCTTGCTAGAATTAAGTGTGTGGTGGATATTTGCCTGATGGAGGAGCTTGTTATTTTACATAGAGAGCACTGATTTTGAAAAGGAGTTTTCACAGATTACATTCACTGTGAATTGAAAGGGAGAGAATCATTACACATTCAAAGAAGTCTCTGAAACAAAACGTGGTGGGCCTCCTCACCTGTGAGCATAGAAATTTCCTTTGAGTGGAAAGGAAGAATTGGTCAGAGAGTCAGGGCAATGACTGAGGTCTCTTGCGGGATTCAAGCCTGGGTTATCCTGAACAACCTGGTGCCTAATTCAGGCTAAAACTCAGAATGCTGTGGATCGGCTGTGCCCCTCCCTCTCTCTTCCATGTTAGTGAGGGCCTCATGTGGCATAACTTTCTGTTTCATTTTTACATTTTGTGAATATGATGTGTGTTTCATTAATACTCTGATCTTAGTAATTAAGGACACATTCCCAAATTTCACACTTTTACTCATAGAGTCTGTGTATTTTACCTTTGGGACTCCATGTGTGGTCAGAGAATCTAGCGTGACTTCTAATTCTCTGTTATCTCACCTGCTAAGGGGTGGCCTAGAGTGTCTTCCCCAGAGAAATTCAATGTATTCGACTGGTGGAATATGGACAACTACAGTACATACTGAGCCAAACACTGAGCCCACACACAAAGAAAGTGAACCTTCCTTTCTTTCTTACATAATTCCTGGCAAACCTCACCTCTACTGAATTATATCCAACTCTCTTAAATGAGCTTCTAGATAGGCACATGTCAGGGAATTCAGAAGGCAGACCCTTGGAGCACATCCTGCCTCTCAGAATGGACAGTGCACCATAAAGATGTGTATCTTCCCTCTCTTTGTACCAACACTCCCTTGACGCTACTCAGCAAGTGATGAGGACAATCATGACGCACAATCTTGCCAGGTATGGAAATTGGTTCTTGTAGAAAATCACCATCAGAGACGATGAGACCATGTCGTTCTATCTGGAGCTCACATTCATCCAGTAACACTCAATGATGGAGCTCTTTTATAACAAGCACTCACACCAACTGCATGTCCCTTCTTGCTAATCTTTGAAGTGGCAAGGTGATTCTTGGCAAGTCATTGTGCCTGGGCCCAAAGGCCTCTGTAGTATGAAAATAAAGCTGTATGGAACACAGAGAATGGTTAAGTCACACTCAAGGCTCGAAGAGGCAGGACTGCCCTGGATAAGTTTCTGGGAAGTAAATATTCTAAGGCACCTCTGTGCCTGTGTCCTCCTGGAGTGGTGATGATGATGTCACAGTTTCCATTATGTGACACATGAAGATAATGATATGTGATTACCCAGGCAGCTCTTTGGCATGGATTACAGCTCCAGTGCTGCGCAGACAACAGATGTGAGTCTGTGAGGACAGTTAATTTGGGGGCTCTTCTCGGGGTGTTCCTTCCACATTACGCCCTCAGCGTTAGACCCTGCTGAGCAGTATCCAGTTGACAGACCCTCCTGAGAAAGCCACATTCTGGAACCTTCATCTTGTACTTTCAGGAGGCTGAGAAATACACTTCTGTTATTGAAGCACCACAGCCTATAACATTTTGCTATGAAAATCGGACAATATATAACTCACGGAGGGAAAACCACAAGCACAAGGAGACTTTATGCTATACAAGAGAAATGATCACATGTGTCTTGACAAAGCGATGTGGAAAAACTGGAATGCTCATATGTCTCTGCTGGATACATAGAATGATATAACTACCATGTAAAACATTTTGCTTTTGTGCAGTATTTTGAGAATGAAAATATAACGTGAACATCAGTATATACACAATAGTTTAAAATGGATGCCTAAAACTCCTAAACATAATTCACAACTGCAGTGTAGATAAAGGCAAATATGTCGAAACACAATATCCGGTCAACTAATGAAGACATTAGTGAACATGTTATATGTATAAAAGGAAACAAGATACAGTCATGAAGGTGACAGAAGTCCTGATGCTTGACACTGCAAGATAGTGTCTTGAGAAAATGGAAAGAGAAAGAAGCTAGCATCTGAAGGCCACATACATTGTCTCTCGACTAAGATAACAGAATGACAATGTCAAATTCATAGGGAATGAAGGCAGTTCAGTGTTTGCCAGGGAGCAAATTGTGGGGCATCATGGATGGGAAGTGAAAGTTGCATGTCTTGGGTTTCTATTTACCGCTTGTAATCAGAAAAATGGTATTAGACAGCAAGCACTGAGAAAAGCACTATGCTGTTGGCATATTACAAAACTGAATTGTATTTCTTAATTGTTCCAATGGCAATGTGGTGGTATGAATTTTACCAAAACAATGTAAGGGATATTCCCAGTCAGGCACCTCTCCTAAACCACAAGTCCTCTAATGTTGTGATGACCCTGCCTCCTAGACACTTGGGCTACAGGAGATAGCTCCTCAGTTCTAAAAACAAACACTGCCAGTGAGATTTAGGTCCCAATGGGAGAAGTGCCCTTGCTACAAATCAGTGTGGTGGTGGATACTTGCCTGATGGAGTATATTACCATTTTACAGAAACAGCATTGATTTTGGAATGGAGTTTTCACAGATTTCATTCACTGTGAAATGAAAGTGAGAGAATCATTACACATTGAAAGAAGTCTCTGAAAAAATCATGATGGGCCTCCTCATCTGTGAGCATAAATATTTCCTTCGAGTGGAAAGGGAGGAGTCTCACAGAGCTGGAGCAATGGCTGTGGTCTCTTCCAGGGTTCAAGCAGGGGCTATACTGAAGGACCCGGAGTGTAAATCAGGCTAATCCTCTGTTTGCTGCAGATCTGCTGTACTTCTCCCATTCTCCTCCATGTTACTGAGCGCATCTATGGCATGCCTATCTGTTTCATCTATTAAATTTAATGCATGTTGTGTGTGTTAATTTAGTACTCTGATCTTCATAATTGAGGAAACATTCCCAATTTTCACACTTTTACTCATAGATTCTGTACATTTTGCATGTGGGTCTCCATGTGTGGTCAGAGAATCTATTGTGACTTCCAGTTCTTTGTTAAGTCACCTGTTAAGGGTGTAAGAGACTGTCTTCCTCTGGAGAAATTCAGTGTCTTTGACAAGTAGAATATGGAGAAATACAGGATATACTGAGCCAGCTTCTGTGACCACAAAAAATAAAGTGGACCTTCCTTATTTTCTTAGTTAAATCTTTGCGAAACTGACCTCTACTGAATTTCATCCAACCCAGTGAAATCAGTCATTGATAGACATGCATTGGGAAATTCAGGTAACAGACCCATGGAGGCCTCTTGTCTTTCAGAACTGACAGAGCAACATACAATTTGTATCTTTCCTCTCTGGGTACCAAAATTCTCTTGACCCTAATCATCAAATGATGAGGACAATCAAGAACCTGATGCCCATACTTGCTTGGAATGATAGGTGGTTCTTATTGAAAATCACCATCACAGACTAGAAGACCCAATCTGCTTGTATCTGGAGGACACATTCATCCGGTAACACTCATTGATGGGGCACTTTTTGGAGCCAGCACTCACACTAACTGCATGTCAGTACTTCCTCCTCTTTGAAGTGGCAAGGTGATTCCTGGCAAGACATTATGTTTGGGCCCAAGGGCCTCTGTAGTATGAGGAAGAAGCCTCTATGAAGCACAGAGAATGGTGAAGTCACACTCATATCTCAAAGTGGAAGGACTGTCCTGGATTAGTCTCTGTGTAGGAAAGGTTCCAAGGCATCCTGTGGCTTCCCCTCCAAGAGAGGGGAATATGATGTCACAATTTTCTCTTTGTGACACACAAGGATAATGATATGAGTTTGGCCAGGCAGCTGATGGACACGGAATACATCTCCAGTTCTGGGCAGACAGCAGAGTGTGTCTGTTAGGATAGCAACGTTTGTGCATTTGTGGCTCTGCTCGGGGTGTTCCTTCCTCCTGACACCATCAGCATCAGACCCTGCTGAATAGTTTCCTGTTGAGAGATCCTCATGAGAAACCAACATTCTGGCACCTTCATCTTGGACTTTTGGATGGAGAGAACTACACTACTGTTATTGAAGCCACACAGTCTACAACATTTTGCTATGAAAATAGGACACTTTATCAATCAGCGAGGGAAAATCGACAGCATAATGATAAAAAATGCTACTCCATCAAGAATGCTGTGGTTAACCAAAGAGAAAAGTTCACTTGTGCATTTTTGTGCAATGTGTAAGAACTGGCATGCTCACATGACTCTGGTACATACATAGAATAATATAGCTAATGAGGAAAACTGTTTGCTATTTATCCAGGATGTTGAGAATGAAAATATCTTTTGACGATTAGTATATACACAATAGTGTTTAAAACAGATGCCCAGAACCTCCTAAACAGAATTCAGAACTGCACTGTAGATAATGGCAAAAATGTATAAACACAATAGATGGTCATCTGATGAATGCATAAGAGATGGTGATATATGTATAAAATGAAACAAGATACCGTAATGAAGGAGTCAGAAGTCTTGATGCTGGCTACAGGAAGAAAGTACATAGAGAAATTGGCAAGAGAAAAAAGCTAGCATCCCAAGGTCACATATGTTGTTTCTCCATTAAGATAACTGCGTAAGCATGTCAAATTCATAGGGAAAGAAGGCAGGTCAGTGTTTACCAGGGCACATGGTGTGGGGCAGCATGGATGGGAAGTGAAAGTTGCATGGCTTCCATTTCTATTGATCGCTTGTTATCAGAAAATCGTATAGACAACAAGGTTTGAGGAAAGCACAAAGCTGGTGGCGTATTACAAAACTGAATTTTATCTTTTAAAGATTCTAATGGCAAACTGGTGGTATGAATTTTACCAAAACAATGTAAGGGATCTTCTCAGTAGGGCACCCCTTGTAAATCACAATCCTCTAATGTTGTGATGGCCATGCCTCCAAGACCCTTTGGTCTACATGAGAAGGCTCCTCAGTTCAAAAACAAAAACACAGCCAGTGAAATTAGGTCCCAATGGGAGAACTGCCCCTGCTAGAAATAGGTGCGATGGAAGATATTTACCTGATGGAGTAGATTGCCCTTTTAACAGAGACCACTGATTTTGGAGGAGAGTTTTCACAGATTTCATTCACTGTAAATTGGAAGGAAGACCTTACACATTAAGAAATGTCTCTGAAAATAACAACAACAACAACAACAACAACAACAAAAACAAACAAACAAACAAATAACGTGATGGGTCTCCTTACCAGTGAACTTAGATATTTCCTTTGAGTGGAAAGGAAGGATTGTGCAGAGAGGCAGTGTAATGGCTGTGGTCTCTAATGGGGATCAAGCCAAGGCTAGTCTGAAGCACCTGTAGTCTAAATCAGGCTAAAATTCTGATTGCTGCAGATTTGCTGTGCATCTCTCCCATTGTCTTCCATGTTACTGAGGACCTAATACGGCATGCCTCTCTGTTTCATCTTTTATATTTTACACATAGTATGTGCATTTCTTTAATACTCTGATCTTCATAATTGAGGAAACATTCCCAATTTTCACACTTTTACTCAGAGAGTCTGCACATTTTGCATGTGGGACACCACGTGTGGTCAGAGGATCTGTGATGACTTCCAATTCTTTGTTACATAGCCTGTCAAACGGTGGCAGAGAATGACTTCCCCAGAGAATTTCAGTGTATTTGACAAGTAGAATATGGAGAACTACAGTATATACTGAGCCAGCTACTGAGACAAAAGTGGACACACAAAAAAGTGGACCTTACTTTCTTTTTCGGTAATTCCTGGTGAACCTGACCTCTACCTAATTACATCCAAAATTCTGAAATCAGCCGGTTGACGGCATGTAACGGGGGATTCAGATGGCAGACCCAGGGAGCCCATCCTGCCTGTCAGTAGTGAATGAGCACCATACAAATGTGTATCCTTCCTCTACATGTAGCAACTCTCCCTTGACACTACTCAGCAAATGATGAGGACAATCAAGAATCTCATGCCCTGACTTGTGAAGTATAAGTGATTCTTGTCAAAAATAAGCAGCAGAGATTTCAACCCGTTATGCTTCAATCTGGAGCTAACATTCATCTAGTAACATTCTTTGGTGTGGCACTTTTTGGAACCAAATCTCACCCCAACTGCATATAAATTTTTGCTCCCCTTTAAAGTGGCAAAGTTATTCCTGGCAAGTCATTTTTGCTGGGCCCAAGAGCCTTTCCAGTATGAGAAAGATGGTTCTATGGAGCACAGAGAATGATGAAGTCACACTTAAGGCTCAAATTGGAAGAAAGTCCTGGATATTTCTCTAGGCAGCAAATGGACAAAGACGTATCTGTGGCTGCCGCCTCCTCGAAAGGGAATGATGATGTCAAGTGGACTTTCTGTGACATACAAGGGTACTGATATGTGATTTGACAGACAGCTAATTGGCACAAATTCCAGCTGCTGTGCTGGTTAGACAACACAGAGTGAAGCTGTGAGAAGAGCAACTTCCCTGGCTCTGCTCGGGCTGTTCCTTCTTCATGACGGCTTCAGCGTCAGGTCCTGCTGAGCTGTGTCCTGTTGGCAGACTCTCCTGTGAAAGCAATGTTCTGGCACCTTAATGTTAGAGTTCTGGACAGTGAGAAATAAACTTCTGCTATTGAATCCACACAGTCTATTATATTTTGTAATGAAAATCGGACACTATCTATCATTCAGGGAGGGAAATCTGAAAGCACAATGAAACATTATGTTACTCCTTCAAGATTGTTGTGATCAACCAAAGAGAATAGATCACATGTGAGTTGACAATGTGATTTGGAAGAACTGAAATGCTCACATGTCTCTGCTGGATACATAGAATGATATAGCTACCATGGAAAGCAGTTTGATATTTATCCAAGATGCTGTGAATGAAAATACCATGTGACGATTGATATACACACAATAGTGTTTACATCAGATGCCCAGAAATTCCTACACAGAATTCAGAACTGCAAGGTAGATAATGGCAAAAATGTAGACACACAATATCAAGACAACTGATGAATGCATTCGCGAAGGTGGTATATGTATAAAATGGAACTAAATACAGTCGTAAAGGAGACAAAAGTCTTTATGCTGGCCACAGAAATAAAATATCTTGAGAAATTGGCAAGAGCATGAAGCCAGCATCTCGACGCCACATATGCAATCTCTCCATTAATATAACAGAATAACAATGTCAAATTCATAGGGAAATAAGAGAGATCAGTGTTTGCCAGGGTGCAAGGTGTGGGGCAGCATGGATGGGAATTGAAAGTTGCATGGCTTGGGGTTCTATTGATAGCTTGTAATCAGAAAAATGGTATTAAACAGAAAAATGGTATTAAAATGCTGTAGGCATATCACAAAACTGAATTTTATTTTTTAAAGTTTCCTAAGGCAATAGGGAGGGTTGAACTTGACCAAAACAAGGTAAGGTATGTTACAAAACCGAATTGTATTTCTTAAAGTTTCCAATAGCAAACTGGTGGTGTGAATTTTACCAAAACAATGTAAGGGATATTCCCAGTCGGGCACCTCTCCTAAACCCCAAGTCCTCTAAAGTTGTGATGGATCTCCCTCCTCAGTTCTAAACCAAACACTGCAGTGAAATTTAGCTTCCAATGAGAGAAATGCCCTTGCTAGAAATAGGTGTAGTTGTGGATATTTGCCAAATCGAGTACATTACCATTTTACAGAGAGTGCACTGATTTTGGAAAGGAGTTTTCACAGATTTCATTCACTGTGAATTGAATGGGAGAGAATCATTACACATTAAAAGAAGTCTCAGTAACAATACATGAAGTGATGCCTCACCTGTGAGCACAGATATAGCCTTCGAGTAGAAAATAATGATTGGTCAGAGAGCCATGCAAAGGCTGTGGTCTCTTATGGGGTTCACGCCTGGGCATTCCTGAGGGACCTGGAGTCGAAAGGAGGCTAAAACTCAGATTACTGAGGATCTGCTCTGCCTCTCGCATTCTCATCCAGGTTACTGAGGGTCCCTTATGGCATGCCAATCTCTTTCATCTATTACATATTGTGCATGTTATGTTTTTTTTGTTTAATTCTCTGATCCTCATAATTGGGGATACATTCCCAATTTTCACCCTTTTACTCATAGAGTCTGTATATTTTACATGTGGCACTCCACGTGTGGTCAGATAATCTATTGTGACTTCCAGTTCTTTGTTGTGTCACCTGCTAAGGGATGGTAGAGAGTGTCTTCCCCCAGAGAAATTCATGGTCTTGGACAAGCAGAATATGGAGAACTACAGTATATATTGAGCCAATAAACAAAGAGAGTGGACCTTCCTTTTTTTCTTAGGTAATTTCTGGCTAACCTTACCTCTATTGAATTACATCCAACCCCCTGAAATCAGTCAGTTTTTAGTCATGTATTGGGGAATTCAGATGTGAACCCCATGGAGTTTATCCTGTGTGTCAGAACTGAGAGAGCACCATACAAATGTGTATCCTTCTCCATGAATCAACACTCCCTTGACACTTCTCAGCACATGATGAGGACAATCAAGAATCTGCTACCCATTCTTGCTAGATATAAGTGTATCTTCTTGAAAATCACCATCACAGACTAGAAGACCATGTTTGATGATACATGGAGCTCATTCCTCAGTGAACACTCTTTGAAGGGGCACTTTTTGGAGACAGCACTCACACCAACCTCATATCAGTTCTTGCTCCTCTTTAAGTGGCAAGGTGACTCCTGGAAAGTCATTATGGCTAGGCCCGAGGTCCTCTGTAGTATGAGTAACATGGCTCTACTTATCACAGAGAATGGTGAAGTGACACTCAGGTCTGAAAGTGGAACGACAGTTCTTATAAGTTTCTGGACAACAATTGGTCGAAGACACTTCTGAGGCTGTTGCCTCCTGGAGAGGGGATGATGATATCACAGTTGTATTTTTTCTGACACATGATGATGCTGGTATGTGATTGGCCAGGTGGCTGCTGGGCATGGATTAAAGCTCCAGTGCTGGGCAGACAACAGAATGTGAGTCTGTGAGGTGAGTGAGTTCTGTGGCTCTGCTCTGGCTGTTCCTTTCTCCTGATGCCATTAGCATTAAACCTTGTTGAGCGTTTTCTGTTGACAGACTCTCCTGATAAAGCACCATTCTGGAACCCTCATCTTGGACTTTCAGGATGGTTAGAAATGCATTTATCTGTGAAACCACACAGTCTATAATGTTTTGCTATGAAAATCAGACATTTTATCACTCAAGGAGTGAAAATTGAAAGCACAATGAGACAAAATGCTACTCCTTAAAGAATGCTGTGATCAACCAAAGAGAAAAGATCACATGTGCATTTGGAAGAACTGGAATGCTCAGATGTCTCTGCTAGATACATAGAATGATATAGCTACATTGTAAAACAGTTTGCAAGTTGCCCAGGATGTTGAAATTGAAAATATCAAATGACCATTGATACATACACAATGGTGTTTAAAACAGATGCCCAGAAACGTGTAAACATAATTCAGAACTGCAGTGTAGATAATGGTACAAATGTAGGAACACAATATCAAGTCAACTGTTGAAGGAATCAGTGAATGTATCATATGTATAAAATGAAACAAATATAATCATAAAGGTGAAAGTAATCCTGATGTTGGACACCCAAAGAAAGTTACTTGAGAAATGGCAATGGAAATACGCTAGCATCGCAAGGTATCGCAGGCTGTCTATCGAATAAGATAACAGACCGACAATACCAAATCATAGGGAAAGAAGGAAGGTCAGTGTTTTCCAGGGCTCAAGGTGTGGGGCAGTGTGGATGGAAAGTGAAAGGTGCATGGCTTGGGGTTCTGTTGATGGCTTGTCATCAGCAAAATGGTGTTAGACAGCACTGATTGAGGAAAGTAAAATGCTGTTGGCATATTACAAAACTGAGTTTCATTTTTATAATGATTTTTTTAAATTTTATTTTATTAAATTTATTGGGGTGACAATTGTTAGTAAAATTACATAGATTTCAGGTGTACAATTCTGTATTACATCATCTATAGATCCCATTGTTCGGTCACCACACAGAGTCAGTTCTCCTTCCATGACCATATATTTGATCCTCCTTATCCTCCTCTCCCAATCCCCACCATCCTTACCCATTTGTAAACACTAAACTATTGTCTGTGTCTATGAGTTTTTTGTTTCTCAATTATTTGTGTTGTTCTTTTGTTGTTTTTGGTTCATATACCACAAATCAGTGAAATTATATGGTTCTCTGCTTTTTCTGTCTGACTTCTTTCACTTAGCATTATATTCCCAAGATCCATCCATGTCGCAAATGTTCCTATATCATATTTTCTTACCACCAAATAGTATTCCATTTTGTATATATACCACAACTTCTGTATACATTTCACTATTGAAGGACATTTTGGTTGTTTGCATGTCTTGGCCACCATAAACAAAGCTGCAATGAACATTGGAGAATCCATGCCTTTATATATAAATGTTTTCAGATTTTTTGGGTAGATACCTAGGAGAGGGGTTGCTGGGTCATATGGTAATACTATTGGTAATCTTTTGAGGAATCTCCACACTGTCTTCCATAACAGCTGCACCAGTCTACATTCTCACCAACAGTGTATGAGGGTTTCTTTTTCTTCACTGCCTTTCAAACACTTGTTACTATTTGTCTTGCTGATGATAGCCATTCTGACTGGGATGAATTGATATCTCATTGTGGTTTTTATTTGCATTTATCTGATGATTAGTGATGTTGAGCATTTTTTCATATGTCTATTTGCCATTTGTGTGTCCTCTTTGGAGAAATGTTTCTTCAAGTCATCTGTCTATTTTTCAATAGGATATTTGTTTGTTTTTTTTTGTTTTTGAGTTTAATGAGTTCCTTGTACATTTTGGATATCAGCCCTTCATCGGAGGCACTGTTTGCAAAAAACTTCTCCCATTCAGTTGGTTGCCTCTTTATTTTGTCAATGGTTTCCTTTGCTGTGTAAAAGATTTTAATTTTCATATAGTCCCATTCACTTATTTTAGTTTACTCCCCTTCCGATGAGTAAAATTCATAAAATGCTCTTTGAATCCAAGGTCCATAAATTTAGTACCTATGTTTTCTTCCATGCAGTTTATTGTTTCAGGTCTTATGTTTAGGTCTATGATCAATTTTGGATTAATTTTGATTCATAGTGACAGATAGCAATCTCGATTCATTCTTTTGCACGTGGCTATCCAATTCTTCCAGCACCATTTATTGAAGAGGCTGTCTTTTCTTCGTTGTATATTTTATAATTTTGTGAAAAGTTATCTGTCCATATTTATGTGGATTTATTTCTGGGTTTTCAATTCTATTCCACTGGTCTATGTGTCTGTTTTTCTGCCAATACCATGCTGTTTTGATTATTGTAGCCCTGTAGTACAAGCTAAAGTCAGGGAGTGTGATGCCTCCAGCATTGTTCTTTTTCTGGAGATACCTTTTGCTATTCATTGTCTTTTGTGGTTCCAAACAAATCTGATGATTTTTTATTTTACTTCTTTAAACAATGCCACTGGGATTTTGATGAGGATTGCATTAAATCTGTATATTGCGTTGCGTAATATGGCAATTTTAACTATGTTGATTCTTCCAATCCATGAATACAGAATGTCTTTCAATTTCTTTGTGACTTCAATTTTTTTGTTTTTTTTTTTAATGTCATACTTTTCAACATATAGATCTTTCACATCTTTCGTTAAGTTTATTCCTGGGTATTTTATTCATTTTGTTGCAATTGCAAAATGAATTGTTTTTCTGTATTTCTTTTTTGAGATTTTTTTTTTAATTAAATTTGTTGAGGTGACAATTGTTAGTAAAATTACATAGATTTCAGGTGTACAATTCTGTATTACATCATCTATAAATTCCATTGTGTGTTAATCACCCAGAGTCAGTTCTCCTTCCATCACCATATATTCGATCCCCCTTACCCTCATCTCCCACCCCCCACCCTCCACCCCCCTTACACTCTGGCAACCACCAAACCATTGTCTGTCTCTCTGAGTTTCTGTTTCTCATTTGTTTGTCTTGCTCTTTTGTTGCTTTTGGTTTATATACCACATATCAGTGAAATCACATGGTTCTCTGCTTTTTCTGTCTGACTTATTTCGCTCAGCATTACACTTTCAAGATCCATCCATGTTGTCACAAATGTTCCTATATCAAATTTTCTTACCGCCGAATAGTATTCCACTGTGTATATATACCACAACTTCTTCATCCATTCATCTATCGAAGGACATTTTGGTTGTTTCCATGTCTTGGCCACCGTAAACAAAGCTGCAATGAACATTGGAGCACATGTGTCTTTATCTCTAAATGTTTTCAGATTTTTTGGGTAGATACCCAGGAGAGGGATTGCTGGGTCATATGGCAATTCTATTCGTAATTTTTTGAGGAACCTCAACACCGCCATCCATAACGGCTGCACCAGTCTGCATTCCCACCAACAGTGTATGAGGGTTCCTTTTTCTCCACAGCCTCTCCAACATTTTTTACTATTTGTCTTGTTGATGATCGCCATTCTGACTGGGGTGAGGTGATATCTCATTGTGGTTTTGATTTGCATTTCTCTGATGATTAGCGATGTTGAGCATTTTTTCATATGTCTATTTGCCATTTGTATGTCCTCTTTTGAGAAATGTCTCTTCAGGTCCTCTGCCCATTTTTCAATTGGGTTGTTTGTTTTTTTTGTTGTTGAGTTGCATGAGTTCCTTGTATATTCTGGATACTAACCCCTTATCGGAGGCACTGTTTGCAAAAATCTTCTCCCATTCAGTTGGTGGCCTCTTTATTTTGTCAATGGTTTCTTTTGCTGTGCAGAAGCTTTTAAGTTTCATATAGTCCCATTCGTTTATTTTAGCTTTTACTTCCATTGCCTTTGGAGTCAAATTCATAAAATGCTCTTTGAACCCAAGATCCATAAGTTTAGTACATAAGTTTTCATCTATGCAGTTTATTGTGTCAGGTCTTATGCTTAAGTCTTTGATCCATTTTGAATTAACTTTGGTACATGGTGACAAATAGCAGTCCAGTTTCATTCTTTTGCACGTGGCTATCCAATTCTCCCAGCACCATTTATTGAAGAGGCTGTCTTTGCTCCATTGTATGTTTTTAGCTTCTTTGTCAAAAAGTTTCTGTCCTTATTTATGTGGTTTTATTTCTGGGTTCTCATTCTATTCCATTGGTCTATGTGTCTCTTTTTTGGCCAATACCATGCTGTTTTGATTATTGTGGCCCTGTAGTACAAGCCAAAGTCAGGAAGTGTGATACCTCCATTATAGTTCTTTTTTCTTAAGATTGCTTTGGCTATTTGGGGTCTTTGGTGGTTCCAAACAAATCCGATGATTTTTTGTTCTATTTCTTTAAAATATGCCATTGGGATTTTGATGGGGATTGCATTGAATCTGTATATTGCTTTGGGTAATATGGCCATTTTAACTATGTTGATTCTTCCAATCCGTGAGCACGGAATGTCTTTCCATTTTTTTGTGTCTTCTTCAATTTCTTTCAAAAATGTCTTATAGTTTTCAGCATATAGGTCTTTCACATCCTTGGTTAAGTTTATTCCTAGGTATTTTATTCTTATTGTTGCAACTGCGAAAGGAATTGTTTTTTACATTTCTTTTTCTGAGATTTCATTGTTGGTATATAGGAAGGCAATGGACTTTTGTGCGTTGATTTTGTAGCCAGCAACTTTACTGTATTCGTTGATTGTTTCTAATAGCTTTTTGGTGGAGTCTTTAGGGTTTTCTATATATAGCATCATGTCATCTGCAAAGAGTGATAATTTAACTTCTTCATTCTCAATTTGGATGCCTTTTATTTCTTTCTCTTGCCTGATTGCTCTGGCAAGGACTTCCAACACGATGTTGAAAAGCAGAGGTGATAGGGGACATCCCTGTCGTGTTCCTGAACGCAGAGCAAAGGGCTTCAGTTTTTCTTGATTAATTATGGGCTTAGCAGAGGGCTTGTGATATATGGCCTTTATTATGTTAAGGTATTTTCCTTCTATACCCATTTTATTAAGCGTTTTAATCATAAATGGATGTTGTATCTTGTCAAATGCTTTTTCTGCATCAATTGATATAATCATATGATTTTTGTGCTTTATTTTGTTTATATGATGTATCACATTGATGGATTTGCGTATGTTGAACCATCCTTGTGCCCCGGGGATGAACCCCACTTGGTCGTGAGGAATAATCTTTTTAATGCATTGTTGTATTCGATTTGCTAGAATTTTATTTAGGATTTTTGCATCGGTATTCATCAGAGATATTGGTAAGTAGTTTTCTTTATTTTGTGCTGTCCTTACCAGGTTTTGGTACCAGGGTAATATTGGCCTCATAAAATGAGTTGGGGAGTACTGTTTCTTCTTCAATTATTTGGAAGAGTGTGCAGTATTGGTATTAGATCCTCTTTGAAGGTTTGGTAGAATTCACTAGTGAAGCCATCTGGTCCCGGACTTTTGCTTTTGGGAATGTTTTAGGTGACTGATTCAATTTCGTTACTGGTGATCGGTCTGTTTAGATTTTCCAGTTCTTCATGGTTCAGCCTTGGAAGGCTATATGTTTCTAAGAACTTATCCATTTCTTCTAGGTTGTTGAATTTGGTGGCATATAGTCCTTCATAGTATTCTTGGATGATCCTTTGTATTTCTGTGGTGTCCGTGATAACTTCCCCTTTTACGTTTCTGATTTTGTTAATCAGTGTATTCTTTCTTTTTATCTTAGTAAGTCTAGCCAAGGGTTTGTCAGTTTTGTTAATCTTCTCAAAGAACCAGCTCTTTGTCACATTAATTTTTTCTATTGTCATTTTGTTCTCTGTTTCATTTATTTCTGCTCTAATTTTTGTTATTTCCTTTCTTCTGCTGACCTTGGGTTTTACTTGTTCTTCTTTTTCTAGTTCTTTAAGGTGTAACATGAGGTTGTTTATTTGGGAGTTTTCTTGTTTCTTGAGATAGGCCTGTAATGAGATAAATTTCCCTCTTAAAACTACTTTCGCTGCATCCCAAAAATTTTGGTAGGATGTAGGCTTTGAAATTGGATATCAACTGTAAAAAGAAAGCGGAAAAAACACAAATACATTGAGACTAAACAATATACTTTTAAAGAAGTACTGGGTCAAAGAAGAAATTAGAGGAGAGATCAAAAGATACAGTTGTATTTTTTGACACATGAGGATACTGATATGTGATTGTCCAGGTGGCTGATGGGTACTAATTACAGCTCCAGTGCTGTGCAGAAAATAGAGTATGAGACTGTGAGGAGAGCAAATTCTGTGTCTCTGCTCGGACTGTTCCTCAATCCTGATGCCTTCAGTGTCAGACCCTGATGAGCAGTTTCCTGTTAACAGACCCTCGTGAGAAAGCAATGTTCTGGCACCTTCATCTTGTACTCTCAGGACAGTGAGAAATACACTTCTGTTATTGAAGCCACACAGTCTATAACATTTTACTATGAGAACCGGACACTTTATCGCTCAGGGAGGGAAAATCGAAAGCAAATGAGACAGTATGCTACTCCTTCATGAATTCTGTGATCAACCAAAGAGAAAAGATCACATGTGGGTTCACAATGTGATGTAGAAGAACTGGAATGCTCACATGTCTCTTCTGGATACCTACAATGATATAGCTAGCAAGGAAAACAGTTCACAATTTGTCCAGGATATTGAGAATGAAAATATCATGTGATCATTGATGTATACAAAATAGTGCTTAAAAACTGATGACCAGAAACTCCTCAACAGAAATCAGAACTGCACTATAGATAATGGCAAAAAGGTAGAAAAACAATATCAGGTGAACTGACGAATGCATTAGCGATGGTGGCATATGTATAAAATGACAAAAGATACAGTCATAAGGTGACAGAAGTCTTGATGCTGGCCTCCGCAGGAAGGTATGGTGAGGAAATAGCAAGAAAGAAGCTAGTATCACAAGGCCACATATGTTGTCTCTCTATTAAGATAACAGAGAGACTATATCAAATTCACAGGGAAAGAAGTAAGGTCAGTGTTTGCCAGGGTGCAAGTTGTGGGGCAACGTGAATAGGAAGTGGAAGTTGCATGGCTTGTTTTTCTTTTGATTGCTTGTAATAGAATAAATGTTAATAGACAGCAGGGATTGAGGAATCCACAATGCTGTTGGCATATGACAAAACTGAATTGTATTTTTTAAGGTTCCAAGGACAAACTTGTGGTGTGAATTTTACCCGAAACTTGTAAGGTATAGTCCAAGTAGGGCAACTCTCCAAAACTGCAAGTCCACTAATGTTTTCATGTCCCCGTCTCCTAGCCTGTTTGGTCTGCATGAGAAAGCTCTTCATTTCTACAAACGAACACTCCCTGTGATATTTAAGTCCCAATGGGAGAAGTCCCTGGTTAGAAATAAGTGTGGTGGTGGATAATTGCCTGATGGAGTAGATTACCGTTTTACAGAGAGTACTGACTTTGTAAAGGAGTTTTCACAGATTTCATTCACTGTGAATTGAAAAGGAGAGAATAATTACACATTGAAAGAAGTCTCTGAAACAAAATGTGATGGACTTCCTCACCTGTGAGCATAGATATTTTCATGGAGTGTAAAGGAAAGATTGGTCAGAGAGCAGGGCAATGGCTGTGGTCTCTTTGGATTCAAGCCTGGGCTACCCTGAAGGACTTGGAGTATAAATCAAGCTAAAACTCAGATTGTTGTGGATCTGCTGTGCCTCTCCCTATCTTTTCCATGTTTCTGATGGCCTCCTATGGCATTGCTGTATTCTTCAGCTTTTACATGTTGTGCATGTTGTTGTGTATTACTTTAATAGTCTGATCTTCATAATTGAGGAAACATTCCCGATTTTCACCCTTTTACTCATAGAGTCTGTATATTTTGCATGTGGGACTCCACGTATGATCAGAGAATCTATCATGACTTCCAATTCTTTCTTGTGTCACCTGCTAAGGGGTGGCCGGGAGTGTCTTCTCCCGGTAGAATCCAGTGCCTTTGACAAGTAGAATATGGAGAACTACAGTATATACTGAGAGAGCGTCTGAGTTAACACATAATGAAAGTGGACTTTCCTTTCTTTTTAGGTAATTGCAGGTGAACCTGACCTCTACTGAATTACTTCCAACCCTCTCAAATCAGCCAGTTGATAGGCACATATATGGGAATTCATATGGCAGAACTATGGAGAACCTAATGCCTGTCAGAACTGACAGAGCAACATACGAATGTGTATCCTTCCTCTCCATGTACCAACACTCACTTGACATTATTCAGCGAATCATGAGGACAATCAAGAACCTGATGCACCAACTTGCCAGGTATTATAAGTAGTTCTTCAAATATATGGTGGTGGGAGGAGAACTGACTCTGGGTTGTGAAAAAACAATGGGATTTATAGATGATGTAATACAGAATTGTACAACTGAAATCTATGTAATTTCACTAACAATTGTCACCCCAATAAATTTAGAAAAATAATAAGTTGTTCTTCTTGAAAATTACCATCAGAGACTAGAATACCTGATCTGCTTCTACCTGGAGCTCACATTCAATTGTAAACACTCTTTGAGGTGGCTATTTATGCATCCAGTGTTCACACAAACTGCATGTTAGTTCTTGCTCCTCTTTGAAGTGGCAAGGTGATTCCTGGGACATCATTTTGTCTGTGCCCATTTGCCTGTGAAGTATGTAAAAAAAAAAAAAAACCTCTACAGAGCACAGAGAATGGTGAAGTCACACTCAGTGCTCAAAGTGGAAGGACACTCCTTGATAAGTCTCTGTGCAACAAATGATCCAAAAGACTTCTGTGGCTGAGGCATCCTAAAGACGTGTTGATGATATCACAGTTGCCTATTTGTAACACATGTGGGTACTGAAATGTGATGGCCAGGCTGCTGGTGGGCATGGATTAAATCTCCAGTGCTGGGCAGAAAACAGATGTCAGTCGGA
Source organism: Rhinolophus sinicus (assembly GCF_057876585.1). Taxonomy (NCBI): domain Eukaryota; kingdom Metazoa; phylum Chordata; class Mammalia; order Chiroptera; family Rhinolophidae; genus Rhinolophus; species Rhinolophus sinicus. The sequence goes on from NW_028290712.1 coordinate 4,742,595, forward strand.
GAGGAGAGCAACTTTTGTGGCTCTGCTCAGGCTGTTCCTTCCTCCTGATGCCCTCAGCGTCAAACCATGCTGAGCAGTTTTCTGTTTACAGACACTCCTGAGAAAGCAATGTTCAGGCACTTTCATCTTAAACTTTCAGGATTGTGAGAAATACACTTATCGTATTGAAGCCACGCAGTCTATAATTTTTTGCTACAAAAATCGGACACTTTGTCAGGCAGGGAGGGAAAATCGAAAGCACAATGAGACAATATGCTACTCCTTTAAGAATGCTGTGATCAACCAAAGAGAAAAGATCACATGTTCATTGACAATGCAATGAGAAAGAACAAGAATGCTCAAATAACTCTGGTAGATACATAGAATGATGTGGGTACCATGGAAAACAGTTCACAAAATGTCCATATTGTTGAGAATGATAATACCACATGACCATTGATATGTACACAATAATATTCAAAACGGATCCCGAGAAACTCCTAAACAGAATTCAGAACTACAGTGTAGATAAGGTCACAAATGTGCAACCACAATATCAGGTCAACTGATGAATGCATTAATGAATATTTTATAGGTATAAACTGAAACAAAATACAGTCATAAATGTGACAGCAGTCCTGATGCTGGCCACCGGAAGAAATTTACTTGAGAAATGGCAACAGAAAGACGCTAGCATCCAAAGGTATCATACGGTGTCTCTCGATTAAGATAACAGACAGAATATGTCAAATTCATAAGGAAAGAAGGCAGGTCAGTGTTTTCCCAGGTGCAAGGTGTGGGACACCGTGGATGGGAAGGGAAAGTGGCATGGTTTGTGTTTCTATTGATTGCTTGTAATCAGAAAAATGGTATTAGACAGCAAGGATTGTGGAATGCACAATGCTGGCAGCATATTAGATAACTGAATTCCATTTTTTAAAGGTTTCAATGACAAACTGGTGGTTTGAATTTTACCTAAATAATATAAGGGATATTCCCAGTAGGGCACCTCCCCTAAACAACTAGTCCTCTAATGTTGTGATGTCCCTGCCTCCTAGACCCTTTGGGCTAAATGGGAAAACTCCTCAGTTCTAAACAAACACTTCAGTAAAATTTAGGTCCCAATCAGAGAATTGCCCATGCCTGAAATAAGTGGTTGGTGGATATTCGCCTGAAGGAGTAGATTACCATTTTACAGAGAGAGCACTGATTCTGGAAAGGACTTTTCACACATTTCATTCTCTGTGAATTGAATGGGAGAGAATCAATACACATTGAAAAAAGTCACTGAAACAAAACGTGATGGGCCTCCTCACCTGTGAGCATCAATATTTCCTTCAAGTGGAAAGGACAGATTGGTCAGAGAGTTGGAGCAATGACTGTGGTCTTATGTGGGGTTCAAGTCTGGGCTATCCTGAGGGACATGGAGTATAAAGTAGGCTAAAACTCGTATTGTGTATCCTTTCTCTTCGTGTACCAACATTCCCTTGACACTACTCAGCAAATGATGAAGACTATCAAGAAGCTGATGCACCAACGTGCTAGGTATGATAAATGGTTCTTGTTGAAAATCACCATCGGAGACTAGAAGACCTGATCTGCTTCTATCTGGAGCTCACATTCATCTGGTAACTCTCTTTGATGGGGCACTTTATGGAGCCAGTGTTCACACCAACTGCAGGTCAGTTCTTTCTCATCTTGACATGGCAAGTTAGTTCCTGGCGAGTCATTTTGGCTGTGCCCATTTGCCTCTGAAGTACTAAAAAATAAGCTTTACAGATCACAGACAATGGTGAAGTCATACTCAAGGCTCAAAGTAGAAGGACTGATCTGGGTAAGTCTCTGGGTAGCAAATGGACCAAGGCACACATGTGGATGCACCTTACTGGAGAGGGGATGAAGATGTAACAGTTGTCTTTTTGTGACATATGAGGATACTGATATGTAATTGGCCAGGCTGCTGCTGGGCCCGGATTACAGCTCCAGTGCTGGACAGACAACAGAGTGTGAGTCTGTGAGATCTACTTCTGTGGATTTGTTCGGGCTGTTCCTTCCTCTTGATGCCCTCAGCATCAGACCCTGTTCAGCATTTTCCTGTTGATAGACCCTCCTGAGAAAGGAATGTTCTGGCACCTTCATCCTGAACTTTCAGGATGGTGAGACTTACACTTCTATTATTGAAGCCACACAGTCTATAACATTTTGCTATGATAATCAGACACTTTGTCAGTCAGAGGGAAAATCAAAAGCACAATGAGACAATAAGTTATTCCTTGAAGAATGCTGTAATCAACCAAAGAGAAATGATCACATGGGCGTTGACAATCTGGTGTGGAAGTACTGGAACCCAAAATGGCTCTGTTGGGTACATAGAATGATATAGCTACCATGGAAAAGTTTTTGCTATTTGTCCAGTAGGTTGAGAATGAAAATATCATGTGATCATTGACATATACACAATAGTTTTATAAATGGATGCCCAAAACTCCTAAACATAATACAGAACAACATTCTAGATAATGGCAACACATAGAACACTATATCAGGTCAAGTGATGAATGCATTAACGAAAGTAGTATATGTATACAATTAAATAAGACACAGTCACAAATGTGACAAAGTCCTGATACTGGCCACAACAATAGAGTATCTTGAGAAATTGACAAGAGAGGGAACCGACCATCCCTTGTCAACATACCTTGTCTCTCTATTAAGGTAACAGACCAACATTGTCAAAATTCATAGTGAAATAAGACAGTTCTGTATTTTCTAGGGAGCAAGGTGTGGGGCTACATGGATGGGAAGTGAAAGTTGTACGGTTTGGGTTTCTATTTATTGCTTGTTATCATAAAACATGGTATTAGAAAGCAAGTATTGAGGCAAGCACAATGCTGGTGACATATATCAAAACTGAATTGTATCTTTTAAAGCCCCCAATTTCAAACTGTTGGTGTGAATTTTACCAAAACAATGTAAGGATATTTCCAATAGGCCTCCTCTCATAAAACACAAGTCCTCCAATGTTGTGATGGCCCTGGCTTGCAGACACTTTGGCCTACATGAGATAGCTCCTTAGTTCTAAAAACAAAGACAGTCAATCAAATTTAGGTCCCAATGGCAGAAGTGCCCTTGATAGAAATAAATGTGGTGGTGCATATTTGCCTGATGGAATAGATTGACATTTTACAGAGAAAGAAATTATTTTGGAAAGGTGTTTTCACAGATTTCATTCACTGTGAACTCAAAGGCAGGGGGAATCATTACGCATTGAAAAATTCTCTGAAACAACTCTGGCTGAGACTCCACACCTGTGAGCATAGATATTTCCTTTGAGTGGAAAGGAAGGATTGGTCTGAGAGCCAGGGCAGTGGCTGTGGTCTCTTGAGCTGTTCAAGCCAAGTCAACCTGAAAGATCTTGAGTCTAAATCAGGCTAAAACTCGGATTGTTGCTGATCTTCTGTGCTTCTCCCATTCTCTTCCGTGTTACTGAGGGCCTCATATGGCATGCTTATCTGTTTCATCTTTTACATTTTTTGTATCTATGTGCTTTTCTTTAGTACTCTATTCTGGATAATTGAGTCAACTGTCCCAATTTTCACAATTTTACCAAAATACTGTGTACATATTGAATGGGAGACTTGATGTGTGGTCAGAGAATCTATCGTGATTTAGTATTCTGTGTTATGTCTCCTGCTAAGACATGCGAGAGTGACTTCCAGGGAGAAATTCAGGGTCTTTGACAAGTAGAATATGGTGAACTACAGCATATCCTGAGCCTTCTTGTAAGCCCACACACAAAGAAAGTGGACCTTCCTTTCTTTCTTAGGTAATTCCTGGAGAACCTGACCTCTACTGAATTACACCCAACCCTCTGAAATCAGCCAGTTAATAGGCATGAATCAGGAGATTCAGATGGCTAAATGATGGAGGTCATCCTGCCTGTCAGAACTGAGAGAGTACCATACAAATGTGTATCATTCTTCTCCATGTATCAACAATCCCTTAGATCTATTCATTAAATGATGAGGACAATCAGAAACCTGATGCCCCGACCTGCTATGTGTGATAAGTGGTTTTTGTTGAAAAGCAATATCAGAGATTAGAAGACCTAATCTGCTTCTACCTGGAGGTCACATTCATCTGGTAATACTCTTTGATGAGGCTCATTTTGGAGCAAGCGCTGACACCAACTGAATGTCAGTTCTTGCTCCTCTTTGAAACCATAAGCTGGTTCCTGGCAAGTCATTATGGCTGGGCCCAAGGGCCTCTGTAATATGAGAAATAAGTCTCTATGGAGCATAGAGAATGGTGAAATCACACTCAGGGCTCAAAGTGGAAGGACTGTCCTGGATAAGTCTCTGGGTAGCATATGGTCCAGGACACCTCTGTGGATGAGGCCTACATAAGAGGGTAAGATGTCACAGTTGACATTTTGTGACACATGAGGAAACTGATATGTGATTGTCCCGGTAGCTGCTGGGAATAGATTACAGCTCCAGTGATGGTCAGAATACAGAATGTGAGTCTGTGAGGAGAGCAAATTCTGTGGCTATGGTCGGGCTGTTCCTTTCTCCAGATATACTCAGCGTCAGATCCTGCTTTGCAGTTTCCTGTTGACAGACCCTCCTGAGAAAGCAACATTCTGGCACCTTCATCATGTGCTTTCAAGACAGTGAGAAATACACTTCTGTAATTGAAGCCACACAGTCCATAATTTTTGCTATGAATATCGGACACTTCATCACTCAGGGAGGGAATATCGAAAGTACAATGAGATGATATGCTATTCCTTCAAGAATGCTGTAATCAATGAGGAGAAAATAACACAAGTGCATTGACAATGTGATGTGGAGGAACTTTTATGCTCTCATGTCTTTGCTGGATACATAGGATGATATGGTGACCATGGAAAACTGTTGGCAATTTGTCCAGTATGTTGAGAATGAAAATACCATGCAACCATTTTTATATACAAAGTAATGTTTAAAACAGATGCCCAGAAACTCCTAAACAGAATTCTGTATTGCACTGTAGATAAGGGCAAAAATGTAGAAACACAATATCAGGTCAACAGATGAATGCATTAGCAAAGGTTGCATATGTAGAAAAAGAAACATGATACAGGCATTGAGGTGACAGAGGTCCTGATGCTGTCCACAGGAAGAAAGAATCTTGAGAAACTGGCAAGAGAAAGAAGCTGGCAGCCTAGGTTTCTTACACTGTCTCTCGAAAAATGTGCTCGAATGGCAATGTCAAATTCATAGGGAAAGAAGGCAGGTCAGTGCTTGCCATGGTGCAAGGTGTGGGGCAGCGTAGATGGGAAGTGAAAGTTGCATGGCTTGGGTTTCTATTGATTGCTTGTAGTTAGAAAAATGGTATTAGACAGCAAGGATTGAGGAAAGCACAATACTCTTGGCATATTACAAAACTGTTTTATATGTTTTAAAGGTTCTAATGGCAAACTGGTGGTGTGCATTGCACCAAAAAATATGTGAGATATTCCCATAAGGCACATGTCATAAACCACAAGTCCTCTAATGTTGTGATGGCCATGCCTCCTAGACATTTTGGTCTAAGTGAGAAAGCTCCTCAGTTCAAAAAACCAAACACTGCCAGTGAAATTTAGGTCCCAACGGGAAAAGTGCCCTTGCTAGAAATAAGTGTGGTGGAAGATATTTGCCTAAGAAGCAGATTGCCGTTTAACACAGAGAACACTGATTTTGGAAAGGAGTTTTTGCAGATTTCATTCACTATGAATTGAAAGGTAGAAAATGACTACACATTGAAAGACATCTTTAAAAAAAACATGATGGGTCTCCTCACCTGTGAATGTAGATATTATCTTCAAGTGGAAAGGAAGGATTGGTCAGAGAGCCAGGACAATGGCTGTGGTCTCTTGCATCTTTCAAGCAAGGCTCTCCTGAAGGACCTGGAGTCTAAATCTGGCTAAACTTGGATTGCTCTGGATTTGCTCTGCTTCTCCCATTCTCTTCCATGTTACTGAGGGCCTCCTATGGCATGACTTTCTGTTTTATCTTTTACATTTTGCACATGTTGTGTGTGTTACTTTAATACTGTGATTTTCATAATTGAGGAAACATTCCCAGTCTTTACACTTTTTCCATAGAGTCTGTACATTTTGCATGTGGGACTCCATGTGTGCTCAGAGAATCTATCATGACTTCCAAATCTTTGTTACATCACCTGCTAAGCTGTGGCAGAGAGTGAATTCCCCAGAGAAATTCAGTGTCTTTGACAAGTAGAATATTGAGAACTACAGTATATATTGAGCTAGCTACTGAGCCCACACACAAATAAAGAGGACTTTCCTTTCTTTATAAGGCAATTCCTGGAGAACCTGACCTTTACTGAATTACTTCCAAATGTCTGAAATCAGCCTGTTCTTATGCACATACTGGGGAATTCAGGTGGCAAACCCAAGGATCTGACCCTAACTGTCAACACTGACAGTGCACCATAAAATTATATATTCTTCCTCTCCATGTACCATCATTCATTTGACACTACTCAGCACATGATGAGTACTATAAAGAACTTGATTCCCAAACTTGCTAGGTATGATAATTGTTCTGGTTGAAAATACCATCAGAGACTATAAGTCCCAATCTGCATCTCTTGGAGCTCAGGCATCTGGGAACACACTTTGATGGGGCACTTTTGGAAACAGCGCTTACACCAACTGCATGTCATTTCTTGCTCCTCTTTGAAGTGGCAAGATGATTCCTGGGAAGTTATTTTGCCTGGGACCAAGGGCCTTCAGAGTATGAGAAAGATGGGTCTATGGAGCACAGAGAAGGTTGAGTTCACATTCAGAGGTCAAAGTGGAAGGACTGTCCTGGATAAGTCTCTGGGCAGCAAATGGTCCAAGACACATGTTTGACTGTGGCCTCCTGGAGAGGGGATTATGATGTCACTGTTGTGTATTTGTGAACCATGCAGATACTGACATGTGATTGGTCAGTCTGCTGTAGGGCACAGATTAAAGCTCCCGTGTGGATTGACAACAAAGTGTGAGTCTGTGAGGAGAGTGACTTCTGTAGCTCTACTAGGGCTGGTCCTTCCTACTGTATTCATCAGGATAAGACACTGCTGAGCAGTTTCCTGTTGATAGACCCTCATGAGAAAGTAACATTCTGGCAGTTTCATCCTGGAATTTCAGGACAGTGAGAAATACACTTTTGATATTGAAGCCATGCAGTCTATAACATTTTGCTCTGAAAATTGGGCACTTTATCTGTCAGGGAGGAAAAATCAAAAGCACAATGAAACAATATGCTACTCCTTCAATAATGCACAATCAACGAGAAAAGATCACATGTGTGTTGACAATGTGTTGTGGAAAAGTGGAACACTCACATGTCTCTGGTGGATACATATAATGTTATAGCTACCGTGGAAAACTTTTCACTATTTGTCCTGTATGTTGAGAATGAAAATCATGCATCATTGATAGATACACAATAGTATTTAAAACGGATGCCCATAAACTCCTAAACAGAATTCAGAACTGTCCCCTAGATAATGGAAAAATGTAGAGACACAATATCAGGTCAACTGATGAATGCATTAGCGAAGGTAGTAGATGTATACAATGAAATAAGGTAGAGTCATAAAGGTGACAGAGTACTGATGGTGGCCACTGCAGGAAAGGATCTTGAGAAATCGGAAAGAGAAAGAAGATAGTGACCCAAGGCCATATATGCTGCCTCTCCATTGATATAACAGACCAACAATGTCATATTCAGAGGAAAAAAAGGCAGGTCAATGTTTAACAGGATGCAATGTGTGGGCAGCATGAATAGGAAGTGAAATTTGCATGTCTTGGGTTTTTCTTGATTGCTTTATTCAGACAAATGGTATTAGACAGCAAGGATTGAGGAAAGCACAATGCTGTTGGCATATTACAAAACTGAATTATATTTCTGAAGGTTCCAATGGCAAACTGGTTGTGTGAATTCCCCCAAACAATGTAAGGGCTATTCCCAGTAGGGTACGTCTCCAAAACTCAAGTCCTCTAATGTTTTAATGGCTCTGCCTCCTAGACCATTTTGGGGTACATGAGAAAGCTCCTCATTTCTAAAAACAAACACTGCCAGAGGAATTTAGTTCACAATGGGAGTACTGCCTTTGCTAGAATTAAGTTTGGTGGTAGATATTTGCCTGAAGGAGTAGATTAGCATTTTCAGGAGAGAACACTGATTTTGGAATGAGTATCCACAGATGTCATTTACTATGAACTGAAAGGGAGAGAATCATTACATATTGAAAGAAGTCGCTGAAACAAATCATGTAGGGCAATATCACCTGAGAGTGAAGATATTTCCTTCGAGTGGAAAGGAAGGATTGATCAGAGAGCCGGAGCAACACCTGTGGTCTCTTGCAAAGTGTAATCCTGGACTATCCTGAAGGACCTAGAGTCTAAATCATGCTAAAACTTCTATTGCTGCTGATCTGCTGTGAAGTTGAAGGAGAATCCTAGATAAGTCTTTGGACAGCAAATGGTTAAAGGTACTTCTGTGTCTGTGGCCTCCTGGAGAGGGTCTATGATGTAAAAGTTGTCTTTATGTGACATATGAGGATATTGATATGTGATTGCTCCGGAGGCTGCTGGGCACAGATTAAAGCTCCAGTCCTGGGCCGACAAGAGATTGTGAATCGGTGAGGAGAGCAACTTCTGTGGCTCTGCCTGGTCTGTTCCTTCCTCCTGATGCCCTCAGCATCAGACCCTGCTGAGCAGTTTCCTGTTTACAGAGACACCTGAGAAAGCAACGTTCTGGGACCTTCATCTTGGACTTTCAGGACAAGGAGAAATACACTTATCTTATTGAAGCCACACAGTCTATAACGTTATGCTATGAAAATTGGACAGTTTATCAGTCAGGGAGGGGAAATTGAACACACAATGAGACAATATGCTACTCCTTCAGGATGCTCTGATCAACCAAAGATAAAATATCACACGTGCCTTGACAGTGCGATTTGGTAGAACTGGAACACTCACATGTCTCTTCTGGATACATAGAATGATATAGCTACATAGGAAAACAGTTCCCTATTGTCCAGGATTTTGAAATTGAAAATATCACATGACCATTGATATATACACAATACTGTTTAAAAACGGTTGCCCAGAAATTCCTAAACAGAATTCAGGACTGCAGTGTAGATAATGGCAAAATGTAGTAACACAATATCAGGTCAACTGATGAATCCATAAGAGAAGGTGGTATGTATATAAAATGAAACAAGATACAGTCATAAATGTGACTGCAGTCATGATACTGGACACAGCAAGAAAGTAGCTTGAGAAATTCACAAGACAAAGAAGCTAGTATCCAAATGCCACATATGATGTCTCTTCATTACGATAACAGAATGACAATGTCAAATTCCTAGGGAAAGAAGACAGGTCACTGTTTGTCTTGGTTCATGGTGTGTGGCAGCGTGGATGGGAAATGAATGTTGTATGTCTTGGGTTTCTGTTGATTGCTTGTAATCAGAAAAATGGTATTAGACAGCAAGGATTGATGAAAGCACAATGCTGTTGGCATATTACAAAACTGAATTGTGTTTTAAAGGTTCCAATGGCAAAGTTGTGTGAATTTTACCAAAACAATGTAAGGGATATTCCCAGTACGGCACCTCTCATAAACCACAAGTCCTCTAATCTTGTGATAGCGCTGCCTCCTAGACACTTTGGGCTTCATGAGAAAGCTCTTCAGTTCTAAAAACAAACACTGACAGTGAAATTTAAGTCCCAATGGGAGAAGTGCCCTTGCTAGAAATAAGAGTGTTGGTGGATATTTTCCTGATGGAGTCATTTCACTTTTTCAGAGAAAACACTGATTTTTGAAGGGATTTTCACAGGTTTCATTCACTGTGAATTGAAATGGAGAGAATCGCTACCCATTGAAAGAAGTCTCTGAAACAAATGGTGATGGGCCTCCTCACCTGTGAACATGCAGATTCCCTTTAAGTGGAAAGGAAGGATTGGTCAGAGAGCCATGGTAAAATCTGTGGTGTCTTGCACGCTCAACACAATGCTATCCTGAAGGATCTGGAGACTAAATCAGGCTAAAACTTGGATTGTGGTGGATCTGCTATGCCTCTCCTATTCTATTCTATGTTACTGAAGGTCTCCTATGGCATGACTTTCTGTGTCATCATTACATTTAGCGCATGTTTTGTGCATTTCCTTAATACTCTGATCTTCACAATTGAGGAAGAATTCCCTATTTTCACAATTTTACTCATAGTGTCTGTACATTTTGCATGTGGTACTCCATGTGTGGTCAGAGAATCTATCGTGACTTCCAATTCTGTATTATGTCACCTGCTAAGGGGTGGCAGATAGTGAGTTCCACAGAGAAATTCAGTGTCTTTGAAAAGTAAAATATGGAAAACTACGGTATATACTGAGCCAGATTCTAAGCCCACAGTCAAGGAAAGTTGACCTTACTTTCTTCCTCAGGTAATTCCTGGCAAACCTGACCTCTACTGAATTACATCCAAACCTCTAAAATCTTCTGTTTTTAGGCATGTATCAGGGAATACAGATGGCGGTCCCATGGAGCCCATTATGCCTGTAAGAACTGACAGAGCAACATATCTATGGGTATCCTTCCACTCCATGTACCAACACTCCTTTGAAACTATTCAGCAAATGATGACAATCAAGAACCTGATGAGCAAAACTTGCTAAGTATGATAATGGTTCTGGTTGAAAATCACCATCAGAAACTAGAAGACCTGATATGCTTCAATATGGAGCTTGCATTCATCCAGGACACTCTTTGATTGGGCACTTTTTGAGAACAGCGCTCAAACCAACTGCATATAAGTCCTTGCTCCTCTTTAAAGTGCCAAGGTGATTCCTGCCAAGTCATTTTTGCTGGGCCCAAGGGCCTCTACTGTATGAGAATGATGGCTCTACGGAGCATGGAGAATGATGTAGTTACACTCAGGGCTGAAAGCCTGTCCTGGATAAGTCTCTTGGCAGCTACTGGTCCAAGGCACCTCTGTGGCTGTGGCATCCTGGAGCGGGGATGATGATGTCACAGTTGTCTTTCTGTGACACTTGAGGATCTTCAGCAAATATACACCAACATACTTATTTCTAGCATGGGCTATTCACCCATGGGACATAAATTTCACTGGCAGTGTTGGTTTTAGAACTGAGGAGCTTTCTCATGTAGCCCAAAGTGACTAGAAGGCAGGGCCATCCCAACATTAGAGGATTTGTAGTTTAGGAGATCTGCAATACTGGGAATATCCCTTACATTGTTTAGGTAAAATTCACACCACCAGATTGCCATTGGAACCTTTAATAAATGCAATTCCATTTTGTAATATGCCAACAGCATTGGGCTTTCCTGAATCCGTGCTATCTAGTAACATTTTTCTGATGGCAAGCAATCAATAGAAACCCAAGCCATGCAACTTTCACATCCCATTCACGCTGCCCCAAAACTTGTGCCCTGGAAACACGGACCTTCCTTCTCTCCCTATGAATTTGACATTGTCAGTCTGCTATCTTAATCAAGAGACAGCATGTGATATCTTGGGATGTAGCTTCTTCTCTTGCCAATTTCTCTGTGACTTTCTTGCACTGTCATACATAAGGACTACTGTCACCTTTATGACTCTATCTTGTTTTATTTTATACATATACCACCTTCGCTAATGCATTCACCAGTTGACCAGATAATGCTTTTTTACTTTTGAGATATTATCTACACTGCAGTTCTGAATTCTGTTTTAGGAGTTTCTGGGCATCTGTTTTAAACATTATTGTGTATATATCAATGGTCCTGTGACATTTTCATTCTCAACATCCAGTAAAATTAGTGAACTGATTTCCTAATATAGCTGTATCATTCTATGCATCCAGAAGAGACATGTGAGTTCTTCCATATTACACTGTCTATGAACATGTGATCTTTTCTTTTTTGGTTGATCACAGAATTCTTGAGGGAGCAGAATATTGTCTCATTGTGTTTTTGATTTTACCTCCCTGACTCATAATGTGTCTAGTTTCCATAGCAAAATATTATAGACTGTGTGGACTCAATAACAGAATTTTATTTATCACCATCCTGAAAGTCCAAGATGAAGGTGCCAGAACGTTCCTTTCTCAGGAGGGTCTGTCAGCAGGAAACTGCTAGACAGTGTCTCAAGTTCAAGGCATCAGGAGGAATGCCACAGCCACAGAATTCACTCTCCTCATAGAATCACTCTCTGGTGTCTGCCCAGCACTGGAGCTGTAATCTGTGCCCACCACCCACCTGGCCAATCGCATATCAGTATCCACTTGTGTCACAAAAAGACAACTGTGACATCATCATCCCCGATCCAGGAGGCTGCAGCCACAGAGATATTTTGGACCATTTGCTACACACAGACTTATCAAGGACAGTCCTTCCACTTTGTACCCTGTGTGTGACTACACCATTCTCCGTGCTCCGTAGAACCTTTTTTCTCATACTACAGAGGTCCTTGGGCCCAGCCATAATGACTTGTCCAGAATCATCTTGCCTCTTCAAAGAGGAGGCAGAACAGACATGAAGTTGGTGTGAGCACTGAGTCCAAAAAGTGCATCATCAAAGAGTGGTACCGGATGAATATGTGCTCCAGTTAGATGCAGATCGGGTCTTCTAGTCTCTGATGGTGATCTACAAGAAGAACCACTTATTACACATTAGGAAGTTGGGGCATCATGTTCTTGATTGTCTTCATCATTTGCTAAGTATTTTCAAGAGAATTTAGTACACAGAGAGGAAGGATACACATTTGTATGGTGCTCTCTCAGTACTGACAGGCCGGGTGAGCTCCATCGTTCTGCAATCTGAATCCCCCAATATGTGCCTATCATCCGGCTTATTTCAGAGGTTTGGATGTCATTCAGTAGAGGTCAGGTTCACAAGGCATTACCTAAGAAAGAAAGGATGGTCAACTTTCTTTGTTTGTGGGCTCAGTAGCTGGCTCAGTATATACCATAGTTCTCCATGTCCTACTTGTCAAAGACAGTGAATTTCTTAAGGGGAAGACACTCTCTGCCACCCCTTAGCAGGTGATGTAACAAAGAATTGGAAGTCACGATAGATTCTCTGATGACACATGGAGTCCCACATGCAAAATGTACAGACTCTATGAGTAAAAGGATCAAATTTGGGAAGGTTTCCTCAATTAAAAATATCAGAGTATAAAGTAACGCACACAACATGCACAAAATGTAAAAGATGAAAGAGCTATGTATGTCATAGGAGACCCTCAATAAAATGAAAGACAATGGGAGAGGCACAGAAGAACCACAGCTATCTGAGTTTTAACTTGATTTAGACTCCAGGTCCTTCAGGATAGCCCAGGCTTAAACCCGCAAGAGACCACAGACATTGCCCTGGCTGTCTAACCAACCTTTTTTTTCCACTTCAAGGAAATATCTATCCTCACAGGTGAGGAGACCCATTATGTTTTGTTTCAGAGACCTCTTTCAATACATAAAGATTCTCTCCCATTCAATTTACTATGAATGAGAGGTGTGAAAACACATTTACAAAATCAGTGCTCACTGTAAAATTGTAATGTAGTCAATCAGGCAAATATCCACCACCACACTTAATTCTAGCAAGTGCACTTCTGCCATTGGGACCTAAATTTCAATGGCAGTGTTTCTTTTTTTGAACTGAGGTGCTTTCTCGTGTAACCCAAATGGTCTAGGAGGCATGGCCATCACAACATTAGATGACTTGTGTTGCATGATAAGTGTCCTACAGGGATTATCCCTTACATTGTTTTGGTAAAATTCACACCACCAGATTGCCATTGGAACCTTTAAAAAATACAATTCACTTTTGTAATAGACCAACAGCATTGTTCTTTCCTCAGTCCTTGCTGTCTAATACCATTTTTCTGATGACAAGCAATCAATAGAAATTCAAATTATGCAACTTCCACTTCCTATCAACGCTGCCCCACATCTTGCACTTTTGTAACACTGACCTGCCTTCTTACCCTATGAATTTGACCTTGTTGGGTTATTATCTGAACAGAAGACAGCTTATGTCACCTTGGGATACTTGCTTCTTTCTCATGCTAATTTCTCAATGTGCTTTCTTGTGGAGGTCAGTAAAAGGACTTCTGTCCCCTCAATGAATGTATCTTGTTTCATTTTATGCATATACTATATTTAGTAATACATTAATCAGTTGACCTGATATTGTGGTTCTCCATTTTTGCAGTTCTGAATTTTGTTTAGGAGTTCCTGGGCATCCATTTAAATCAAATTTTGTATATATATCAATGGTCACATGATATTTTCATTCTCAACGTACTGGACAAATGGTAAACTGTTTTCCACTGTACCTATAATATTCTATGTATTCAGGACAGACATGTGAGTGTTCCAGTTTTTCCACATTTCTATGTCAAGGCACATGTGACCTTTTCTCTTTGGTTAATCACAGCATCGTGAAGGAGTAGCATATAGTCTCATTGTGCTTTCTATTTTCCCTCCCTGACTGATAAAGTCTGATTTTCACCGCAAAATGTTATAGACTGTGTGGCTTCAATAACAGAAATGTGTTTCTCACTGTTCTGCAAGTCCAAGATGAAGGTGCCAGAACATTGCTTTCTCAGAGGGTCTGTCAACAGGAAACTGCTCATCAGGGTCTGACGCTGAGGGTATCAGGAGGAAGGAACAGCCCAAGCAGAGCCACAAAATTTGCTCTCCTCACAGACTCCCACTCTGTTGTCTGTCCAGCACTGGAGAAGAAATCTGTCTCCAGCAGCCACCTGGGCAATCACATATCAGTATCCTCATGTGTTACAAAATACAACTGTGATATCATCATCCCCTCTCCAGGAGGGCACAGCCACAGAGGTGCCTTGGGCCATTTGCAGCCAGAGGTTATCCAGGCTAGTCCTTTCACTTTGAACCCTGATTGTGACTTCACCGTTCTCTGTGCTCTGTACAGTCCTCTTTCTCACACTACAGAGTCCCCAGTGCCCAGCAATATTGACTTGCCAGGAATCAACCTGCCTCTTCAACGAGTAGCAAGAAATGACATGCAGTTGGTGTCATCATTGGCTCCAAAATGTGCTCCAACAAACAGTGTTACTGGATGAATGTCAGCTCCAGTAGAATCAGGTGGGGTCATCTCGTCTCTGATGGTGAATTTCAACAACAGGCACTCAGCATATTTAGCAAGTTGGGGCATCAGGTTTTTGATTGTCCTCATCATTTGCTGAGTAGTATCATGGGAGTTTTGGTACACGGAGAGGAAGGATACACAGTTGTATGGTGCTCAGTTCTGACAGGCAGAATGGTCTCTATGGGTCTACCATCTGAATTTCCTGATGTGTGCCTATCACCCACTGATTTCAGAGGGTTGGGTATAACTCAGTAGAAGTCAAGTTCACCAGGAATTACCTATGAAAGAAAGGAAGGTCCACTTTCTTTGTGCGTGGGCTCAGTAGCTGGCACAGTATATGCTGTAGTTCTCTATATTCTGCATTATCAGGACACTGAATTTCTCTGGGGAAGACACTCTGTGCCACCCTTAACAGGTCACTTAAAAAAGAACTAGAAATCACGATAGATTCTCTGACCACACATGGAGATCCACATGCAAAATGTACGAACTCTTTGAGAAAGTGTGAAAATTGGAAAGGTTTCTGAACTATGAAGATAATAGTATTAAAGAAACGCACCTAACATGCACAAAATGTAGAAGATGAAACAGATAGGTATGACATAGGAGGCCGTCCGTAACATGGAAGAGAATGGGAGAGGCATAGCAGATCGACATTAATCTGAGTTTTAGCCTGATTGAGACACCGGATTCCTCAGGGTAGGCCTGGCTTGAACACTGCACGAGAACATTGCCCCTGCTCTCTGACCAATCCTCCTTGCCACTGGAAGGAAATATCTACATTCACATGTTAGGAGGCCCATAGTGTTTTGTTTCAGATACGTCTTTGAATGTGTAATGATTCTCTGTCTTTCAATTCACAGTGAATGAAAACTGTGAAATCCCTTTTTGAAAATCAGTGCTCTCTCTGTAAAACATCAAGCTACTCCATCAGACATATATCCACCACCACACTTATATCAATCAAGGGCACGCCTCTCATTGGGACCTCAATTTCACTGGCAGTGTTTCTCTTTAGAACTGAGGAGCTTTCTCGTGTAGGCGAAATGTTCTAGGAGGCAGGGGCATTACAACGCTAGACGACTTGTGGCTTATGAGAGGTGCCCTACTGGGAATATCTCTTACGTTGTTTAGGTAAGATTAACACACCTCCAGTTTGCCTTTGGCACTATTAAGAATACAATTCATTTTATTTTTTATTAGTTTCAGGTGCACAAGACAAAGCAAACTTAGACATTTATCATTTATATCCCTCACACTGTGTGAACCCCCTCCCCCATCCACTATCCCTCTGTACGTTCCCCAAATTAATTTTCAAACCCCCATGACCATCTTGTGGTTACTGACTATTTTTCAAAACCTCTCACCTTCCCCTTATCATTTTTGTAATACACCAACAACATTGTGGGTTCCTCAAACCTTTCTGTGTAATATCATTTTTCTGATTACAAGCAATCAATAGAAACCTAAGCCATGCAACTTTCAGTTCCTTTCCATGATGCCCTACAGCTCGTGCTCTGGCAAACATTGACCTGCCTTCTTTCCCTATGAATTAGACATTGCCATTGTGTTATCTGAATGGAGAGACAGTGTATGGGGCCTAAGGATGCTAGCTTTTTCTCTTCCAAATTTCTCAAGATATTTGCTTGCTGTGGCCTGTATCAGGACTTCTCTCATTATTATGACTGTATCTTGTTTCATTTTATACATATATCAACTTTGCGTATGCATTCATGTGTTGACCTGATATTGTGTCTCTGTATTTTTGGAATTAGCTACAGTGTCATGCTGAATTCTTTTTAGGAATTACTTAACTTCCTTTTTAAACACCATTGTGTATATATGAATTTCCAAGTGACATTTTCATTCTCAACACAGTGGACAAATAGCTAAGTGTTTTCCACAGTGGCTATATCATTCTATGTATCCACCAGAGACATGTGAGTGTTCCAGTTCTTCCACATCACATTGTCAAAACACATGTGATCTTTTATTTTTGATTTATCACAGAATTCTTGCAGGAATAGCATATTGTCTCATAGTACTTTCAATTCTCCCTCCCTGACTGATAAAGCATCTAATTTGCATAGGAAAATGTTATAGACTGTGTGACTTCAATAGCAGAAGTGTATGCCTCACCATCCTTAAATTCCTAGATGAAGGTGCCAGAGAATTGTTTTCTCAGAAGGGTCTGTCAACAGGAAACTTCCCATCAGGGTCTGACACTAAGGGCTTCAGGAGGAAGGAACAGCCTGAGCAGAGCCACAGAAGACGCTCTCCTCACAGATTAACTTTCTGCTGTCTGCCCAGCACTAGAGATTTAATTGGTACCCAGTAGCAGCCTGACCAATCAAATACCAGTATCATCGTGTGTCACAAAAAGAAAACAGTGACATCAAAATCCCCTTTCCAGGAGGCCACAGCCACCGAGGTTCCTTGGACAGATTGCTGTCCAGAGACTTATCCAGGACAGTCCTTCCATTTTGGGCCCTGAGTGTGACTTCAACACTCCCTGTGTTCCCTAGAACCATCTTTCTCATACTTGATAGGCCCTTGTGCATATCAAAAATGACTTGCCATGAACCACCTTGCCACTTCAAAGAGGACCAAGAACTGACATGCAGTTGGCTTCAAAAACTGCACCATCAAAGAATGTTCCCAAATGAATGTGACCTCCAGATAGAAGCATGTCGGTCTCCTAGTCTCTGAAGGTGATTTTCAACAAGAACCAGTTATCATACCTAGCAAATTCGGGCCTCAGGTTCTTGATTGTCCTCATCATGTGCTGGGTAGTGTCAATGGAGTTTTGGTACATGGAGTCTAAAGATACACATTTCTTTGGTGCTCTGTCAGTTCTGACAGTTAGTATGGAACCCATGGTTAGGCATCTGAATTCCGTGATATATGCCTATCAAGTGGCTGATTTCAGAGGGTTGGATGTAATTCAATAGAGGTCAGGTTTGCCAGGAATTACCTAAGAAAGAAAGAGCACTTCTTATAACGTGTGTGTGGGCTTAGTAGCTGGCTAAGTATATAATGTAGTTCTGCATATTTTACATGTCAAAAGACACTTAATAACTCCTTGGATGTCACACTCTGCACCCCTTCGTAGGTGACGTAACAGAATTGGAAGTCACGATCGATTCTCTGACAATACATGGAGTCCCACATGCAAAATATGTACAACTTATGAGAAAAATGGTGGAAATTGGGAATGTTTCCTCAATTATGAACATTGGAGTATTAAAGTAATGAACACAACATGCACAAAATGGAAACACGAAACAGATTTGTATGCATCGGAGGCTCTCAGTAACATGGAAGAGAACGGGAGAGGTACAGCAGATCCGCAGCAATCCAAGTTTTAGCCTGATTTAGACCCCAGGTCTGTCAGGATAGCCCAGGTTTGAACCTCGTAAAAGACCTCAGCCATTGCACCAGCTCTCTGACCAATACTTCCTTTCAAGTCAAAGGGAATATCTATGCTCACAGGTGAGGATGCCTATCACGTTTTGCTTCAGAGACTTCATTCAATGTGAAATGATTCTCTCGCTTTCAATTCACATTGAATGAAACCTGTGAAAACTCTTTTCCAAAATCAGTGCTCTCTCTGCAAAACAGTAATGTATTCCATAAACTAAATATCTAGCAACAGTCTTATTTCTAGGAAGGGCACTTCTCCCATTGGAAACTAAGTTTCACGGACAGTGTTTGTTTTTAGAACAGAAGAGCTTTCTCATGTAGCCCAAAGGTTTTAGGAGTCAGGGCCATCAAAACATTAGAGGACTTGTGGTTTATGAGAGATGCACTACTGGGAATATCTCTTACATTGTTTTGGTAACGTTCACACCAGTTTGCCATCGGAACGTTTAAAAAATACAATTCAGTTTTCTAATATGCCAACAGCATTCTGCTTTCCTCAATCCTTGCTGTCTAATACTTTTTCTAATTGCAAGCAATCATAGAAACCCAAGCCATGCATCTTTCACTTCCCATCCACGCTGGCCCATGCCTTGTGCTCTTGCAAACACTGACCTGCCTTCTTGCCCTATGAATTTTACTTTATCGGTCAGTTATCTAAATGCAGAGAGAGCATATGTGACCTTGGGATGCTAGCTTCCCTCTCTTGCCAATGTCTCAAGATGCTTTCTTGCTGTGGCCAGTATGAGGACTTCTGTCACCTTGATGACTGTATCTTGTTTCATTTTATGCATATACCCCCTTCGCTAATGCATTCATCTGTTGACCTGATATTGTGTGTCTACATTTTTGCCATTATCTACAGTGCAATTCTAAATTCTCTATATGGGATTCTGGGCATTTGTTTTAAACACTATTTAGTATATATCAGTGGTCACGTGACATTTTCATTCTCAACATAGTGAACAAATATTGCACTGTTTTCTATAGTAACTAAGTCATTCTATGTATCCACCAGAGGCTTGTGAGCATTCCAGTTATTTCACATTGCATTGTGAACACACATGTGGTCTTTTTTCTTTCCTTGATTACAGCATTATTGAAGGAGTAGCATATTGTCTCATAGTGCTTTCGATTTTCCCACCGTGACTGAAAAAGTAACCGATTTTCAAGAGAATAATAATAGACTGTGTGGCTTCAGTAACAGAATTGTATTTCTCACTGTCCTGAAATTCCAAGATGAAGCTGCCACAATGTTGATCTCTCAGGATGCTTGCCAGCAGGAAACAACTCAGCATGGTCCGACGCTGAGGGCATCAGGAGGAAGGAACAGCCTAAGCAGAACCACAGTAGTCACTTTCCTCAGAGTCTCATTCTGTTTTCTGCCCAACACTGGAGTTGTAATCTGTTCCCAGCAGAAGCCTGGCCAATCACGTATCAGTATCCTCCTGTGTCTCATAAAGACACCTGTGACTTCATCATCCCCTCTCCAGGAGGCCGCAGCCACAGTGGTACATTTGACAACTTGCTGCCCAGAGACTCATCAAGGAGAGCCCTTCCACTTTGAGCCCTGTGTGTGACTTCAACTTTCAACATGCTCTGCACATCCTTCTTACTCATACTACAGAGGCCCTTGGGCCCAGCCACAATGAATTCCCTGGAATCACCTTGCCACTTCAAAGAGGAGCAAGAACTGACATGCATTTGGTGTGATTGCCTGTTCCAAAAGGTGCCCCATCAAAGAGTGTTATTGGATGAATATGAGCTCTAGATAGAAACAGATCAGGTTTTCTAGTCTCTGATGGTGATTTTCAACAAGAACCAATTATCATAGCTCAGGTTTTTGATTGTCGTCATCATTTGCTGGGTACTGTCAAAGGTGTGTTGGTACATGGAGAGGATGGATACACATTTGTAAGTCGGTCTGTCAATTCTGACATGCAGATTGGCTCTATGGATCTGCCATCTGAATTCCCTAATGTGTGCTTATAACCCGGCTGATTTCAGTGGGTTGGATGTAATTCAGTAGAGGTCATGTTCGCCAGGAATTACCTAAGAATAAAAAGAAGGACCACTTTCTTTCGGTGTGGGCTGTAGTTCTGGCTCAGTATACACTATAGTTTTCCATATTCTATTGTCAAAGACACTGAATTTCTCTGGGGAATACACTCTTTGCCAACCTTTAGCATGTGACCTATCAAAGAATTGGAAGTCTGGTAACCACTAAACTATTGTCTGAGTCTATGAGTTTTTGTTTGGTAAGGGGTGTGGTGGGTAGGAGATGAGACTAAAGCGGGATCAAATATATGGTGATGGAAGGAGAACTGACTCTGAAGGTGAACACACAATGGGATTTATAGATGATGTAATACAGAATTGTACACCTGAAAACCTTGAATTTTACTAACAATTGTCACCCCAATAAATTTAAAAATAAATTAAAATAAAAATATTGGTAGTCCTGATAGATTCACTGACTGTACATGGAGTCCCACACTCAAAATGGAAAGACTCTATGAGTAAGAGGGTGATAATTGGGATTGTTTCTGCACTTATGAAGATCAGAGTATTCAAGTAATGGACAAAACATGGGCTAAATATAAAAGATAAAACAGATAGCCATGCCGTAGGAGACCCTCAGTAACATGGAGGAGAATAGGAGAGGCAGAACAGAAGCACAGGATTCCGAGATTTAGCCATCTTTAGACTCCAGGTCCTTCAGGATAGCCCAGACTTGAACACTGCAAGAGAGCACAGCTGTTGCCCCGGCTCTCACCGATGTTTCCATTCCCCTTGAAGGAAATATCTATGCTCACAGTTGAGGCCCATCACATTTGTTTCAGATACTCTTTTCAATGTGTAGTGATTCTTCCCTTTCAATTCACAGTGAATGAAATCTGTGAAAACTCCTTTCCTAAATCAGTGCTCCCTATGTAAAACAACAAGCTACTCCTTCAGGCAAGCATTCACCACCACACTTTTTTCCAGCAAGGACACTTCTCCCATTGTGATCTAAATTTCACTTGCAGTGATTGTATTTAGAACTCAGGAGCTTTTTATGTAGCCCCGAGAGTCTAGGAGTTAGGGCCATCACAACATTAGAGGTCTTGTAGTTTATGAGAGGTGTCCTACTGCGAATAACCCTTACATTGTTTTGGTAAAATTCATACCACCAGTTTGCCATTGGAACTTTTAAAAAATACAACTCAGTTTTGCAATATGCCACCAATGTCTTTTCCACAATCATTGCTGTCTAATACCATTTTTATGGTTCAAACACTCAACTGAAATCCACGAGATGCCACTTTCACTTCACATGCACACTGCCCCATAACACTGACCTGCCTTTTTCCCTATGAATTTAACATGCTGGTTATTTTATCTTAATGGAGAGACAGTGTAAGTGACCTTGGGATGCTAACTTCATTAACTTGCTCTTTTCTCAATACTCTTTCTTGCTTTGGCGAGTATGATGACTTTTGTCACATTTATGAATGTATCTTGTTTCATTTTACACATCTACCACCTTCGCTAATGCATTCATTAGTTGACCTGATATTGTGTTGCTACGTTTGTGCCATTATCTACAGTGCAGACCTGAATTCTGTTTAGGAATTTCTGGGTATCCGTTTTAAACATTATTGTGTATATATCAATGGCCATATGATATTTTCATTCTCAATATGATGGACAAATAGTGAACAGTTTTCCACAGTTACTATACTATTTTATGTATCTAGTAGAGAAATGTGAGTGTTTCAGTTCTTCCTCATCGCATTGTCAACACACATGTGATTTTTTTTCTCTTTGGTTGATCACAGCATTCTTTAAAAAGTAGCATATTGTCCCAGTGTGCTTTTAATTTTCTTTCTCTGACTGATAAAGCATCCTATTATCATAGAAAAATGTTATAGAATGTGTGGCTTCAATAAGAGAGGTGTATTTCTCACCGTCCTGAAATTCCATGATGAAGGGGCCAGAATGTTGCTTTCTCAGGAGGGTTTGTCAACAGGAAAGTGTTCAGCAGGGTCTGATGCTGAGGGAGTCAGAAGGAAAGAACACTCTGAGCAGAGCCACAGAATAAGCTCTCTTCATAGACTCACACTCTGTTGTTTGCCAGGCACGGAGGTATAATTCGTGCCCAGCAGCTGCCTGGCCAATCACATATCAGTATCCTCACGTGTCGCAAAAAGGCAACACTGACCTCAACATCCCCTCTTCAGGAGGTCACAGCCACAGATTTCTCCTGGAACATTTGCTGCCCAGGGAGTTATCCAGGACAGTCCTTCCTCTTTGAGCCCTGAATTTGTCTTCACCATTCTCTGTGCTCCATGGAGACTTCTTCATCATACTATAGTGGTCCTTCAGCCCAGACATAATTACTTGCCAGGAATTACCTTGCCAGTTCAAAGAGGAGCAAGAACTGACATGCATTGGTGTGAGCGCTAACTACAAAATGTGCACTATCAAAGAGTGTTACCAGATGAATATGAGCTCCAGAGAGAAACATATCAGGCCTTCTAGTCTCTGATGGTGATTTTCTTTATTTTTTTTTTCTTTTTAAAATATTTCTATTAAAATATAGTTAACATACAATATGATGGTGATTTTCAACAAGAATCACTTATCAAAACTTGCAAGTTTAGGGAACAGGTTCTTGATTGTCCTCATCATTTGCTGAGTAGTGTGAAGGGTATGTTGATACACAGAAGTAAGGATACACATTTGTAACTTGGTCTGCCAGTCCTGACATGAAGGATGGGCTCCATGGGTCTGCAAAGTGAATTTCCTGATGCATGCCTAGCAACCAGCTGATTTTAGAGGGTTGGATGTAATTCAGTAGAGGTCATATTCGTGAGGAATTGTCTAACAAAGAAAGGAAGGTCCACTTTCTTTGTGTGTTGGCTCTGTAGCTGGTTTACTATACATTATAGGCCTCCATATCCAACTTGTCAATGACACTGAATTTCTCCAAGGAAGACACTCTCTACCACCCCTTAGCATTTGACATAAAATAATTGGATGGCACAATAGATTCCTTGACCACACATGGAGTGCCACATGCAAAATATACAGACTCTATGAGTAAAAGTGTGAAAATTTGGGTTGTTTCCTCATCATGCAGATCAGCGTATTAAAGTAACACACATAACATGTGCAAAATGTAAAAGATGAAACAGATAGGCATGTTGTAGGAGGCCATCAGTAGCATGGAAGAAAAAGGGAAAGGAAGAGTAGAGCCACAGCAATCCGAGTTTTAGCCAATTTTAGACTCCAGGTCCTTCAGGATATCCCAGGCTTGATCCCCCTAAGAGACCTCTTCCATTGCCCCAGCTCTCTGCCCCAAAATCACAGGTGTGGAGGCAAATCACTATGATCACAGGTGTGGAGGCAAATCACGCTTTCTTTCAGTGTCTTCTTCCTTTTTTTTTTTTTTTTAGAATTCACATTCAGGATGGTGCTTTATTTAGTTGGAAAGCTGTCTGAAGTCTTTTTTTTTAATTTAATTTAATTAAATTTATTGGGGTGACATCGAATATATGGTGATGGAAGGAGAACTGACTCTGGGTAATGAACACACAATGGGATTTATAGATTATGTAATTCAGTGTCTTCTTTCAATCTGTAATGATTCTCTCCCTTTCAATCCACAGTGAATGAAATCTGTTAAAAATCCTTTCCAAAATCAGTGCTCTCTCTGTAAAACAGCAGCTACTCCATCAGGAAAATATCCATACCATTCTTATTTCTAGCATGGGAACGTCTTCCATTGGGATCTAAATTTCACTGGCAGCATTTGTTTTAGAACTTAGGAGCTTTCTCATGTTGCCCAAAGAGTCTAGGAGGCAGGGCCATCAAACCACTAGAAGACTTGTGGTTTAGGACATGTGACCTACTCAGTATATCCCTTAAACTCTTTTGGTAAAAGTCACGCCTCCAGTATGCCCTTGGAACCTTTATAAAATACAATTATTTTTTGTAATATGCCAACAGCATTGTGCTTTCCTCATTCTTTCCTGTCTAATATCATTTTTCTGATTGCGAGCTATGTATAGAAACCCAAGCCATGCAACTTTTACATCCCATCCATGCTGCCCCACAACTTGCACCCTGGCAAACACTGACCTGCCTTGTTTCCCTGTGAATTTGACATTCTCAGTCTGTTATCTTAAAGGAGAAACAGTATATGTGGCTTTGAGATTCTAGCTTCCCTCTCCTCCCAATTTATCATGATACTTTCTTGCTGTGTCCAGTATCAGGTCTCCTATAACCTTTATGACTGTATCTTGTTTTATTTCATACGTATACAACCTTCGCTAATGTATTCATCAGATGACCTGATATTGTGTCTCTATATATTTGTCATTATCTATAGTGCAGTTCTGAATTCTGTTTAGGGTTTCTCGGCATCCAGTTTAAACACTACTGTGTATATATCAATGGTCATGTCATATTTTCATTCTCAACATACTGGATATTGCAAACTGTTTTGCACGGCAACTATGTCATTCTTTGTATCCAGGAGAGACATAAGAGTATTCCAGTTTTCCACATTGCATTGTCAATGCACATGTAATCTTTTCTGTTTTATTGAAGCAGCATTCTTGAAAGAGTAACATATTGTCTCATTGGGCTTTCGTTGTTCCCTCCCTGACTGATAAATTGTCTTATTTTCAAAGCAAAATGTTATAGACTGTGAGGCTTCAATAAAAGAGATGAATTTCTCACAATCATGAAAGTCCAAGATGCAGGTGACAGAACATTGATTTCTCAGGAGGGTCTGTCAACAGGAAACAGCTCAGCAGGGTCTGACACTGAGGACATCAGGGGAACGACCAGACTGAGCAGAGCCACAGATCTTGCTGTGTTCACAGACTCACACTCTGTCTGCCCAACATTGGAGCTGTAATCCGTGCCCAGCAGCTGACCGGCCAATCACTTATCAGTATTCTCATGTGTCACAAAAAGACAACTGTGACATAATCATGCCTCTCCAGGAGTCCGCATCCACAGAGGTGCCTTGAACCATTTGCTACCCATAGACATATGCAAGATAGTCATTCCAGTTTGAGCCATGAATGTGACTCCACCAATCTCTGTGCTCCATGGAGACCTCTTTCTCAAAATACAGAGGCCCTTGGACCAGACAAAATTACTTGCCAGGATTCACTTTGCCACTTCAAAGCAGAGCAAGGACTGACATGCAGTTGGTGTGAGAACAGTTTCCGAAAAGAGCTCCACCAGAGAGTGTTACTGGATGAATATGAGCTCCACATAGAAGCAGATTTGGTCTTCTGGTCTCTGATGGTGATTTTCAACAAGAACCACTTATCATAGCTAGCAAGTCAGGGAATCAGGTTCTTGATTGTCATCATCATTTACTGAGTAGTGTCAAGGGAGTGTTGGTACATGGAGAGGAAAGATGCACATTTGTATGGTGCTCTCTCATTTCTGACGGGCAGGAAGGGCTTCATGGGTCTGCCATCTGAATTTCCTAATGTGTGCCTATCAACCTGATGATGTCACAGTTTTGGAGGTAATTCAGTAGAGGTCAGGTTCACCAGGAATTTCATAGGAAAGAAAGGAATGTCCACTTCCTGTATTTGTTGGCTCAGTTGCTGCCTCCATATATACTGTAAATTTATATATTCTACTTGTAAAATACACAGACTTTCTCCAGGAAGACACTCTCTGCCACGTCGTAGCAGGTGAGTAAACAAAGACTTGGAAGTCCTGATAGATCACTGACTACACAAGGTTTCCCACTTGCAAAATGTATAGACTCTAAGAGAAAAAGGGTGAAAATTGGGAATGTTTCCTCAATTATGGATATTGGAGTATTAAAGTATCACACACAACATGTGCAAAATGTTAGAGATGAAACAGATAGGCATGCCATAGGAGGCCATCAGTAACATGGAAGAAAAAGTGAGAGGCACAACAGATCCACAGCAATCCGAGTTTTAGTCTGATTTAGACTCCAGGTCTTTTGGGATAACCCAGGCTTGAACCCTGCAAGAGAACACAGCCATTGCCCTGGCTCTCTCACCAATTATTGCTTTAAGTTTGAAGGAAATATCTATACTCAGAGTTGTGGAGGCCCATCGGGTTTTCTTCAGCAACTTGTTTCACTGTGCAATGATTCTCTCCCTTTCAATTCACAGTGAATGAAATCTGTGAAAACTCCTTTCCGAAGTCAGTGCTTATTCTGTAAAATGGTAATGTATTCCATCAAGCAAACATCCACCATCATACTTATTTTTAGCATGGGCACATCTCCATTTTTTTTTCTGAAAATTTCACATGCATTGTTTGATTTTAGAACTGAGGAGCTTTCTTATATAGGCCAAAGGGTATAAGAGGCAGGTCCATCAGAATATTAGAGGACTTGTGTTTTAGGAGATGTGCCCTACTGGGAATATTCCTTACAATGTTTTGCTGAAATTCACACCACCAGTTTGCCATTGGAACCTTTAAAAAATACAATTCAGTTTTGTAATATACCAACATCATTGTGCTTTCCTCAATCTGTGTTGTCTAATACCATATTTCTTATTACAAGAAACACAAACCATTCACATTTCCCTTACAATCCATGCTGCCCCACACCTTGTACCTTGGCCAACACTGGCTTGCCTTTTTTTCCCTATGAATTTGACATTGTTGGTCTGTTATCTGAATGGATAGTCAGCGTACATGGACTTAGGATGCTAGCTTGTTTCTCTTGCCAATTTCTCAACATACTTTTTTTGTGGAATCTGATTTTCTGTCACTTTATGACTGTATCTTGTTTCACTTTATACATATACCACCTTAGCCAATGCATTCATCAGTTGACCTGATATTGTGTTTCTACATTTTTGCCATTATCTAATGTGCAGTTCACAATTCTGTTTAGGAATTTCTGGAATTCAGTTTTAAACACTATTACATACATATCAATGGTTACATGATGTTTTCATTCTCAACATACAGGACAAATAGCAATACATTTTCCACGGTAGTTATATCATTCTATGTATCCACCAGAGAAACATGAACATTCCAGTTCTTCCACATTGCATTGTCAAAGCACATGTAATCTTTTCTCTTTGGTTGATCACAGTTTTCTT
The DNA here is from genome assembly GCF_057876585.1 of Rhinolophus sinicus. Lineage (NCBI taxonomy): Eukaryota > Metazoa > Chordata > Mammalia > Chiroptera > Rhinolophidae > Rhinolophus > Rhinolophus sinicus. The sequence goes on from NW_028290712.1 coordinate 4,770,277, forward strand.
GAAGGAGTAGCATATTGTCTTATTGTGCTTTCGATTTTCCCTCCATGACCGATAGTGTCCGATTTCCATAGCAAAATGCTATAGACTGTGTGGCTTCAATAACAGAAGTGAATTTCTCACCATCCAGAAGTCCATGATGAAGGCGTCAGAACTTTGCGTTCACTGTAGTGTCTGTCAACAGAACATTGCTCATCAGGCTCTGACACTGAGGGTGCCATAAATAAGGAACAGCCCAAACAGAGCCACAGAAATAACTCTCTTCACAGACTCACACTCTGTTGTCTGCTCAGCACAGGAGATGTAATCTGTCCACAGCAGCTTCCTGGCCAATCACATATCAGTATACTCATTTGTTACAGAAAGAAAACTGTGACATCATCATACACTCTCCAGGAGGGCACAGCCACAATAGTGTCCTGGACAATTTGCTTCCCAAAGACTTATCCAGGAAAGTCCTTCCACTTTGACACATGAGTGTGATGCCATCATACTTTGTGCTCCGTATAGACATCTTACTCATACTAGCGAGGCCCTTGAGCCCCGCAAAAATGACTTTCCGAAATCACCTTGCCACTTCAAAGAGGATCAAGAACATATATGCAGTTGTCGTGAGAGCTGGCTCCAAAAAGTGCCCCATCAAAGTGTGTCCCCAGATGAATGTGAGCTCCAGATAGAAGCTGATCGGATCTTCTAGTCTCTGATGGTGATTTTCAACAAGAACCACTTATCCAGAGGGTAAGGGGGATGGAGGGTGGGGGGTGGGAGATGAGGGTAAGGAGGATCGAATATATGGTGATGGAAGGAGAACTGACTCTGGGTGATGAACACACAATGGGATTTATAGATCATGTAATACAGAATTGTACACCTGAAATCTATGTAATTTTACTAACAATTGTCACCCCAATAAATTTAATAAAAAATATATATATATACACCTACATAAAAACTTAAAAAAAAAAAAAAGAACCACTTATCATACCTAGCAAGTTTGGGGCATCACTTTCTTAATTGTCCTCATCATTTGCTGAGTGTTTCAAGGGAATATTGGTACATAGAGAGGAAGGAAACACATCTGTATGTAGTTCGCTCATTTCTGACAGGCAGGATCGGATCCATGGTTCTGCCATCTGAATTCCCTGATATGTGCCTATCAACTGGCTAATTTCAGAGGATTGGATGTAATTCAGTAGAGTTCCAATTTGCCAGGAATTATCTGAGAAAGAAAGGAAGGTCCAGTTTGAACATGGGTAAAAAGCACTTCAGTATATACTTAAGTTCTCCATATTCTAATTGTCAAAGACACTGAATTTCTCCATTGAAGTCACTCTCTGCCACCCCTTAGCAGGTGATGTAACAAAGAATTGTAAGTCAGGATAGCTTCATTGATCACCCATGGAGTCCCACATGCAAAATGTACAGATTCTAGGAGTCTAAGTGTGAAAATTGGGGATGTTTCCTCAAATATGAAGATCAGAGTATTAAGTAACACACAACATGCTCAAAATGTAAAAGATGAAACAGAAAGTCAGGTTGTAGGAGGCCCTCAGTAACATTGAAGGGAACAGGAGAAGCACAGCAGATCCGCAGCAATATGAGGTTTAGCCTGATTAGACTCCAGTTTCTTCAGGAGAGCCCAGGCTTGAACCCTGCAACAGACCACAGCCATTGACTTGCTCTTGAGCAATACTTCCTTTCCACTCGGAGGAAATATCTATGCTCACAGGTTAGGCGGCCCATCACGTTTTGTTTCAGAGACTTATTTGAAAGAGTAATGATTCCCTTTCAAATAACAGTGAATAAAATATATGAAAACTACTTTCCAAAATCTGTGCTCTCTCTGTAAAATGGCAAGCAATTCATTCAGGTAAATATCCACCACCACACTTATTTCTAGCAAGAACACTTCTCCCATAGGGACGTAAATTCACAGGCAGAGTTTGTTTTTAGAACTGGGGAGATTTCTCATTTAGCCTAAAGTGTCTAGGAGGCAGGACCACCAAAACATTAGAGCACTTGTGGTTTCTGAGTGGTGCTCTACTGGGAATTAAACTTACATTGTTTGGGTAAAATTAACATACCACCAGTTAGCCATTGGAAACTTTAAAAAATATAATTCAGTTTTGAATTATGCCAACAGCATTATGGTTTCCTTAATCCTTTCTGTGTAATAGAATTTCTCCGATTACAAGGAATCAACAGAAACCAAGCCATGCTAATTTTACGTCCCATCCACGCTGCCCCACACCTTGTGCTCTAGCAACTACTGACCTGTCTTCTTTCACTATGAATTAGACATTGTCATTCTTTTATCTGAAAGGAGAGACAGTGTATGTGGCTTTGTGCTGCTAGATTCTTTCACTTGCTAATTTCTAAGGGTTTTTCTTTCTGTGGCCAGAATCAGGACTTCTGTCACCTTTATGACTGTATCTTGTTTGGTTTTATACATATACCACAATCGCTAATGTATGCATCAGTTAACCTAATATTGTGTGTCTACATTTTTGCCATTATCTACAGTGCCACGCTGAATTCTCTTTAGGAGTCTGTGCATCCGTTGAAACTCTACTGTGTATATATCCATGGTCACACTATATTTTCATTCTCAACATAATGGACAAAGAGCAAAGTGTTTTCCATGGTAGCTATATCATTCTATGTATCCACCAGAGACATAACAGCGTACCAGTTCTGCCACATCGCATTTTCCGCACACATGTGCTCTTTTCTCTTTGGTTGATCACAGTATTCTTCAAGGAGTAGCATATTGTCTCATTGTGTTTTCTGTTTTACCTCCCTGACTCATAAAGCATCCAATTTTCATAGCAAAATGTTATAGACTGTGTGTCCTCAATAACGCAGGTGTATTTCTCTCTATCCTGATGCCCAAAATGAACGTGCCATAACGTTGCTTTCTCAGGAGTATCTGTCAGCAAGAAAGTGCTTGGTAGTGTCTGAAGCTTAGGGCATCAGTAGGAAGGAACAGCCTGAGCAGAGTCAACAAATTTGCTTTCCTCGCAGACTCACTCTCTGTTGTCTGCCTAGCACTGGAGCTCTAATCTGTGCACACGAGACATTTGCTCAATCACAAATCAATATGCTCATGTGTCACAAAAAGACAACTGTGACATCATCATAACTGCTCCAGTAGGCCACAGCCACAGAGTTGGTTTGGCCCACTTGCTGCACGGAGACTTATCAATGACAGTCCATCCAATTTGAGCCCTGAGTTTGTCTTCACCATTCTCTGTGCTCCATAAAGCTTATTTTCTCATACTACACAGGCCCTTGAGTCCAGCCATAATGACTTGCCTGGAATCACCTTGCTTCTTCAAAGAGGAGCAAGAACTGACATACATTTGTGTGAGTGCTGGCTCCAAAAATGCATCATGAAAGAGTGTTACCGGATGAATGTATGATCCAGTTAGATGCAGATCAGGTGTTCTATCCACTGATAGTGATTTTCAACAAGAATCTTTTATTACACGTAGGAAGTCGGGGCATCAGGTTCTTGATTGTCCTCATCATTTGCTGAGTAGTGTCAAAGGATTGTTCGTACACGGAGGGGAAGGATACCGATTTGTATGATGCTCTGTCTGTTCTGACAGGCATGATGAGCTCCATGGTTCTGCCATCTGATTCCTCCATGATTTGCTATCAAGCAGTTAATTTCAGAGGGGTGATGACATTCAGTAGAGATCAGGTTCACCAGGAATTACTGTAGAAAGTAAGTATGGTCCACTTTCTTTGAGTGTGAGCTCAGTAGCTAGCTCAGTGTATACTGTAGTTATCCATATTCTATTTGTCAGAGTCACTGAATTTATCTGGGGAAGACACTCTCTTCCACCCCTTAGCAGGTGACATAACAACGAACTGGAACTAATGATAGATCCTCTGGCCACAAATGGAGTTCCACATGCAAAATGTACAGACTCTATGAGTAAAGGGTGAAAATTGGGTATGTTTTCTCAATTATGAAGATTAGAGTATTAAAGAAATGTACATAACATGTGCAAAATGTAAAAGAAGAACCAGATAGGGATACCATAGGAGGCCTGTAGCAGCATGGAAAAGTATGAGAGAGGCACAGCAGATCAGCAGGAATCCAACTTTTAGCTTGATTTAGACTCCAGTTCATTTAGTTATTTCAGGCTTGCACTCCGCAAGAGACCACAGCTGTTGCCCCGTATGTCTGACCAAACCTTCATTTTCAATCGAAGGAATTATCTAAGGTCACAATGGAGAAGACCCATCACGTTTTGTTTCAGAGACATCTTTCAATGTGTAAGGCATCTCTCCCTTTCAAATCACAGTGTATGAAATCTGTGAAAACTCCTTTCCAAAATCAGTGCTCTCTCTGTAAATCAGTAATCTACTCCATCAGGCAAATATACACCACCACACTTATTTCTAGGAAGAGCACCTCTCCCTTTGGGACCTAAATTTCACTAGCAGTGTTTGTTTTTAGACTGAGGAGTTTTCTCATGTTGCCCAAAGAGTCTAGGAAAAAGGGCTATCAAAACATTAGAGGACTTGTGGTTTAGGAGAGGCGCCCAACTGGGACTATACCTCACATTGTGTTGGTAAAATTCATACCACCAGTTTTCCTTTGGAACCTTTAAAAAGGCAACTCTATTTTGTAATATGCCAACAGCATTGTGCTTTCCACAATCCTTGCTGCCTAATACGATTTTTCTGAATACAAGCAATCAATGGAAAACCAAACCATGCAACTCGACTCTATATGCATGCTGTCCCACAACTAGTGCCCTGGCAAACACTGACCTGCCTTCTTTCCCTATGAATTTGATATTGTTGGTCTGTTATCTAAATAGAGAGACAGCGTATGTGGCCTTGGAATAGTAGCTTCTTTCTTGCCAATTTCTCATGATAGATACTTACTTGTGGTGAAAGCATCAGGACTTCCGTCACCTTTATGACTGTATCTTGTTTCATTTTATACGTATACCACCTTTGGAAATACATTCAAGTGTTGACCTGATATCGTGTTTCTACAATTTTGTCATTATCTACAGTGCAGTTCTGAATTTGGTATAGGAATTTCTGGACATCCGTTTTAAACACTATCGTGTATATATCAATAGTCACGTGATATTTTCATGCTCAACATCCTGGCCTAATAGCGAACTGTTTTCTTTGGTAGTTATATAATTCTATGTATCCAAAAGAGACATGTGAGCATTCCAGTTCTTCCAAATTGCACTGTCAATGCACATGTGCTCTTTTCTCTTTGGTTGATCACAGCATTCTTGAAGGAGTAGCATATTGCCTCTTTGTGGTTTTATTTTTCCCTCCATGACTGACAAAATGTGCAGTTTTCATAGCAAAATGTAATGGGTTTTGTGGCTTCAATAACAGAAGTGTATTTCTCACCATCCTGAAAGTCCAGGATGAAGGTAACAGAACATTGATTTACCAGGAGGGTCTGTCACCAGGAAATTTCTCACAAGGGTCTGATGCTGAGGACTTCAGGGGAAGGGAGAGCCTGAGCAGAGCCACAGACTTCGCTCTCCTCACAGACTCAGACATTGTTGTCTGCCCTGCATTGGAGCTGGAATCTGTGCCCATCAGCCACCTGGCAAATCATATATCAATTTCCTCCTGTGTCTCAAAAGACAACTGTGAAATCATCATCCCCATTCCAGGAGACCTCCTCACAGAGGTGCCTTGGACCACTAGCTGCCCAGAGACTTATCCAGGACAGTCCTTCTACTTTGAGACCTGAGTGTGATTCCACCATTCTCTGTGCTCCGTAGAGCCTTCTTTATCATTCTACAAAGGCCCTAGGGCCAGTCATAATGACTTGCCACGCATCACCTTGCCACTTCAAAGAGGAGCAAGAACTGATATGGAAATAGTGTGAGCACTGGCTCCAAAAGATTCCCCATCAAAATGTGTCAGGATGAATGTGAGCTCCATAAGAAGCATACCGGGACTTCTACTCTCTGATGGTGATTTTCAATTATCATACCTAGCAAGTTGGGACATAAATTTCTTGAATATCCTCATCGTTTGCTGAGCAGTGTCAATGGAGTTTTGGTATGGGGAGAGGAAGGATACACATTTGTATGTTGCTCTCTCAGTTCTGACAGGCAGGATGAGCTCCAAAGTTCTGCCATCTGAATCTGCTGGTGTGTGCCTATCAACAGGCTGATTTCAGAAGGTTGGATGTAATTCAGTAGAGGTCATATTCACAGGATTTACCTAAGAAAGAATGGAAGGTCAACTTTCTTTGTGTGTGGGCTCAGTAGCTGGTCATTCTGTACTGTAATTCTCCATATTCTACCAGCCAAGACACAGTATCTTTGGGGGAAGGAACTCTCTACCACCACTTAGCAGGTGATATAACAAAGAATTGGAAATCATTATAGATTCACTGACCATCATGGATTCCCACATGCAAAATGTAAAGACGCTACGAGTAAAAAGGTGAAAATTGGGAATGTTATATCAATTATGACAATCAGAGTATTAAAATCACACACAACATGCGCAAAATGTAAAAAATGAAACAGATAGACATGCCATAGGAGGCCCTCAGTAAAATGGAAGATAATGGGAGAGACACAACCAATCTGCAGCAATCCAAGTGTTAGCCTGATTTAGACTCCAGGTCCCTCAGGATAGCAGAGGCTTGAACCCTGCAAGAGACCACAGCTGTCACCCTGGCTCTCTGAGCAATCCTTAATTTCCATTTGAATGAATTATCTATGCTCACAGTTGAGAGGCACATCATGTTTTGTTTCAGACACATCTTTCACTGTATAAGGCATCTCTCCCTTGCAATTCACAGTTTATGAAATCTGTGAAAACTCTTTCCAAAATCAGTGCTCTCTCTTTAAAATGGTAATGTAATCCACAGTCAAATATCCACTACCACACTTATTTGTAGCAAAGGCATTTCTCCTTTGGAACCTAAATTTCACTAGAAGTGTTTGGTTTTAGAAGTGAGGATTATTCTCATGTAGCCCAAAACTGTCTATAAAGCAGGGCCATCACAACATTAGAGGATTTATGGTTTACAAATTGTGGTGATGGAAAGAGAACTGACTTTGGGTGGTGAACACACAATGGGATTTATAGATGATGTAATACAGAATTGTACACCTGAAATCTATGTAATTTTACTAACAATTGTCACCCCAATAAATTTAATTAAAAAAAAAAACAAAAAAAAAAAACAAATTGTGGCCTACTGGGAGTATCCCTTACATTTTTTGGTAAATCTCACACCACCAGTTCATTGGAATCTTTGAATAATACGATTCAATTTTTAAAATGCCAACAGCAATATGCTTTCCTCAATCCTTGTTCTCTAATATCATTTTTCTGATAATAAGCAATCACTAGTAACACTAGCCATGGAACTTTCACCTCCCATCCTTGTTTCCCCACAACTTCTGCCCTGGCAAACACTGACCTGTCTTCTTTCACCTTTAATTTGTCATTGTCATTCTGTTATCTTAATGGAAAGACAGAGTATGTGGCCTTGAGTTTATAGCTTCTTTTTCTTGCCACAGCATCTTTCTCAAGATGCTTTCTTGCTATGGCCACTATCAGAACTTCTCTCACCTTTATGACTATATATACTTTGATTTTACACATATACCACCTTTTCTAATGCTTTCATCAGTTGACCTGATATTGTATTTCTACATTTTTGCCAGAATGTAGTTCTGAATTCTGTTTAGGAGTTTCTGGGCATTCTTTTAAACACCATTGTACATATATATCAATGGTCACATGGAATTTTCATTCTTAACATACTGTACAAATAGCAAACTGTTTTCCACAGTAGCTATATCATTCTATGTATCCAGCAGAGACATGTGAGCATTCCAGTACTTCCACATCACATAGTCAACGCACATGTGATCCTTTCTCTTTGGTTGATCACAGCATTCTTTTTATTTATTTATTTATTTTAATTTTTTGGGGTGACAATTGTTAGTAAAATTACATAGATTTCAGGTGTGCAATTCTTTTTTTTTTTTTTTTATTAAATTTATTGGGGTGACAATTGTTAGTAAAATTACATAGATTTCAGGTGTACAATTCTGTATTACATCATCTATAAATCCCATTGTGTGTTCATCACCCAGAGTCAGTTCTCCTTCCATCACCATATATTTGATCCCCCTTACCCTCACCTCCCACCCCCCACCCCCTTACACTCTGGTAACCACTAAATTATTGACAGTGTCTGAGTTTCTGTTTCTCATTTGTTTGTCTTATTCTTTTGTTGTTTTTTGGTTTATATCAGTGATCACAGCATTCTTGAAGGAGTAGTAAATTATCAAATTGTGCTTTTGATTTTCCCATCCAGACCCATAAATTGTATGATTTTCATAACAAAATGTTATAGACTGTGAGGCTTAAATAAGAGAAGTGTAATTCTCACCGTCCTGATACTCCAAGATGAAGGTGCCAAACGTTGCTTTCCCAGGAGGGTCTGTCAACAGGAAACTGCTCTGCAGTGTCTGAAGCTGAGGGCATCAGGAGGAAGGAACAGCCAGAGCAGAGATACAGCAGTCGCTCTCCTCATATACACACTCTCTGTTGACTGCCCAGCACATGATCTGTAATCTTTGCCCAGCAGCTGCCTGGCAAGTCACATATCAGTGTTCTCAAGTGTCACTAAAGGACAACTGTGACCTCATAATCACCTCTCCAGGAGGCCACTGTCACAGAGGTGTCTTGGACCATATGCTGCCCAAAGACTTACCCAGGACAGTCCTTCCATGTGAGCCTTGAGTGTGACTTCATCGTTCGCTGTGCTCCATAGAGACATCTTTCTCAAATTACAGAGGGCCTTGGGCCTAACCCTAGTGATTTGCCAGGAGTCACCTTGCCCCTTCAAAGAGGAGCAAGAACTGACATGCAGTTGGTGTAAGCACTGGCTCCAAAGGGTGCCCCATTGAAGAGTAATCTGTATGAATATGAGCTCCAGATAGAAGCACATCAGATCTACTAGTCTCTAATGGTGATTTCCAACAAGAACCACTTATCATTCTTAGAAAGTTGGAGCCTCAGGTTCTTGATTTTCCTCATCATTTGTTGACTAGTACCAAAAGAATATTGGTACATGGAGAGGAAGGATTATATTTGATTGGCACTCTGTCAGTTCTGACAGGCAGGAAAAGGGGTATGGGGGTGCAATCTGATTCCCCCATGCATGCCGACCAAGCGGCTGAATTCAGAAGCTTGGATGTAATTCAGTAGAGGTCAGGTTCACCAGGAATATCCTAAGAAAGAAAGGATGGTCGACTTTCATTGTGTGTAGGCTCAGTAGCTGGATCAATATATACTGTTTTTTTTGCTATATTCTACTTGTGAAAGACACTGTATATCTCTGGGGAAGCCACATTCTGACAACCCTTCGCAGTGATGTAACAAAGAATTGGAAGTCACGATAGATTCTCTGACCACACATGAAGTAACACATGCAAAATGTACAGACTCTATGAGTAACAGGGTGAAGATTGGGAACATTTCCTCAATTATGAAGAGAGTATTAAAGTAACAAACACAACATGCACAAAATGTAAAGATGAAACAGATAGGCATGCCATAGGTGGCCCTCAGTAACATGGAAGATAAATGGAGAGGCACAGCAGATCGACAGCAATCTGAGTGATAACCTGATTTAGACTCCAAGTCTTTCATGATAAAACAGGCTTACACTGGCAAGAGACCACAGCCGTTGTGCTGGCTCTCTGACCAATCCTTCCTTCCTCTCAAAGGACATATCTATGCTCAAATGTGATGAGACCCTTCATGTTTTGTTACAGAGAATTCTTTTAATGTGTAATGATTCTCTCTTTCTATTCACAGTGAATGATCTCTGAAAACTCCTTTACAAAACAAGTGTTCTCTGTCAAACGGTAATCTACTCCATCAGACAAATATCCACAACCACCCTTATTTCTAGCAAGGGCACTTCTCCCATTGGGACCTAAATTTCACTGGCAGTGTTTGTTTTTAGAGCTGAGATGCTTTGTCATGTAGCCCAAAGGTTCTAGGAGGCAGGGACGTCACAACATTAAAGGACTTGTGGTGCATGATGTGTCCCCTACTGGGATTATCTTTTACGTTGTTTTGGTGAAATTCACACAAGCACATTGCCATTTGGAACCATTAAAAAATACAGTTCAGTTTTGTAATATCCTAACATCATTGTGCTTTCCTCTATCCTTGCAGTCTAATACCATTTTTCTGATTACAAGCAATTAATAGAAAACCTTCCACACAATTTTCACTTCCTATCCATGCTACCCCATACCTTGTGCCCTAGTGAACACTGACATGCCTTCTTTCCCTATAAATTTAACATTGTCATTCTGTTATCTTTATGGAGAAACAGCATATGTGGCCTAGGGATGCTAGCTTCTTTCTCTTGCCAATTTCTCTAGATACTTTCTTGTGGAATCGAGTCTTCTGTAACATTTATGACTGTATCTTGTTTCATTTTATACATATACCACTCTCGATAACGCATTCATCAGTATACCTGATATTGTGTTTCTACATTTTTGACTATCTACTGTGTAGTTCTGAATTCTGTTTAGGAATTTCGGTCATGTACTTTAAGGATTATTGGGCATATATGTTACCTGTTATTTTCATTCTCCATATTCTGGAAAAATAGTGAATAGTTTTCCACAATAGCTATATCATTCTATGTATCCAGCAGAGATATCTGAGCATTTCAGTTCTTCCATATCACATTGTCAATGCACAGATGATCTTTTCTGTTTGGTTGGTCACAGCATTCTTGATGGAGTGGCATACTGTCTCATTGTGCTTTCTATTTTCCCACCTTTACTGACAATGTGTTCTATTTTCATAGGAAAATGTTATTGATTGTTTGGCTTCAATAATAGAATTGTTTCCTCACCATCCTTAAAATCCAAAGAAGGCACCAGAACATTGCTTTCTCACAGGTTCTGTCAATAGGAAACTGCTCAACAAAGTCTGACGCTGATGACATCAGGAGGAAGGAACAGCCCTAGCCCTGCCACAGAAGTGGCTCTCCTCACAGACTCACACTCTGTTGTCTGCCCAGCACTGGAATCTGTGTCCATCAGCCACCTGGCCAATCACATATTAGTGTCCTCACGTTTCACAAAAAGACAACTGTGATATCATCATCCACTCTCCAGGAGGCCCCACTACAGAGGTGCTTGGAATATTTGCTGCCCAGAGAGTTCTCTAGAACAGTTCTTCCACTTTGTGCCCTGAGTGTAACGTCACCATTTTCCATGCTCCATAGAGCTTTCTTTCTCATACTCCAGAGGCCCTTGGGCCCAGCCCTAATGACTGACCAGGAATCATCTTGAAACTTCAAAGAGGAACGAGAACTGACATGCAGTTGGTGTGACCGCTGGCTCCAAAAAGTGCCCCATCAAGGAGTGTTACCAGATGAATGTGAGCTCCAGATAGAAACAGATAAGGTCTTGTAGTCTCTCCTGCTGATTTTCAACAAGAACCACTTTTCATACATAGAAAGTCAGGTGATTAGGTTCATGATTGTACTCATCATGTGGTCATTAGAGTCAAGGGTGTGGTGATACACGTAGAGGAAGGATACACATTTGTATGGTGCTCTGTTGTTTCTGAAAGCCTGGATGGGTTCCATGGGTCTGCCATCTGAATTCCCCAATGCATGGCTATCAACCGTCTGATTTCTGAATGCTGGATATAATTTAGTAGAGGTCAGGTTCACCAGGAATTACCTATGAAAGAAAGGAAGGTCCACTTTCTTTATGTATGGGCTCAGTAGCTCACTCAGTATATACTGTAGTTATCCATATTTTACTTGTCAAGGACACTAAATTTCTCCAGGAAAACACTCTCTGCCAAAGCCTAGCATGTGACAGACATAACAAAGATCTTGAAGTCACGATAGATTCTCTGACAACACATGGAGTCCCACTTGGAAAATGTGCAGACTCTTAGTAAAAGTGTGATAATTGGGAATGTTTCCTCAATTATGAAAATCAGAGTATTAAACAAATGCTTACAACATCGGCAAAATGTAAAAGAGGAAACAGATAGGCATGCCGTAGGAGGTCCTCAGTAGCAAGGAAAAGAATAGGAGATGCAAAACAGATCCACAGTTACTCAAGTTTTAGCCTGATTTAGATTCCAGGTCATTCAAGATAGCCCAGGCTTGAACCATGCAAGAGACCACAGTCTTGGCCCAGACAAAATGACATTCCAGGAATCACCTTGCCACTTCAATCAGAACAAGAACTGACATGCAGTTGATGTGAGTGCCTGCACCAAAAAGTGCCCCATCAAAGAGTGTTACCGGATGAAAGTGAGTTCCAGATAGAAGCAAATTGGGTCTTCTTGTCTCTGATGGTGATTTTCAACAAGAACCACTTATCATAGCTAGCAAGATTGGGCATCAGCTGATTGATTGTCCTCATCATATGCTTAGTACTGTCAAGGGAGTGTTGGTACACGAGAGGAAGTACATACATTTGTATGGTGCTCATTCACTCATGACAGGCCAGATGGGCACAATGGGTATGCCATCTGAATTCCCTGATATGTGCCTATAGCTGGTGGATTTCAGAGGGTTGGAAATAATTAAGTAGAGGTCAAGTTTCCCAGGAATTACTGAACAAAGAAAGGAAGGTCCACTTTTTTGTGTGTTGGCTCGGTAGCTGGCACAGTATATAAGGTAGGTCTCCTGAATCTACTTGTCAAAGACACTTAATTTATCCAGGGAAGTCACTCTCTGCCACTCCTTACAGGTGATGTAAGAAAGAATTAGAAGGCACAATAGATTCTCTTACCACACATGGAGTCACACATACAGAATAAACTGACTTTATGAGTAAAAGAATGAAAATTTGGAATCTAAAGAAAAGAATAAGTGAATGAACTAATCAGAAACAGTTTTGGAAAAATGGAGGAAAAACTGAGGGTTGCTAGATGGGCAGGGGGGTGGGGATAAGGGGAAGGTGAGAGGTTTTGGGAACGTACAGAGGGATAGTGGATGGGGGGAGGGGGGTTCACACAGTGTGAGGGATATAAATGATAAATGTCTAAGTTTTGCTTTGTCTTGTGCACCTGAAACTAATTAATAAAAAAAATAAATAAATAAATAAATTACTAAGTGAATAAATAATTACAAGAATCCCAAAACAAAAAAAAAACAAAACAAAAAAAAAAATTTGGAATGTTTCCTCAATCTTGAAGATCAAAGTATTAGCAAAACTCAAAAAACATATGCAAAATATAAAAGATGAAACAGATAGGCATGCTGTAGGAGGCCCTCAGTAACATGGAAGAGAATCAGAGCGGCACAGCAGACCCACTGCAATCCGAGTTTTAGCCTGATTTAGACTGCAGGTCCTTAAATATAGCCCAGGCTTGAACCCTGCAAGAGACCACTGTCATTACACCAGCTCTCTGACTGAATTTTCCTTTCAACTCTAAGGAAATATCTATGCTCACAGGTGAGGATGCCCATCACATTTTATTTCAGAGACTTCTTTCAATGCAATGAATCTCTCTCTTTCAATTCAGATTGAATGAAATCTGTCAAAACTCCTTTTCAAAATCAGTGCTCTCTCTGTAAAATGGTAATCTCCTCCATCAGGGAAATATCCACCAATCTATTTATTTCTAGCAAGGTCACTTCTCCAATTGTGACCTAATTTCACTGTCAGTGTTTGTTTTTAGAACTGAGGTGCTCTCTCATATAGCCCAAAATATCTAGGAGGCAGGTCCATCACAACAGTAGAGGACTTGATGTTTAGGAGAAGTTCCGTACGGGGATTACCCCTTACATTGTTTTGGTAAAATCCCCACCACCAGTTTTCCTTTGCAACCCTTAAAAAGACAATTAACTTTTGTAATATGACAACAGCACTGTGCTTTCCTCAATCCTTGCTGTCTAATACCATTTTTCTCATTACAAACAATCAATAGAAACCGAAGCCATGCAACTTCCTCTTCCCATGCAAGCTGCCCCAAACTTTGAGCCCAGGCAAACACTCACCTGCCCAATTTCCCTATGAATATGAAATTTCTGTCATGTTATCTTAAGAGAGATAGCATATGCGGCCTTGGGATCCTAGCTTCATTCTTGCCAATTTCTCAAGGTACCTTTTTTGAGGTGGCCAGAATCAGGACTTCACCTTTATGACTGTATCTTGTTTCATTTTACACATATACCACTTTTGCTACTACATTCATCAGCTGATGTTATATTGTGTTTCTACATTATTTTCATTATCTGCAGTGCAGTGCTCAATTCTGTTTAGGCATTTCTGGACATCCTTTTTAAGCACTATTATGTATATATAAACGGTAACATGATATTTTCATTCTCAACACACTGGACAAATAGTGAACAGTTTTCTACTCTAGCTATATCATTCTATGTATCCAGCAGAGACATTTGAGCTTTCCAGTTCTCCCCCATCACATTGTCAGTGCACATGTGATCTTTTCTCTGTCGTTATTCAAAGCAATCTTGAAGGAGTACCATATTGTCTCATTGTGCTTTTGATTTTCCCAATCTGATTGATAAAATATCTGTTTTTCATAGCAAATTGTTATAGATTGTGTGGTTTAAATAACAAAAGTGAATTTCCTACCGTCCTGAAAGTCCAAGATGAAGAAGCCAGAACGGTGCTTTCTCAGGAGTGTCTGTCATCACAAACTGCTCTGCAGGGTCTGACGCTGAGGGCTTCAGGAGGAAGGAGCAATCTGAGCAGAGCCACAAAAGTTGCTCTCTTCACAGACTCACACTCTGTTGTCTACCCAGCACTGGAGCTGTAATCTGTGCCCATAAATGAGCTGGCCCCTCACATATCAGTATCTTCAAGTGTCACAAAAATTCAACTGTGACATCATCATCCTCTCTCCAAGAGTCTGCAGCCACAGAGGTGCCCTGGACCATTTGCTGCCTAGAAACTTACGCTGGGCAGTCCTTGAACTTTCAGTCCTGAGTGTGAATTCACAATTCTCTGAACTCCCTAGGGACTTTTTCTCATAGTACATAAGCCCTTGGGCCCATTCATAATGACTTGGCAGGAATCACCTTGTCTTTTCAAAGAGGAACAAAAACCGACATGCAGTTGGTGTGAGCGCTGTCTCCAAATTTAGCCCATCAAAGATTGTTACCAGATGAACGTGAGCTCCACATAAAAGCAGATTGGGTCTTCCAGTGTCTGATGGTGAGTCTCAACAAGATCCACTTATAATACCGAGCAAGTTGGGGCATTAGGCTCTTGATTGTCCTCATCATTTGCTGAGGAGTGTCAAGGGAGTGTAGGTACAGGGAGAGGAAGGATACACATTTGTATCGTGCTTTTTCAGTACTGACAGGCAGTATGGGCTCCATATGACTGCCATCTGAATTCCCTGAAGCGTGCCTATCAACTGGAAGCTTTCAAAGTGTTGGATGTAGTTAGGTAGAGGTCAGATTTGCCAGGAATAACCTAAGAAAGAAAGGTAGGTCCACACTGTTTGTGTGCAGCCTCAGTAGCTGCCTCAGTATATACTTTAGTTGTCCATATTCTACTTTCAAACACACTGAATTTCTCCGGGGAAGACACTCTCTGCCACAGCTTAGCAGGTGATGTAACAAGGAATTGGAAGTCACGATAGAGTCTCTAACCACATATGGAGTCCCACATGCAAAATCTACAGACTCTAAGAGTAAAACAGTGAAAATTGCTAATGTTTCCTCAATTATGAAGATCAAAGTATTAAAATAATGCACACAACATGCACAGAGTGTAAATTATGATACAGATATGTGTTCCACAGAAGACCCTCAGTAACATGGAAGAGAGTGGGAGAGACACATGAGAGTTGCAGCTATCTGAATTTCAGCCTGATTTAGACTCCATGTCCTTACGGATAGCCCATGCTTGAATCCTGTAAAGACCACAGCCAGAGTCTCGGCTCTCTGACCAATCCTTCCTTTCCACTCGAAGGAAATAGCTATGCTCACAGGTGAGGAGGCCCATAATGGTTTATTTCAGAGACTTGTTTCAAAGTGTAATGATTCTCTCCTTTCAATTTGCAGTGAATGATATCTGGGAAAACTCCTTTCCAAAATCAGTTCTCTCTTTGTAAAATGGCATTATACTACATCATGTAAACATCCACGACCACACTTCTTTCTAGCAAAGGCACCTTTCCCATCAGGACGTAAATTTCACTGGCAGTGTTTGTTTTTAGAACTGAGGAGCTTCCGCATGTAGCAAAAAGTGTCTAGGAGGCAGGGCGATCACAACATCATAGTACTTGTGGTTTATGAGAGGTGCTCTACTGGGAATATGCCTTACATTATTTTGGTAAAATTCACATCTCCAGTTTGTCATTGGAACCTTTAAAAACACAATTCAGTTTTGTAATATGCCAACAGCATTGTGCTTTCCTCAATCTTTGCTGCAATACCATTTTTCTAATTACAAGCAATCAGTAGAAACACAAGCCATGCAACTTTCACTTCCCATCCATGCTGCCCACACCTTGCACCCTGGCAAACACTGGCCTGCCTTCTTTCCATATGAAATAGACATTGTCGTTCTGTTATCTGAATGGAGAGTCAGCTTATGTGGTCTCGGGATGCTACCTTTTTTCTCTTGCCAATTTCTAAAGATACTTTCTTGCTGTGCCCTGTATTGGGACTTCTATCACCTTTATCACAGTGTCTTGTTGCATTTTATACACATACCACCTTCGCTAATGTATTCATCTCTTGACCTGATACTGTGTCTCTTACATTTTTGTCATTATCCACAGTGTCATGCTGAACTCTGTTTAGGAGTTTCTAGGCATCCGTTTTAAACACTGTTGTGTATATATCAATGGTCATAGGTAATTTTCATTATCAACTTCAAGTACAAATAATGAACTGTTTTCCATGGTAGCTATATGTCATTCTATGTATCCAGCAGAGACATGTGAGCATTATAGTTCCGCAACATCGCATTGTCAACATATTGTGATCTTTTCTCTTTGATTAATCACAGCATTCTTGAAGGAGTAGCATGTTGTTTCATTATGCTTTAGATTTTCCCTCCTTGATGGATCAAGTTTCAGATTTTCTGGTCAAAATGGTATAGGCTCTGGGGCTTCAATATCAGAAGTGTATTTCTCACTGTCCTGAAACTCCAAGTTGAAGGTGCCAAATGTTGCTTTCTCAGAAGGGTCTGTAAACAAGAAATTGCTTAGCTGGGTCTGATGCTGTGGGGTCAGGAGGAAGGAACAGCTCGAGTAAGGCACAGAAGTCTTTCTCCTCACAGACTAACACTGTTCTGTCTGCACAGCACTGAATATGTAATCTGTGTCCTTCAGCCACTAGACCAATCACATATCGGTATCCTCATGTGTTACAAAAAGACAACTATGACATCATCATCCCCTCTCCAGGAGGTCGCAGCCACAGAGGGGCCTTTGACCATTTGCTGCCTGCAGAATTATCCATAACTCTCGTTAAACTTTGAGCTCAGAATGTGATATCACCACTCTTTGCTCCATAGAGAATGCTTTCTCATACTACAGAGGCCTGTCGGCCAAGCCTTAATGACTTGTCAGGAATCACCTTGCCACTTCAAAGAGGAACAGAATTGACATGCAGGTAGTGTGAGCGCTGGCTCCAAAAAGTGCCCCTTTAAAAACTATTACCCAATGAATGTGAGCTCCAAATAGAAGCAGATCTGGTTTTCTAGTCTCTGATTGTATAGTTCAACAAGAACAACTTACGATTCCTAGCAAGTTTTTGCATCAGGTCCTTGATTGTCCTTGTCATTTGCTGAGTAGTGACAAGGGTGTGTTGGTACGTGGAGAGGAAAGATACACAATTCTATCATACTTTCTCAGTTTTGACAGGCAGGATGGGCTCCTTGGCTCTGCCCTCTGAATTCCAAGATGCATGCCTATCAACCAGCTGATTTCATAGTGTTGGATGTAACTCAGTAGAGTTCAGCTTCACCAGGAATTACCTAAGAAAGAAAGGGAGGTCCACTTTCTTAGTGTCTAGGCTCAGTAGCTGGAATAGTATGTTCTGTAGTTCTCGATATTCGACTTGTCAAAGACACTGAATTTCTCTGGGGAAGATGCTCTCTGCCAACACTTAGCAGGTGACATAACAAAGAATTGGAAGCCACAATATATTCTGTGACCACACTTGGTGACCGACATGCAAAACATGCAGACTCTATGAGTAAAAGGGTGAAAATTGAGAATGTTTCCTCAATTATGTAGATCAGAGTATTAAATTAACAAACACAACATGCCCTCAATGTAAAATGTGAAACAGATCTGCATGCCATAGGAAGCCCTCAGTAACCTGGAAAAGAATGGGAGAGGCACAGCAGATCCACAGCAATCTGAAGGTTAGCCTGATTTACAATCCAGGTACTTCAGGATAGCCTAGGCTTGAACCCCGCAAGACACCACAGCCATTGACCCGGCTTTCTGACCAATCCTTCCTTTCTGCTCGAAGGAAAAATCTATGTTCACAGGTGAGGTGGCACATCACGTTTTGTTTCAGAGACTCCTTTCAACGGATAATGATTCTCTTCCTTTCAATTCACAGTGAATGAAATCTGTGAACACTCCTTTCCAAACTCAGTGTTGTCTCAGTAATATGGTAATCTACTCCTTCAGGTGAATATACACCACCACACTTATTTCTAGCAAGCGCACTTCTCCCATTGAGACCTAAATTTCACTGGCAGTGTTTGTTTTTAGAACTGAGGAGCTATCTCGTGTAGCGCAAAACGGTTTAGGAGGCAGGTCGATCACAAAGTTAGTGGACTTCTGCTTTATGAGAGGTGCCCTATGGAATACACCATACTTTTTTTTTTTTTTTTTTTTTTTTTTTTTTCTAAAATTCACACAACCAGTTAGCCTTTGGAACCTTTAAAAGTGCAATTCAGGGCGGACTTCCGGAAAAATGGTGGCGTGAGGTGAGTCTCTGTAAAACTCCCCTGGAATTTACAATGAATCAAACAACAAAAACTCCACAAAGGACTCCCTGCACAGCAGACAGGCAAGACGAAGAGGCCCACTACCGACTGAAATCACCTACAGGTGGGAGATTCGCGCGAGTGGAGGGAGGAGGAAAGGGAGAAGTGCACGGAGACGGAGCCGCGCGGGCGCGGGACGCAGACCTATCTCAGTGCGCCGAGCTCGCTGCATCCTGGAACTACCGCAGCTGCGATTGAGGGAAGAACTCGGAAAGCTAGGGCTCCGCTTGTGGCCCACAGGGCTGAGGGGACAGCATATACCATGGCTGAACCCTACGCTCACGGGAGAGACCTTGGAGAAAAGACTGAGGGAAAAAGGCTGAAAACGGTGGTTTAAGCCCTCACTGCCGAGCAGAGAACGGAGCCTTAGGCACTGAGACTAGCCGCCCCCTCCCTACCCTCCCAGAGCTCACCCGGCCCCCTCCTGCCCGGTGCTAGAAGCGAAACAGTAGCAGTGTCAGATCAAAACAACAGAAAATCTGCTGTTTTGAGAACTGTGGGCCGCAGACACAAATTCACAGCCCAACTAGTTCCGGCAAAGGGGAGGGAGCCGTGGAAGCAGGACCGGCTGTGGTGGTGGTCGCCGCCATTGCTCTGGGCCACCTTTCACAACTCACCCCGCCCCTGACCCCACCGATCTGGGCGGATCCCTGCAGGAGTAAACAGAACTGCTGAAACATACGGGCTCTGAATCAGGAGCTGGAAGAGCTCTGGAACATCAAAAGCTCTCCGCATACCCACCAGGACACTGCGCCCTGTGACCTAGACGAACTATTAATAGAGGAGAAGCCCGTCTCCCAGGGAATCCCCCCATTGTGTGAGAAGCAGGAACAGTGCAGAGAAAACATAGCACTACCGTGTGGGAGAAGAAAAATAAGTTGCAGTTGGAGAAATAATAAGACATTCTACCGACAAGTACTGGAAAACAAAAGAAAGACGTCTTCCTATCAACCTGTTGCAGAATTCACTCCTGTAGATGTCTAGGAAGAGAAATAGTAAACCAGTAATCGCCATGAATAACCAAGGCAACAAGATAGCTCAGAAAGAAAGTGAAAAGTCTCCAGAGAAGGCACTTAAAGATACAGAAATATGTGACTTAAATGACAGAGAATTCAAGATTGCAGTTCTGAAAAAACTCAACGAGATACAAGAAAACACAGATAGGCAGTTAAATGAACTCAGAAACTCAATCAAAGAACAGCATGAGCATTTTACGAAAGAGATTGAAATTTTAAAAAAGAACCAAAGAGAATTTCTGGAGATTAAGAACTCAATAGAAGAAATTAAGAATGAAATAACCAGCTTAGGTAGTAGAGTTGACCAGATGGAGGAAAGAATCAGTGACATCGAAGATAGAAACCTGGAAATGACAAAGATAGAAGAAGAAAGAGACTTGAGACTTAAAAGAAATGAAAGAACTCTTCAAGAACTTTCTGACTCCATCGGAAAGAGCAATATAAGACTAATGGGCATACCAGAAGGAGAAGAAAGAGAGAAGGGAACAGAGAATATATTCAAACAAATTGTCGATGAGAACTTCCCAAATTTGTGGACAGAACTGGACCCTCGAATCGAAGAAGCAAATAGAACCCCGAGTTACCTCAATCCCAACAGGCCTTCTCCAAGGCACATTGTATTGAAGCTGTCTAAAATCAACGACAAAGAAAGAATCTTCAAGGCAGCCAGGGAAAAGAAGACGGTAACTTACAAAGGAAAGCCCATTAGATTATCATCAGATTTTTCAGCAGAAACTCTACAAGCCAGGAGGGAGTGGAACCAAATATTCAAACTATTGAAAGAGAGAAACCATGAGCCAAGAATAATATATCCAGCAAAGATATCCTTTAAATATGAAGGAGCAATAAAGACCTTTCCAGAAATACAGAGGCTGAGGGAATTTTCCAATACACGACCTGCACTACCAGAAATACTAAAGGAGGCTATTCGACCACCATCAACAGGGACAATTTGTGGCAACCAAAACTCAGAAAGGGGGAGAGTAAAGGCCTGAACCGGAATCTGGGAATGGAGAAAGTAAGCGTGCTGAAGAAAATGGAATACTCTAAATATCAAACTTTCTTTTACATAAACTTAAGGGTAACCACTCAAAATAAATCCAGAATTGAAATATATACTGAAATAAAAGAAGAAACAGAGGGAAACATCATAGAATACCACCACACAGAAATAATAGACAACAACAAAAAGGCAAAGAAACAATGGAGACACAGCCATAGAACAATACTAAAGATAGAATGACAGGAAATCCTCATATATCAATAATCACCCTAAATGTAAATGGACTGAACTCACCAATAAAAAGGCACAGAGTAGCAATTGGATCAAAAAACTAAACCCAACCATATACGGTCTACAAGAGACACATCTCAGCTACAAGGACAAGCATAGACTCAAAGTGAAAGGGTGGAAATTGACACTCCAAGCAAATGGTACCCAGACAAAATCAGGTGTAGCCATAATGATATCAGATGAAACAGACTTCAAAGTGAAAAAGATAACAAGAGATAAAGATGGACATTTCATAATGGTGAAGGGGACTGTACAACAAGAAGACATAAGAGTCATCAATAGTTATGCCCCTAATCAGGGAGCACCGAAATACAACAAGCAACTAGTAACAGAAATAAAGGGAGAAATTGACCAAAACACAATCATACTAGGGGACTTAAATACATCGACAGCTATGGATAGATCATCCAAACAGAAAATAAATAAAGAAATAGTAGCCCTTAATGACACATTAGATGAAATGGACATAATTGACATTTACAGAGCACTTCATCCTAAAACATCAGACTATACATTCTTTTCTATAATACACGGAACATTCTCAAGGATAGACCATATATTGGGACATAAAATCAGTCTCAACAAATTAAAGAAGATTGAAATCATACCATGCATATTCTCTGATCACAAGGCTTTGAAATTGGATATCAACTGTAAAAAGAAAGGTGGAAAAAACACAAATACATGGAGATTAAACAACATACTTTTAAAGAAGGACTGGGTCAAAGAAGAAATTAGAGGAGAGATCAAAAGATACATAGAAACAAATGACAATGAAAATACATCCTACCAGAATTTTTGGGATGCAGTAAAAGCAGTTCTAAGAGGGAAATTTATCTCATTACAGGCCTATCTCAAGAAACAAGAAAACTCCCAAATAAATAACCTCATGTTACACCTTAAAGAACTAGAAAAAGAAGAACAAGTAAAACCCAAGGTCAGCAGAAGAAAGGAAATAATAAAAATTAGAGCAGAACTAAATGAAATAGAGAACAAAAAGACAATAGAAAAATTTAATGTGACAAAGAGCTGGTTCTTTGAGAAGATTAACAAAATTGACAAACCTTTGGCTAGAACTTACTAAGATAAAAAGAGAGAAGACACTGATTAACAAAATCAGAAACGTAAAAGGGGAAGTTATCCCGGACACCACAGAAATACAAAGGATCATCCAAAAATACTATGAAGGACTATATGCCACCAAATTCAACAACCTAGAAGAAATGGACAAGTTCTTAGAAACATATAGCCTTCCAAGGCTGAACCATGAAGAACTGGAAAATATAAACAGACTGATCACCAGTAACAAAATTGAATCAGTCACCTAAAACCTTCCCAAAAGCAAAAGTCCGGGACCAGATGGCTCCACTAGTGAATTCTACCAAACCTTCAAAGAGGATGTAATACCAATTCTGCACAAACTCTTCCAAAAAATTGAAGAAGAGACAGTACTCCCTAACTCATTTTATGAGGCCAACATTACCCTGATACCAAAACCTGGTAAGGACAGTACAAAAAAAGAAAACTACAGACCAATATCTCTAATGAATACCGATGCAAAAATCCTAAATAAAATTCTAACAAATCGAATACAACAATGCATTAAAAAGATTATTCATCACGACCAAGTGGGGTTCATCCCGGAGCACAAGGATGGTTCAACATACGCAAATCCATCAATGTGATACATCACATAAACAAAATAAAGGACAAAAATCATATGATTATATCAATTGATGCAGAAAAAGTATTTGACAAGATACAACATCCATTTATGATTAAAACACTTAATAAAATGGGTATAGAAGGAAAATACCTTAACATAATAAAGGCCATATACCACAAGCCCTCTGCTAATTTCATAATTAATGGAGAAAAACTGAAGCCCTTTGCTCTACGTTCAGGAACACGACAGGGCTGTCCCCTATCACCTAGGCTTTTCAACATAGTGTTGAAAGTCCTTGCCAGAGCAATCAGGCAAGAGAAAGAAATAAAAGGCATCCAAATTTGGAATGAAGAAGTTAAATTATCACTCTTTGCAGATGACATGATGCTATATATAGAAAACCCTAAAGACTCCACCAAAAAGCTATTAGAAACAATCAACGAATACAGTAAAGTTGCCGGCTACAAAATCAACGCACAAAAGTCCATTGCCTTCCTATATACTAACAATGAAATCTCAGAAATGAAATACAAAAAACAATTCATTTTGCAATTGCAGCAAAAAGAATAAAATACCTAGGAATAAACTTAACCAAGGATGTGAAAGACCTATATGCTGATAACTGTAAGACATTTTTGAAAGAAATTGAAGAAGACACAAAGAAATTGAGAGACATTCCGTGCTCATGGATTGGAAGAATCAACATAGTTAAAATGGCCATATTACCCAAAGCAACATACAGATTCAATGCAATCCCCATCAAAATCCAAATGGCATAATTTAAAGAAATACAACAAAAAATCATCGGATTTGTTTGGAACCACAAAAGACCCCGAATAGCCAAAGCAATCTTAAGAAAAAAGAACAATAATGGAGGTATCACACTCCAGACTTTGGCTTGTACTACAGGGCTACAATAATCAAAACAGCATGGTATTGTCAGAAAAACAGACACATAGACCAATGGAATAGAATTGAGAACCCAGAAATAAAACCACATAAATATGGACAGAGCATTTTTGACAAAGAAGCTAAAAACATACAATGGAGCAAAGACAGCCTCTTCAATAAATGGTGCTGGGAGAATTGGATAGCCACGTGCAAAAGAATGAAACTGGACTGCTATTTGTCACCATGTACCAAAGTTAATTCAAAATGGATCAAAGACTTAAGCATAAGACCTGACACAATAAACTGCATAGAAGAAAACATAGGTACTAAACTTATGGACCTTGGGTTCAAAGAGCATTTTATGAACTTGACTCCAAAGGCAATGGAAGTACAAGCTAAAATAAACGAATGGAAATATATGAAACTTAAAAGCTTCTGCACAGCAAAAGAAACCATTGACAAAATAAAGTGGCCACCAACTGAATGGGAGAAGATTTTTGCAAACAGTGCCTCCGATAAGGGGCTAGTATCCAGAATATACAAGGAACTCATGCAACTCAACAACAATAAAACAAACAACCCAATTGAAAAATGGGCAGAGGACTTGAAGAGACATTTCTCCAAAGAGGACATACAAATGGCAAATAGACATATGAAAAAATGCTCAACATCACTAATCATCAGAGAAATGCAAATCAAAACCACAATGAGATATCACCTCACCCCAGTCAGAATGGCGATCATCAACAAGACAAATAATAACAAATTTTGGAGAGGCTGTGGAGAAAAAGGAACCCTCATACACTGTTGGTGGGAATGCAGACTGGTGCAGCCATTATGGAAGGCAGTGTGGAGGTTTCTCAAAGAATTACGAAGAGAATTGTCATATGACCCTGCAATCCCTCTTCTGGGTATCTACCCAAAAAATCTGAAAACATTTAGAGATAAAGACACGTGTGCTCCAATGTTCATTGCAGCTTTGTTTACGGTGGCCAAAACATGGAAACAACCAAAATGTCCTTCGATAGATGAATGCATAAAGAAGTTGTGGTATATATACCCAATGGAATACTATTCGGCAGTAAAAAAAGATGATATAGGAACATTTGTGACAACATGGATGGTTCTTGAAAGAGTAATGCTGAGCGAAACAAGTCAGACAGAAAAAGCAGAGAACCATGTGATTTCACTGATATGTGTTATATAAACCAAAAACAACAAAAGAACAAGACAAACAAATGAGAAACAGAAACTCATAGACACAGACAATAGTTTAGTGGTTGCCAGAGGGTAAGAGGGGCGGGGGGTGGGGTTTGGGAGTTGAGGGTTAGGGGGATCGAATATATGGTGATGGAAGGAGAACTGACTCTGGGTGATGAACACACAATGGGATTTATAGATGATGTAATACAGAATTGTACACCTGAAATCTATGTAATTTTACTAACAATTGTCACCCCAATAAATTTAATAATAATAAAAAAAAGAATAAAATAAAATAAAAAGTGCAATTCAGTTAGTTAATATGCCAATAGCATTGTGCTTTCCTCTATCCTTGAAGTCTAATACGATTTTTTTCTGATTAAAAGTAACCCAATCATGCAACTTTCACTTCCCATCCATGCTGTCCCACAACGTGTGCCCTGGGAAACACTGATCTGCCTTCTTTCCCTATGAATTTTACATAGTCTGTCTGTTGTCTTAATGGAAAGATGGCTTATGTGAGCTTATGATATCATCGTCGTTCTCCTCCCAATTTCTCAAGTTATTTCTTGCTGTTGCCAATATCAGGACTTCTGTCACATTTATGACTGTATCTTGTTACATTTTATACGTATACCACCTTCACTAAAGCATTCATCAGTTGACAAGATATTATGTTTCTACATTTTTGCCAAAATCTACAGTGTACTTCTGAATTCTGTTTAGGAGTTTCTGGGCATCCTTTTTAAACACTATTTTTGTGTATATAGATAGTCACATGATTTTTCATTATCAATGTCCTGGACAAATATTTAACAGTTTTCCATGGTAGCTATATTATTCTATGTATCTAGCAAAGGCATGTGAGCGTTCCAGTTCTTCCACATCTCATTGGCAACCGACGTGTTATCTTTCTCTTTGGATGCTCATGGCATTCTTGAAGAAGTAGCATATTGTTTCATTGTGTTTTTGGTTTTCCCTCCCTGACTGACAGAGTGACAAGTTTTCATAGCAAAATATTATAAATTGTGTTGCTTCAATGAAATAAGTGTATTTCTCACCGTCTGCCCATCTGAAACTCCAAGACTAAGGTGCCACAATGTTGCTTTCTCAGGACAGTCTGTCAACAGGAAATGGCTCAGCAGAGTCTGATACTGAGGGCATTAGGAGGAAAGTACAGCCTGAGCAGAGCCATAGAGGTTGTCCTTGTCATAGACTCACACTCTGTTGTCTGTCCAAGACAGGAGATTGAATCTGTGCCCACCAGATTCATGGCCAATAGCATAGAAGGATCCTCATGTGTCACAAAAAAGACAAATGTGATATCATCATGCCCCCTCCAAGAGGCCGTAGCCACAGAGGTATTTTGGATCATTTGCTCCCCAGAGACTTACCAAGGACAGTCCTTCAAGTTTGAACCCTGGCTGTCGCACCACCATTCTATGTGCTCTGTACATCCTTTTTGTCATACTACAGAGGGTATTGGGCCAATCCAAAATGACTTGACAGGAATCACCTTGCCACTTCAAAGATGAGCAAGAACTGACATGAAATTGGTGTGAGTGCTGGCTCCAAAAAACTGTTCCCTGATGAATGTGTGTTCAAGATAGAGGCAGCTTTGGTCTTCTAGTCTCTGATTGTGATCTTCAACCATAACCAGTTATCATACCTACCAAGTTTGGGAATCAGGTTTTTATTGTCCTCATCATATGCTGAGTAGTGTCAAGGGACTGTTGGTATATGGAGAAGAAGAATATAGTTTTGTGTGGTGCTTGGTCAGTTCTCAGAGGGAGGATGAGCACCATGGGTCTGCCATCTGAATTCCCTGAAACCTGCCTATCCACCGGCTGATTTCAGAGGGTTGGATGTAATTCAGTAGAGGTCAGGTTCACCAGGGATGACCTGAGAAAGAAAGGAAGGTCTAATTTCTTTGTGTGTGGGCTTAGAAGCAGGCTCAGTATATACTGTAGTTCTCCGTATTCCACTTGTCAAAATCACTGAATTTCTCCGTGGAAGTCACTCTCTGCCACCACTTAGCAGGTGACATAACAGACAATTGTAAGTCTAGATAGATTCTCTGACAAAATATGCAGTTCCACATGGAAAATGTACACACTCTCTGAGTCAAAGTGTGAAAATTGGGAATGTTTATCAATTATCAAGATCAGAGTTTTAAAGAAAAGCACATAACATATGCAAAATGTGAAAGATGAAACAGATAGGGATGCAATAGGAGGCCCTCAGTATGATGGAAGAGAATGGGAAAAGCACAGCAGACCCGCAGCACTCTGGGTTTTAGCCTGTTTCAGACTCCAGGTCCATAAGGATGGCCAAGATTTGAACCATTCAAGAGACCACAGCCATTGCCCTGGCTCTCTGACCAATCCTTCCTTTTCACTCAAAGGAAATATCTACACTCACAGGTCAGGAGACCCATCAAGTTTTGTTTCAAAGACTTCTTTCAATATGTAATGATTCTCTGCCTTTCAGTTCACAGTGAATGAAACCTGTGAAAACTGCTTTCCAAAATCAGTTCTTTCTCTGTAGAATGGCAAGGTACTCCAGCAGGCATATATCCACCAGCACACTTATTTCTAGCAAGCATACTTCTCCCATTGGGAACTAAATTTCACTGCAGTGTTTGTTTTCAGAACTGAGAAGCTTTCTCTTGTAGCCCAAAGGGTGTAGGAGACATGGCCATCACAACATTATAGGAATTGTGGTTTAGGAGAGGTGTCCTAATGGGATTATGTCTTACATTGTTTTGGTAAATTCACACCACCAGTTTGCCATTGGAACCTTTAAAAAAATGCAATTCAATTCAATTTTGTAATAGCAACAGTATTGTGCCTTCCTGAATCCTTATTTTCTAACAAAATTTTCATGATTACAAGAAATCAACAGAAACCCAAGCCATGCAACTTTCACTTCCCATCCATGCTGCCCCACACCTTGTGCCCTGGAAAACACCTGCCTACACTCACAGGTCAGGAGACCCATCAAGTTTTGTTGAAAAGGCCTGCCTTTTTTCCCTATTAATTTGATATTGTTGTTCTGTTATCTTAATTGAGAGACAGCATATTATATCTTGGGATGCTAGTGTCTTTCAATTGCCAATTTCTCAAGTAAAATTTGGTTGTGGCCAGCATCATGAGTATATCTTATTTCACTTTATACATATACCACCTTCGCTAATGTGTTCATCAGATGACCTGATATTGTGTTTCTACATTTGTGCCATTATCTATGCGGCAGTTTTGAATTCTGTTTAGGAGTTTTGGTGCACCCGTTTTAAACATTATTGTGTATATATCAATGGTCATTAGACATTTTCATTCTCAACATCATGATCAAATAAGGAACTGTTTTCCAATGTAGCTATATCATTCTATGTAGCCAGCAGAGATATCTGAGTATTCCAGTTCATCCAATTCGCACTGTCAACACACATGTGATCCTTTCTCTTTGAATGTTCACAGCATTCTTGAAGGATTAGCATATTGTCTCATTGTCCTTTCGATTTTCCCTGCATCACTGATAAAGTGTCCGATTTTCATAGCAAGACATAATGGACTCTGTGGCTTCAATAGATAAGTGTATTTGTCAGCATCCTGAAATTCCACAATGAGGTGCCAGAACATTGCTTTCTCAGGAGGGTCTGTCAACAGGAGACTGCTCAGCAGGCAGTGATGTTGAGGGCCTTAGGAGGAAGGAACAGAGCCACAGAAGTCACTCTCCTCACAGACTCACTCACTGTTTTCTGCCCAGCACTGGAGGTATAATCCATGTCGAACAGCCACCTAGACAATCACATATCAGTGTCCTCATGTTACAAAAAGACATCAGTGACATCACCATCCCATATCCAGAAGGCACATCCACTGAGGTCCGTTGGACCATTTCCTTCCCAGAGACTTATCCAGAGCAGTCCTTCCACTTTGAGCCATGAGTGTGACTTCACCATTCTCTGTGCTCTGTAGAGATTTCTTTCTCAAACTACAGAGGCCTTGGGCCCAGTGATAATGACTTGCCAGGAATCACCTTGACACTTCAGAGAGGAACTAGAATTGACATGCAGTTAATGAGAGCGGGGGCTCCAAAAATCGCCCCATGACAGAGTGTTACCGGATGAATATGAGCTCCATATAGAAGCAGATTGGCTCTTCTAGTCTCTGATGGTAATTTTCAACAACAACCACTTATCATACAGAGCAAGTTGGGTCATCAATTTCTTGATTGTCCTCATTATTTACTGAGTAGAGTCAAGGGTGTGTTGGTACACAGAGAGGAAAGACACACATTTGTATGGGGCTCTCTCAGTTCTGACAGGCAGGATGGGCTCTATGAGTCTGCCATCTGAATTCTGTGATGCATTCCTATAAACCGGATGATATCAGAGGGTTGGAAGTAATTCAGTAAAGGTCCGGTTCATCAGGAATTATGTGAGAATGAAAGGAAGGTCCACTGTATTTCTGTGTGATTTTAAGCAGGCTCAGTAGGTTCAGTAGTTCCCCACATTTTACACATCAAAGAGACCAAATTTCTCCGTGGAAGTCAATCTCTGCCATCCCTTAGCAGGTGACGTAACAGAGATTTGGAAGTCATGATAGATTCTCTGACTACACATGGAGTGCCACATGCAACATGTACAGACTACGAGTAAAAGGGTGAAAATAGGGAATGTATCCTAAATTATGAAAATCAGAGTATTAAAGAAAAGAACATAACATGCACAAAATGTAAAAGAAGAAACAGAAAATCATGCCATCGGAAGTCCTCAGTAAAATGAAGAGAATGGGAGAAGCAAAGCAGACCCACCAAAATCCAAGTACTAGCCTGATTTAGACTTCAGCTCCTTCAGGATTGCCTTGGCTTGAATGCAGCAAGAGACCACATCCATTTCTGTGACTCTATGACCAATTCTTCCTTTCCACTTGAAGGAAATATCTTTGCTCCCAGGTGAGGAGACCCATCACGTTTTTTTCCAGAGACTTTCTTTGATGTGTAATGATACTGTACCTTTCTTTTCACAGTGAAGGAAATCTGTGTGAACTCCTTTCCAAAATCAGAGCTCTCTCTGTAACATGGCAATCTACTCCGTCAGGCAAATATCCACCACCACACTTATTTCTAGTAATGGCACTTCTCCCATTGGAACCTAAATTTCACTATAAGTGTTTGTTTTTAGAACTGAGGAGCTTTGTAATGAAATCCAAAGGGTCTAGGAATCAGGGCCATCGCAACATTAGAGGACTTGTCGTTTAATAGAGGTCTCCTGCTGGGAATATCATTATCCTCATGTGTGACAAAAAGACAACTATGACACCATCATCCCCTCTCCAGGAGTCCGCAGCCACAGAAGTGCCTTGACCATTTGTTGCCCAGATACTTATCCAGAACAGTCCTTCCACTTTCAGCTCTGAGTGTGACTTCACCATTCTCTGTGCTCCATTGAGACTTTTTTCTCATACTACAGAGACCCTGGGCTTGCACATAATAACTTGTCAGAAATCACCTTGCAACTTCAAAGAGGAGCAAGAACTGACATGCAGTTGGTGTGAGTACTAGAGCCAAAATTGCCCATCAAAGACAATTTCTGGATGAATGTGACCTCCAAATAGAAGCCGATTGGCTCTTGTAGTCTCTAATGGTAATTTTCAACTAGAACCACTTACCATAGTAAGCAAGTTGGGACATCAGATTCTTGATTGTCCTCATCATTTGCTGACTAGAGTCAAGTGAGTGTTCTTACAAAGAGAGGAAAGATTCATATTCGTATGGTTCAATGTCAATTCTGACAGACAGGATGAGCCCCATGGGTCTGCCTTCTGATTTCCTCATGCATGTCTACCAAGCAGATTTTTTCCGAGGGTTGGAATTAATTCAGTAATGCTCAGGTTTGCTAGGAATTACCTATGAAAGAAAGGAAGGTCTTTGTGTGTGGGCTCAGTAGCTGGATCAGTATCTACTGCATTTCTCCATATTCTACTTGTCAAAGACTCTGAATTTCCCCAGAAAAGACACTATCTGCCACCCCTTAGCATGAGAGGTAAAAAAGATTTGGAAGTCATGATATATTCTCTGACCACACATGGAGTCCCACATGCAAAATGTGCAGACTGCATGAGTAAAATGAAATACTGGGAATGTATCCTCATTTATGAAGATCAGAGTATTAATGTAATGCACACAACATGCGCAAAATGTAAAAGATGATACAGATATGCATTCTGTAGGTGGCCCTCCGTAACATGGAAGAGAAAGGGTTGGCATAGCAGATCCGCAGCAACCCAAGTTTTAGCCTGATTTAGACTCCATGTCCTTCAGGAAAGCCCATGCTTGAACCCTGCAAGAGACCACAGCCATTGCCCTGACTCTCTGACCAACCCTACCTTTCCACTTGAAGGAAATACCTACTCTCACAGATGAGGAGGCCCATCATTTGTTGTTTCTGAGACCTCTCTGAATGCCTAATGATTCTCTGCCTTTCAGTTCACAGTGAATGAAATCTGTGAAAACTCCTTTTCAAATTCAGTGCACTCTCTGTAGAATGGCAAGCTACTCCATCAGGCAAATATCCACCACCACACTTATTTCTACAAAAGGCACATCTCCCATTGGGATCTAAATTTCACTGGCAGTGTTTGTTTTTTATAACTGAAGAGCTTTCTCATGTAGCCCAAAGTGTCTAGGAGGCAGGGCTATTACAATGTACAAGACTTGTGGTGTATGAGAGGTGCCCCACTGGGAATATCCATTACATTTTTTCATAAAATTTACACCCCCAATTTGACATTAGAACCTTTAAAAAATACAGTTGAATTTTGTGTTTTGTAATATGCCAACAACATTGTGTATTCCTCAATCCTTGCTGTGTAATACCATTTTTCTGATTACAAGCAATAAATAAAAACAAAAAACACACAACTTTCACTTCCCATCAATGCTGCCCCACATCTTGCGCTATGCCCAACACTGAGTTGCCTTCTTTCCCTATGAATTTGACATTGTTATTTTATATCTTAATGGAGAGACAGTGTATATGGCCTCGGGATGCTAGCTTCTTTCCCTTGCCAATTTCTCAAGATACTTTCTTACTGTTGCCAATATCAGGACTTCTGTCACCTTTACGACTGTATCTTGTTTCATTTTATACATATAGTATCTTCGCTAATGCATTCATCAGTTAACATTTTATCGTGTCTCTACATTTTTGTCTTTATCTACACTGCAGTTCTGAATTCCATTTAGGAGTTTCTGGGCAATGGTTTTAAACACTATTGTGTACATATCAATGGTCATATGATATTTTCATTCTCAACATACTGGACAAATAACAAGTTGATTTCCATGGTAGCTACATCATTCTATTTATCCAGCAGAGATATTTGAGCGTTCCGTTCCTTTCACATCGCATTGTCAACACACATGTTATCTTTTCTCTTTGGTTGATCACAGCATTCTTGAAGGAATAGCATATTGTCTCATTGTGCTTTCAATGTTCCCTTTCTGACCAATCAAGAGACTGGTTTCCATAGCAAAATGTTATTGACTGTGTGGCTTCAATAAGATAATTATATTTCTCATTGTCTTGAAAGTCCAAGATGATGGTTCCAGAAAGTTGTTTTATCAGTAGGATCTGTCAGCAGGAAATGCTCAGCAGGGTCTGATGTTCATGGCATCAAGAGGAAGGAACAGCTGAAGCAGAGCCACAGCAGTCGCTCCCCTCACAGACTCACACTCTGTTGTCTGCACAACACTGGAGGTTTAATCCATGACCAGCAGCTGCCTGGCCAATCATATATCAGTATCATCATGTATCAGAAAAATAGAAGTGTGACATGAACATCCCTTCTCCATGGGGCCACAGCCACCAAGGTGCCTTGGATCTTTTGCTGCCCAGAGGCATATCCAGGACAGACCTTCCACTTTGAGACCTCAATGTAACTTCACGATTCTCTGTGCTTTGTAGAGCCATCGTTCTCATACTACAGAGGCCCTTAGGAACAGCCATATTGACATGGCAGGAATCACCTTGCCACCTCAAAAGGACCAAGAACTGATATGCCATTGGTATGAGCACTGGCTCCAAAAAGAACCCAATTAAAGAGTGTAACCAGATGAATGTGAACTCCAGATAGAAACAGATTGGGACTTCTAGTCTCTGATGGTGATTTTCAACAAGAATCACTCATCATACATAGCAAGTTTGGGCATCAGGTTCTTGATTGTCCTCATCATTTGATGAATAGTGTCAAAGGAATGTTGTTACATGGAGAGGAAAGTTACATATTTGTATGGTGCTCTGTCCATTCTGACATGCATGATGGGCTCCATGGCTCTGTCATCAGAATTCCCCAATACGTACATATCAACTGGCTGATTTCAGAGGATTGGATATAACTCAGTAGAGGTCAGGTTCACAAGGATTTAGCTAAGAAAATGGAAGGTCCACTTCCTTTGTGTGTGGGCTTATTATCTGGCTCAGTATATACTATTGTTCTCCATATTCTACTTGTCAAAGACACTGAATTTCTCTGGGAAGACACTCTGTGCCACCCCTTAGCAGGTGATGTAACAAAGAATTGGAAGTCAGGATAGAGTGTCTGACCACACATGGAGTCCCACATGCAACATATACAGAATCTATGAGTGAAAGGGTGAAAATTGGGAATGTTTCCTCAATTATGAAGGTCATAGTATTAAAGTAACACACAACATGTCTTAAATGTAAAAGATGAAACAGGAAGGCATGCCGTCTTAGGTCCTCAGTAACATGGAAGACAATGGGAGATGAAGAACAGATCCGTAGCAGTCTGAGTTTAGCCAGATTGAGACTCCAGGTCCTTTAGGAGTGCCCAGGCTTCAACCCCGCAAGAGACCACAGCCATTGCCCCAGCCCTATGAACAATCCTTCCTTTCCACTTGAAGGAAATCTCTATGCCCTCAGGTAAGGG
Organism: Rhinolophus sinicus; assembly: GCF_057876585.1. Classification (NCBI taxonomy): domain Eukaryota; kingdom Metazoa; phylum Chordata; class Mammalia; order Chiroptera; family Rhinolophidae; genus Rhinolophus; species Rhinolophus sinicus. The sequence continues at coordinate 4,804,335 of NW_028290712.1, forward strand.
GGACCATCACATTTGGTTTCAGAGCCTTCTTTCAATGTGTAATGATTCTCTCCCTTTAAATTCACAGTGAATGAAATTTGTGAAAACTGCTTTCCATAATCTGTGCCGTCTCTGTAAACAAGTAATCTACTCCATCAGGTAAATATCCACCACCGCACTTATTTCTAGCAACGACATTTCTCCCATTGGGAGTTAAATTTCACTGGCAGTGTTTGATTTTAGAACTGAGGAGTTTTCTCATTTAGCACTAGGGTTTATGAGTAAAGGCCCTCACAACATTTCACGACTTCTGGTTTATGAGAGGTGCCCTACTAAGAATATACCTTACATTGTTTTGGTAAAGTTCACACCTACGTTTTGCCATAAGAATTAAAAAAAAAAAATTCAGTTTTGTGATATGCCAACAGCATTGTGCTTTCCTCACTCCTTGCTGTTTAATACTGTTTTTCTGATTATAAGCTATCAATAGAAACCCAAGCTATGTTATTTTCAATTGCCATCCATGGTGCCCCACACCTTGCACCCTGGCAAACACTAACCTGTCTTATTTCCCAATGAATTTGACATTGTTGTTCTGTTATTTTAATGGAGAGATAGCGTATGTGGCTTCGAGTTGCTAGCTTTATTCTCTTGCCAATATCTCAAGATATTTTATTACTGTGGCCAGCATAAGGACTTCTGTCACCTTTATGACTGTATCTTGTTTCATCTTATATATATATACCACTTTTGTGAATGCATTAATCACTTGACCTGATATTGTATATCTACATTTTTTTCATTATCTACAGTGCAGTTCTTAATTATGTTTAGGAGTTTCTGGACATCCATCGTAAACACTCTTGTGTATATATCAATGGTCATGTGTTATTTTAATTTGCACCATCTTGGACAAATATCAAACTGTTTTTCACGGTAACTATATCATTCTATGTATCCAGCAGAGACATGTGAGTGTTCCAGTTCTTCCAAACCGCATTGTCAACTCACATGTGATCTTTTCTCTTTGGTTGATCACAGCCTTCTTGAAGGAGTAACCTAATGTCTCACTGTGCTTTCAATTTTCCCGCCCTAACTGATAGTGTCCTATATTCATAACAAAATACAATAGACTGTGTGAATTCAATAACAGAAGTGTATTTCTCACTGTTCAGAAATCTAAGATGAAGGTGCTAGAACATTGCTTTCTTAGACGGGTCTGTAACAGGACAAAGTTCAGCAGGTTCTGATGCTGAGACCATCAGGAGGGAGTAATATCCCGAGCAGAGCACGGAAGTCACTCTACACACAGATTCACACTGTGTTGTCTAACCAACACTGGAGCTGAAATCTGTGCCCATCAGCCGCCAGGCAAATCAAATATCAGTACCCTCATGTGTCTCAGGAAGACCTCTGTGACATCATCATTCCCTTTCTATGTAGCGGCAGCCACAGAGGTGTCTTGGACCATTTGTTGCCCAGATAATTATCCAGGACAGTCCTTTCTCTTTGAGCCATAGATGTGACTTCACCATTCTCTGTGCTCCATAGAGACTTCTTTCTCATACTACAGAGACCTTTCTGTCCACCCATACTGACTTTCCCAGAATCACCATTCCACTTCAAAGACGAGCAAGAAGTGACATGCAGTTGGCTTGAGTGCTGGCTCCAAAAGGTGCAACATTGAAGAGTTTTACCAGATGAATATGACCTCCATATAGAAGCAGATCGGTTGTCTAGTCTCTCATGATGATTTTCAACAAGAACCACTTATCGTACCAAGGAAGTAGTTTTTGTTGAAAATCACCAAGAGAGGCTAGCTTTCTCACCATCCTGAAAATCCAAGATGAAGTTTCCAGAACATTACTTTCTCAGGAGTTTCTGTTGGCAGGAAACTGCTCAGCAGGGTGTGACACTGAGGGTGTCAGGAGGAAGGAACCACCTGAGCAGAGCCACAGAAGTCGCTCTCCTCATACTCACACTCTGTTGTCTGCTCAGCACTTTAGCTGTAATCCATGCCCAACAACTACCTGGCCAATCATATATCAGTGTCCACATGTGTCATGAAAATTCAACTATGACGTCATCATCCCACTCCAGGAGATCACAGCCACAGAGGTGCCTTGGACCATTTGCACCCAGACATTTCTCCAGCACAGTCCTTCCACTTTGAGCCCTGAGTGTGACTTCACCATTCTCTTTGATCCATAGAGCCTTCTTTCTCATACTACAAGGCCTTTGGGCCCTGCCCTAATATTTGCCAGGAATCACCTTCACACTTCAAAGAGGAGCAAGAACTGACATGCAGTAGGGTTGAGTGCTAGCTCCTAAAAGCGCCCCATCAAACAGATTTAATGGATGGAGCACCTCTAGACAGAAGCAGATAGAAGCAGATCAGGTCTTCTAATCTCTGATGGTGATTTTCATCTAGAACAACTCATCAAACCTAGCAAGTTGGGGAATCAAGTTGATTGTCCTCAACATTTGTTAGGTAGTGTCAATGGCATGTTGTTACACGGAGAGGAAGGATTCACGTTTGTATGCTGCTCTTTCAGTTCTGAGAGTAAGGACGGGCTCCCTAGGTCTGCCATCTGAATTCTCCGATACATGCCTATGAATGTCTGATTTCAGAGGGTTGTATGTAATTCAGTAGAGGTCACGTTGACCAGGAATTACCTGAGAAAGAAAGGAAGGTCCACTTGTTTGTGTGTGGGGGCTCAGTAGCTGCCTCAGTGTATACTGTAGTTCTACATATTTTACTTGTCAAGACACTGAATTTCTCTAGGGAAGACACTCTCTGCACCCCTTAGCAGGTGACATAACAAAGACCGTTAAGTAATGGTAGATTCTCTGACCGAACGTGGAGTCCCACTTGCAAAATTTACTGATTCTATGAGAAAAAGAGTAAAAGTTAGGAATGTTTCCTCAATTATGAAAATCAGAGTATTAAAGTAATGCTCACAACATGCACAAAATATAAAAGAAGACATAGAAAGGAATGCTGTATTTCTCACCGACCTGAAATTCTAAGATGAAGGTACCAGAACATTGCTTTCTGAGGAGGGTCAGTCATCAGAAAACTGCTCAGCAGAGTCTGATGCAGAGGGCATCAGGATGAAAGAACAGCCCCAGTAGAAACACAGAAGTCACTCTACACACAGACACAGACTCTGTTTTCTGCCCAGCACTGGAGCTGCTATCTGTGCCCATCAGCGACCTGGCCAATCATATATCAGTATCCTCATGTGTCAAAAAAAGACAACTGTGACATCATCATCCACTCTCCAGAAGGCCGCAGGCACCATGGTACATTGTCCCATTTGCTGCCCAGGGACTTTTTAGGACATTCCTTCCCCTTTGACCCCTGAGTGTGACTTCACCATTTTCTGTGCTCTGTAAAACCATATTCTCATACTAAGGAGTCCCTTGGGACAAGTCAAAAGACTTGCCCGGAATCACCTTGCAACTTCAAAGAGGAGAAAGAACTGACATGCAGTTGGTGTGAGCACTGATTACAAAAAGGGACCGATCAAAGAGTGTTCCCAGAAGAATGTGAGCTCCAGATAGAAGCAGACATCTTCTAGTTTCTGATGGTGAACAACTTATCATAAATAGCAAGTTTGGTTATCTGGTACTTGATAGACCTCATCATGTGCAGAGTAGTGTAAAGGGACTCTGGTATATGGAGAGGAAGGACACATTTTTATGGTGCTCTATCTGTTCTGATATTGAAGATGGGTTCGAAGGGTCTGCCAACTGAATTCCCCGATACGTGCCTATCAACTGGCTGATTTCAGAGGGTTGGATGTGATTAAGTAGAGGTCAGGTTCACGAGGAATTACCTAAGAAAGAAAGGAAGGTCCACTTTCTTTGTGTGTGGACTCAGTATTTGGCTAAGTGTATACTGTAGTTGTCCATATTATACCAGTCAAAGACACTGAATTCTCCGGGGAAGTCACTCTATGCCACTCCTCAGCAGGTGATGTAAGAAAGAAGTAGAAGGCACAATAGATTCTCTTACCACACATGGTGCCCCAAATTCAAAATGTACAGACTCTATGAGTAAAAGTGTGAAAATTGGGAATGTCTTATCAATTATTAAGGTTAGAGTATTAAAGAAATGCACATAACATGCAGAAACATAAAAGATGACACAGATGGGCATACCATAGGAGACCCTCAGTAACATGCAACTGAATGGGAGAGGCACAGTACATGTGCAGCTATCCAAGTTTAAGCCTGATTTAGACTCTAGGACCTTCTGGATATCCAACAAGAGACCACAGCTGTTCTCCTGGCTCTGACCTTTCCTTACTTTCCACTGGAAGGAAATATCAGTGCTCACAGTTGAGGAGGCCCTTCAGATTAAGTTTCTGAGACTTCTTTCAATGTGTAATGATTCTCTGCTTTTCAATTCACAGTGAATATAATTTGTGAAAACTGTGTTCCAAAATCAGTGCTGTCTCTGTAAAAAGGTAATGTACTCAGTCAGGCAAATATCCCCCGCCACACTTATTTCTAGGAAGGGCACTTCTCCTATTGGGTCCTTAATGTTACTGACAGTGTTTGTTTTTAGAATTGAGGAGCTTTCTGATGTGGGCCAAAGTGTCTAGGAGGCAAACACATCAGAACATTAGAGGAAATGTGCATTACGAGAGGTGCTCTCCTGGGAATATACCTTACAATATTTTGCTATAATTCACGCCACAAGTTTTTCATTGGAACCTGTAAAAAAATACAACTCAGTTTTTTAATATGCCAAATAATTGTGTTTTCCTTAATCCATGCTGTCTAATACTCTTTTTTTTTTTTTTTTTATTACAACAATCAATAGAAACTGAAGCCATGCAACTTACACTTCCCATCCATGCTGCCCCCAAAATTGCTCCCTGGCAAACACTGACCTGCCTTCTTTCCCTATGTATTTGACATTGTTGGTCAGTTATCTGAATGGAGAGGCAGTGTATGTGGCCTTGGGTTGCCAGCTTCTTTCTCTTGCCAATCTCTCAAGACAATTTCTTGTAGTGGCCAGCATCAGGACTTCTGTCACATTTATGACTGTATCTTGTTTCATTTTATATGTATTCCACCTTCAGTAATGCATGAATCATTTGACCTTATATTGTGTTTCTACATTTTTGCCATTATCTACAGAGAAGTTCTTATTCTCTTTTGGAGTTACTGGGCATCCGTTTAAACACTATTGGGTATTTATCAATGGTCACGTGATATTCTCATCTCAACATCCTGGACAAGTAACAAACTGTTTTCCATGATATTCATAGCATTGTATGTATCCAGCAGAGACAATTGAAGATTCCATTTCTTCCACATCATGTTCTCAAAGCACATGTGATCTTCTCTCTTTGGTTGATCACAGGATTCTTCAAGGAATAGCATATTGTTTCATTGCGCTTTTGGTTTTCCCTCCTTGACTGATAAAGTGTCTGATTTTAATAGCAAAATGCTATAGAGTATGTGGCTACAATAACAGAAGTATGTTTCTCACCGTCCTGAAATTCCAAGGTGAAGGTGCCAGAACATTGCTATCTCAGGAAGATCTGTCAACAGGAAATCGCTCAGGAGGAGCTGACATTGAGGGCGTCAGGAGGAAGGAAGAGCCCAAGCAGAGCCACAGAAGTCGCTCTCCTCACAGTTACACATTCTGCTATATGTCCAGCACTGGAGCTATATTCAATGTCCAGAAGCAGCCTGGCCAATCACATATCAGTATCCTCATGTGTCACAAAAAGACAACTGTTACATGATCAACCCCTGTCCTGGAGGCTGCAGCCACAGAGGTGCCGAGGACCATTTGCTGCCCAGAGAATTATCCAGAACAGTCTTTCCATTTTCAGCCATGAGTGACACTTCACCATTCTCTGTGCTCTGTAGAGCCATCTGACTCATACTAGTGAGGAAGTTGGGCACAACAAAAATTATTTGTCAGGAATCACTTTGCCACATCAAAGAGGAGCAAGAACTGACATGTCATTGGTGCATGCATGGTCTCCAAAAATTGCCCCATCAAAGAGTGTTCCCTGATGAATGTAAACCCAGATAGAAGCAGATCTGGTCTTCTAGTCTATGATGGTGATTTTCAAATAGAACCGCTTATCATACCTAACAAGTTTGGTCATCAGGTTCTTGATTGTCCTCATCCTGTGATGAGTATTTTCAACTGAGTGTTGGTACATGGAGAGGTACGATACACATTTGTATAGTGCTGTCTCTGTTCTGACACGCAGGATGGGCTCCGTGGTTCTGCCATCTGAATTCTCCGATGCGTGCCTATCAACGGGATGATTTCAGATTGTTGAATTTAATTCAGTAGACATGAGGTTCACCAGGAATTACCAAAGAAGAAAGGAAGGTCTACTTTCTTTGTCTTTGGGCTCAGTAGCTGGCTCAGTTTATACTGTAGTTCTGCATATTCTAATTGTCAAAGACACTGAATTTCTCCGGGGAAGACACTTTCTGCCACACCTTACCAGGGGACCTAACTAAGATTGGAAATCATGATAGAGTCACTGACTGCACATGGAATCCCACATGCAAAATGTGCAGCCTCTATGAGCAAAAGTGTGAAATTTGGGAATGTCTCCTCAATTTGAAGATCAGGGTATTAAAGTAATGCACAAATCATCCACAAAATGTAAAAGATGAAACAGATAGGCATGACATAGGAGGCCCTCTGAAACATGGAAGAGAATGGGACAGGCACAGCAGATCTCTAGCAGTCCGAGTTTTAGCCTGATTTAGACTCCAGGTCTTTCAGTATAGGCTAGGCTTGAACCAGAAGAGACCACACCCATTGACCTGGCTCTCTGACCAATCCTTCCTTTCCACTCAAAGGAAACATCAGTACTCAGAGGTGAGGTGGCCCATCAAGCTTTGTTTCAGAGACTTCCTTCAATGTGCAATGGTTCTCTGCCTTTCAGATCACAGTGAATGAAATCAGTGAAAACTCCTTTCCAAAATCAGTGCACTCTCATTAGAACGGCAAGCTACTCCATCAGGGAAATATCCACCACCACACTTATGGCTAGCAAGGGCACTTCTCCCATTGGCACCTAAATTTCACCTGCAGTGGTTGTTTTCAGAACTCAGGAGCTTTCTCATGTATCCCAAAGGATCTAGGTGGCAGGGCTTTACAATATTAGAGGACTTGTGGTTTATGAGAGTTGCCCTACTTGGAGTATCCCTTATATTGTTTTGGTAAAATTTAGAACACCAGTTTGCCATTGGACCTTTAAAAATACTATTCAATTTTGTAACAGGCCAACACATTGTGCTTTCCAATGGTAATCCTTGGTTCTATTACCATTTTTCTGATTAGAAACAATCAATGGAAACACAAAACATGCAACTTTCACTTCACATCCATGCTGTCCCATGCCTTGCACCCTGGGAAACACTGACCTGCCTTCTTTCCCTATGAATGTGACATTGTCATTCTGTTTTCTTAATGGAGAGACAGCATACGTGGCTTTGCGATGGTAGCTTCATTCTCTTGCCAATCAACAAGACCCTTTCTTGCAGTGGCCAGCATCAGCACTTCTGTCACCTTTATGACTGTATCTTGTTTCATTTTATACATATTCCACCTTCTAATACATCCATCATTTGACCTTATATTGTGTTGCTACATTTTTGCCATTATCTACAGTGCAGTTCTGATTCTCTTTAGGACTTTTTGGGCATCCGTTTAAACTCTACTGGGTATTTATTAATGGTCATGTTATATTCTCATCTCAACATCCTGGACAAATAATGAACTGTTTTCCTTGCTAGCTATATCATTCTAGTACCCAGAAGAGATATGTGAGCATTCTACTTCTTCCACATTTCATTGTGAATGCACATGTGATCTTTTCTCTTTGGTTGATCGCAGCATTCATGAAGTAGTAGTATATTGTCTCATGGTGCTTTTGATTTTACCTCACTGACTGATTAACTGTCCAGTGTTCATAGCAAAATGTTATAGACTGTTTGCCTTCAATATCAGTTTATTTCTCACCATCCTATAAGTCAAAATGAAGGTGCCAGAATATTTCATTCTCATGTGGGTGTCAACTGGAAAGTACAGAGCAAGGAATCAACATGACAGCATCAGAAGGAAGGAACAGTCCCAGCAGAGCCACAGAAATTGCTCTCCTCACATACTCACACTCTGTTTTCTACCCAGTTCTGGAGCTGTAATCTGTGCCAAGCAGCAGCCTGGCCAATCACATATCACTATCCTCCTGTGTCACAAAAATCACATGTCACTATCCTCCTGTATCACTATCCTCCTGTGTCACAAAAATACAACTGTGACATCATCATCCCCTTTCCAGGAGGCTGCTGCCACAGAGTTGGCTGGACCATTTGCTGCCCAGAGAACCATCCAGGACAGTCCTTCCCCTTTTAGCCTTTAGTGTGACTTCACTATTCTCTGTGCTCCATAGAGCCATGTGATTTATACTACAGAGGCCCTTGGGAACAGCCATAATGACTTGCCATGAATCATCTTGCCATTTCAAAGAGGAGCAAGAACTGACAAGTAGTTGGTGTGAGTGCTGGCTCCAAAAAGACCCTAATCAAAGAGTGTTACCAGAGGAACGTGAACTCCAGATAAAAGCAGATCAGGTCTTCTAGTTTCTGATGGTGATTTTCAACCAGAACCAGTTATCAAGCCTAGCAGGTTGTGGCATCAGATTCTTAATGTCCTCATAATTTTCTGAGTGGTGTCAAGGAAGTGTTGTTACATGGAGACGATGGATACACACTTGTGTGGTGCTCTGTCAGTTCTAACAGGCAGGATGGGCTCCGTGTGTCTGCCATTTGAATTTCCCAATATGTGCCTTAAAGTGGCTGATTTCAGAGAGTTCAATGTAATTCAGTAGAGGTCAGGTTACCAGAAATTACCTAAAAAGAAAGAAAGGTCCACTTTCTTTGTTTTTGGGCTCAATAGCTGGCTCAGTATATACTGCAGTTCTTCATATTCAATTTATCAAAAACACGGAATTTTTCCGGGGAAGACATTATCTGCCACCCCTTACAAGGTGGCAAAACAAAGAACTGGATGTCACTATAGATACTCTGACCTCACATGGAGTCCCACATTCAAATGTACAGACTCTATTTTTAAAAGAGTGAAAAAGGGAATGTTTCCTTAATTATGAAGATCAGAGTATTAAAGAAACAAACATAACGTGTGCAAAATGTAAAAGATGAAACAGATAGATATGCCATAGGAGGCTCTCAGTAACATGCAAGAGAAGGGGGAGGCACTGCAGATCCACAGCAATCCAAGTTTTAGCCTCATTTAGATTCTGGCTCTTTCAGGATAGCCCCGGCTTGAACCCCAAAAGAGATGACAGCAGTTGCCCTGACTCTCTGACCAATCCTTCCTCTATACTTGAAGGAAATATCTATGCTTGGAGGTGAGGAGTTCCATCACATTTTTTTTCAGAGATGTCTTTCAATCTTTAATTATGCTGTGTCTTTCAATTCACAGTGAATGAAATCTGTGAAAAACCTTTCCAAAATCAGTCCTCTCTCTGTAAAAAGGTAATCTACTCCATCAGGCAAATATCCACTAACACACTTATTTCTAGCAAGGACACTTCTCTCATTGCGACCTAAATTTCAATGGCAGTGTTAGGATTTAGAACTGAGGATCTTTCTCATGTAGCCCAGAGGGTCTAGGAGGCAGTGCTACCACACCATTAGAGGAATTATGGTGTACGAGGCTTACCCAACCTCTTAAATTGTTTTGGTAAAATTAACACAGCCAGTTTGAAATTGGAATCTTTAAAAAATGTAATTTTACTAACAATTGTCACCCCAATAAATTTAATAAAATAAAAAAATACAATTCAGTTTTTTAATATGCGAACATCATTTTGCTTACCTCAATTGTTGCTGTCTAAAACCATTTGTCTGACTACAAGCATTCAATAGATACCCAAGCCATTCAACTTTCAATTCCCATCCAGGCTGCCCCCACCTTGTGCCTTGCAAAACAATGACTTGCCTTTTTCCCCCATGAATTTGACACTGTCCTTATGTTATCTTAATTGAGACACAGTGTATTTGGCCTTTACATGCTAGCCTGTTTCTCATGACAATTTCTCAAGATTCTTTCTTGCTGTGGCCAGCATCAACACTTCTGTCACCTTTATGACTGTATCTTGTTTCATTTTGTACATACACCACCTTCGCTAATGCATTCATCAGTTGACCTGATTTTGTGTTTCTACATTTTTGCCATTATCTACAGAGCAGTTCTGATTTCAGTTTAGGAGTTTCTGGCATCCTTTTTAAACACTATTGTGTATATGTCAATGGTCATGTGATATTTTCATTCACAACCTCCTGTACAAATAGCGAACTGTTTTCCATGATAGCTACATCATTCTATGTATCCAGCCTCAGAGACATGTGAGCAATCCATTTCTTCCACGTAGTATTGTCAATGCACATGTGATCTTTTCTCTTCAGTTGATCACAGCATTCTTGAAGGAGTAGCATGTTGTCTCATTTTGTCATTGTGCTTTCAATTTTTCCTCCCTGACTGATAAAGTGTCTGATTTTCATAGCTAAATGTTATAGACTGTATGGGTTCAATAACAGAAGTGTATTTCTCAGTGTCCTGAATGTCCAAGATGAAGGTGCCAGAATGTTGCTTTCTCAGGAGGGTCTGTCAAAAGGAAACTGCTCATCAGGGTCTGATGCTGAGGGCATCAGGAAGAAGGAACAGCCTGAGCAGAGCCACCAAATTTGGTATCCTCACAGACTTACACTCTAATGTCTGCGCGGCACTGGAGCTTTAATCCATGCCCAGCAGCTGACTGGTCAATCACATATCAGTGTACAAATGTGTCACAGAAAGACAACTATGACATCATCATTCCCTCTCCAGGAGGCCACAGCCACAGAGGTGCCTTCAACCATTTGCAGCCCAAAGACTTTTCTAGGGCAGTCCTTCCATGTTGAGCCCAGATTGTGACTTCATTATTCTCTGTGCTCCATGGAGCCAACCTTCTCATACTAGAGAGGCCCTTGGGTCCAGGAAAAATGACTTGCCAGGAATAATGTTGCCACTTCGAAGAGGAGCAAGTATTTCTATGCAGTTGGTGTGAGCGCTGGCTGCAAAAAGTGCCCCATCAAAAAGAGTTCCGGGATGAATGTGAGCTCCACATAGAAGCAGGTTAAGTCTTCTAGTCTGTGACATTGATTTTCAACCAGAACACTTATCATACATAGCACGTTTGAGTGTCAGGGTCTTTGGGTGTCAGTTTCAAGGGAGTGTTGGTACATTGAGAGGAAGGATACACATTTGTATGGTGCTCTGTCAGTTCTGACAGGAAAGATGTACTCTATGCATCTGCCATCTGAATTATCTGATATCTGCCTAAAAAACAGAATGATTTCAGAGGGTTGGATGTAATTCAGTAGAGGTCAGTTCTGCCAGGATGTACCTGAGAAAGAAAGGAATGTCCACTTTCTTTGTGTGTGTGTGTGTGTAGAAGTAGGCTTAGTATATACTTCAGTTCTTCATATTCTCCTTGTCAAAGACACTGAATTTCTCCGTGGAAGTCACCTCCTGCCATTCCTTAGGTGGTTATGTAACACAGAATTGGAATGCATGGTAGATTATCTAACCACACATGGAGTCCCACATGTAAAATGTACACACTCTGTGAGTAATAATGTGAAAATTGGGAATGTTTACTCAATTATCAACATCAGAGTATTAAAAAAAAGCACATAACATACCCAAAATATAAAGGATGAAACAGATAGGAATGTCATAGGAGGCCCTCAGTAGAACGGAAGTGAATGGGAGAAGCACAGCAGATCCACAGCAATCCAAGTTTAGACTGATTTGGACTCCAGGTTCATCAGGATAACAAAGGCTTGAACCGCGCAAGAAACAACAGTCATTGCACCAGTTCTCTGTCCAATCCTTCCTTTCAACTCATAGGAAATATCTATGATCACAGGTGAGGAGGCCCATCACGTTTTGTTTAAGAGACTTCTTTCAATGTGTAATGATTCTCTGCCTATCATTTCACAGTGAAAGAAATCTGTGAAAACTCCTTTCCAAAACCAGTGCTCTCTGTGTAGAATGGCAAGCTACCTCATCAGACAAATATCCACCAACACACTTATTTCTACCAAGGGCACTTCTCCCATTGGGACCTATATTTCAATGGCAGAGTTTGTTTCCAGAACTGAAAAGTTTTCTCATGTAGTGCAAAGGGTCTAGGAAGCAGGGCCATCACAACATTAGAAGAATTCAGCTTTATCAGATGTTCCCTACTGGGAATACCCCTTACATTATTTTGGTAAAATTCACACCACCAGTTTGCCATTGGAATATTTAGAAAGTACAATTCAACCTTGTAATATGTTTAAGGAAAATACATGTGCTTTCCTTAATCCTTGCTCTCTTATACCATTTTTCTGATTACAGCAATCAACAGAAACCCAAGCAATGCAACTTCTACTTCCCATCCATGCTGTCCCACACCATGTGCTCTGGCAAACACTGACCTGCCTTCATTCCCTGTGAATTTCACATTGTCATTCTGTTATCTTAATGGAAAGACAGCATATGTGGCCTTGGGATGCTAACTTGTTTTCCTTGCCAATTTCTCAAGATATTTTCTTGGGGTGGACATCATCAGGAATTATGTCACCTTTATGACTGTATTTTGATTCATTTGATACATATATCACATTAGAAAATGCATTCATCAGTTGACCTGATATTGTGTATCTACATTTTTGCCATTATCTACAGTGCAGTTCTGATTCTGTTAAGTAGTTTCCGGGAATCCGTTTCAAACACTATAGTGCATATATCAATGGTCACATGATATACATATTTTTAATATATTGGGGTAACAATTGTGAGTAAAATTACATAGATTTCAGGTGAAAAATTCTGTATTACATATCTATAAAACCCATTGTGTGTTCACCACCCAGAGTCAGTTCTCCTTCCATCACCATATTTGATCCCCCTTACCTTCAACTCCCACCCCCCATCCTCCTTACCCTCTGGTAACCATAAACTATTGTCTGTGTCTATGAGTTTCTGTTTCTCATTTGTTTGTCTTGTTCTTTTTTTGTTTTTGGTTTATATGCCACATATCAGTGAAATCACATGGTTCTCTGCTTTTTCTGTCTGACTTATTTCTCTCAGCATTACACTCTAAAGATCCATCCATGTTGTCACAAATGTTCCTATATCATCTTTTCTTACCGCCAAATAGTATTCCATTGTGTATATATACCATAACTTCTTTATCCATTCATCTATCGAAGGACATTTTGGTTGTTTCCATGTTTTGGCCACTGTAAAGAAAACTGCAGTGAACATTTGAGCACACATGTCTTTAGGTATAAATGTTTCCAGATGTTTGGGTAGATACCCAGGAGACGGATTGCTGGGTTATGGTAATTATATTTGTAATTTTTTGAGGAACCTCCACACTGCCTTCCATAACGGCTGCACTAGTCTGCATTCCCACCAACAGTGTATGAGGGTTTCTTTTTCTCCACAGCCGTTCCAACACTTGTTACTATTTGTCTTGTTGATGATAGCTATTCTGACTGGGGTGAGGCTATTGTGGTTATGATATGCATTGCTCTGATGATTAGTGATGTTGAGCATTTTTTCATATGTCTATTTGCCATTTGTATGTCCTCTTTGGAGAAATGTCTCTCCAGGACCTCTGCCCATTTTTCTTTTTCCTTTTTTTTTTTTTTTTATTAAATTTATTGGGGTGACAATTGTTAGTAAAATTACATAGATTTCCATTTTTCAATTGGGTTGTATGTTTTTTTGTTGTTGAGTTGCATGAGTTCTTTTATATTTTGGATATTAGCCCCTTATCGGAAGCACTGTTTGCAAAATCTTCTCCCATTCAGTTGGTTGATTCTTTATTTTGTTGATGGTTTCTTTTGCTGTGCAGAAGCTTTTAAGTTTCATATAGTCCCATTCATTTATTTTAGCTTTTACTTTCATTGCCTTTGGAGTCAAATTCATAAAATGCTCTTTGAACCCAAGGTCCATAAGTTTAGAAACTATGTTTTCTTCTATGCGGTTTATTGTGTCAGGTTTTATGCTAAAGTCTTTGATTTGTTTTGAATTAATTTTGGTACGTGGTTACAAATAGCAGTCCAGTTTCACTCTTTTGCAGGTGGCTATCCAATTCTCCCAGCACCATTTATTGAAGAGGCTGTCTTTGCTCCATTGTATGTTTTTAGCTTCTTTGTCAAAAACTATCTGTCCATATTTATGTGGTTTTATTTCTGGGTTCTCTATTCTATTCCATTGTTCCATGTGTCTGTTTTTTCTGCCAATACCATGCTGTTTTGATTATTGTAGCCCTGTAGTACAAGCCAAAGTCAGGAAGTGTGATACCTCCATTATGGTTCTTTTTTCTTAAGATTGCTTTGGCTATTCGGGGTCTTTTGTGGTTCCAAACAAATCTGATGATTTTTATTCTATTTCTTTAAAAAAGATGCCATTAGGACTTTGTTGGTGATTATATTTAATCTGTATATTAATTTGTGTAATATAGCCATTTTAACTATGTTGATTCTTCCAATCCATGAGCACGGAATGTCTCTCAATTTCTTTGTGTCTTCTTCAATTTCTTTCAAAAATGTCTTATAGTTTACGGCATATAGGTTTTTCACATACTTGGTTAAGTTTATTACCAGGTATTTTATCCTTTTTTGCTGCAATTGCAAAAGGTATTGTTTTTCTTTTTCTGAGATTTCATTGTTAGTATATAGGAAAGCAATGGACTTTTGTATGGTGACTTTGTAGCCAGCAACTTTACTTTATTCGTTGATTGTTTATAATAGCTTTTTGGTGGAGTCTTTATGGTTTTCTATATATAGCATTATGTCATTGGCAAAGGGTGATAACTTAACTTCTTCATTTCAATTTGGATGCATTTTATTTCTTTCTCTTGCCTGATTGCTCTGGCAAGGACTTCCAACACTATGTTGAAAAGCAGAGATGATAGGGGAGAGCCCATTCGTGTCCCTGAATGTAGAGCAAAGGGCTTCAGTTTTTCACCATTAATTATGAGATTAGCAGAGGGCTTGTCATATATGGCCTTTATTATGTTTAGGTATTTTCCTTCTATACCTATTTTATTAAATGTTTGAATCATAAATGGATGTTGTGTCTTGTCAAATGCTTTTTCTGCATCAGTTGATAAATTCATATGATTTTTGTCCTTTATTTGTTTATGTGGTGTATCACATTGATGGATTTGTGGATGTTGAGCCATCCTTGTGCACGGGGATGAAACCCACTTGGTCGTAATGAATAATCTCTTTAATGCATTGTTGTATTTGATTTGTAGAATTTTATTTAGGATATTTGCTTTGGTATTCATCGGAGATATTGGTCTGTAGTTTTCTTTTTTTGTGCTGTCCTTACCAAGTTTTGGTATCAGGGTAATGTTGGCCTCATAAAATGAGTTAGGGAGTACTATCTCTTCTTCAATATTTTGGAAGAGTTTATGCAGGATTGGTATTAGATCCTCTTTGAACGTTTGGTAGAATTCACTATTGAAACCATCTGGTCGCGGACTTTTGCTTTTGGGTATGTCTTGATGATTGCTTCAATTTTGTTACTGGTGATCGGTCTGTTTAGATTTTCCAGTTCTTCATGTTTCAGCTTTGGAAGGCTATATGTTTCTAAGAACTTGTCCATTTTTTTTTTACGTTATTGAATTTGGTGGCATATAGTCCTTCATAGTAATCTTGGATGATCCTTTTTATTTCTGTGGTTCCTGTGATAACTTCCCCTTTTTCATTTCTGATTTTGTTAATTAGTGTCTTCTCTCTTTTTATCGTAGTGAGTCTAGGCAAGGGTTTGTCAATTTTGTTAATCTTTTCAAAGAACCAGCTCTTTGTCACATAAATTTTTTTTCAGTGTTTTTTGTTCTCTATTTCATTTAATTCTGCTCTAATTTTTGTTATTTCCTTTCTTCTGCTGACCTTGGGTTTTATTTGTTTTTCTTTTTCTAGTTCTTTAAGGTATAACATGAGGTTATTTACTTGGGAGTTTTCTTGTTTCTTGAGATAGGCCTGTACTGAGATAAATTTCCCTCTTAAGACTGCTTTCCCTGCATTCCAAAAATTTTGTTAGGATGTATTTTCATTGTGATTTATTTCCAAGTATCTTTTGATTTCTCCACTAACTTCCTCTTTGACCCAGTCGTTCTTTAAAAGTATGTTGTTTAATCTCCATGTATTTTGTGTTTTTCCCTGCTTTCTTTTTGCAGTTGATATCCAATTTCAAAGCCTTGTGATCAGAGAATATGCTGGCTATGATTTCAATCTTCTTAAATTTGCTTATGCTAATTTTATGTCCTAATATATGGTCTATCCTTGAGAATGTTCCGTGTACACTAGAAAAGAATGTATAGTCTGATGTTTTAGGATGAAGTGCTGTATAAATGTCAATTATGTCCATTTCATCTAATGTGTCATTTAGGGCTGCTATTTCATTATTTATTTTCTGTTTAAATGATCTATCCATAGCTGTCAATGATGTATTTAAGTCCCCTAGTATAATTGTGTTTTGGTCAATTTCTCCCTTTAGTTGTATAGTAGTTGTTTGGTATATTTCGGTGCTCCCTGCATGGGGGCATAAATATTGATGACTATTATGTCTTCTTGCTGTATAGTCCCCTTTACCATTATGAAATGTCCATCTTTGTCTCTTGTTACCTTTTTCACCCTGAAGTCTGTTTCATATGATATCATTATGGCTATCCCTGATTTTCTCTGGGCACCATTTGCTTGGAATGTCAATTTCCACCTTTTCCTTTTGAGTTTATGCTTGTCCTTGTAGCGGGGTGTGTCCTTCGGAGACAGCATATGTTTGGGTTTAGTTTTTTGATCCAATCTGCTACTCTATGCCTTTTTATTGATGAGATAAGTGCATTTATATATACGGTGAGTATTGATATGTGAGGCTTTCCTGTCATTCTATCTTTAGTTTTCTAGTAAGTCTCTGTCTCCATTGTTTCTTTGCCATTTTGTTTTTGTCTATTATTTCTGTGTGATGGTATTCTATGATATTTTCCCCTGTTTCTACTTATTACAGTATATGTTTCATTTCTGGATTTTTTTTTTTTTGAGTTGTTATGCTTAAGTTTATGTAAAAGAAAGTTTGATATTTAGAGTATTTCATTTTCTTTAGCACACTTATATTCTCCATTCCCTTATTCAGGTTCAAGCCTTCCTCACCCAATTTTTAGGTTTTGGTTCCCACAAATTTTCCCTGTTGATGGTGGTCGAATAGCCTCCTTTAGTATTTCTTGTAATACAAGTCATTTATTAGAAAATTCCCTCAGCTTCTGTATGTCTGGAAATGTGTTTATACCTCCTTCATATCAAAAGGATATCTTTGCTAGATATATTATTCTTGGCTCATAATTTATCTCTTTCTATAGTTTGAATATTTGTTTCCACTCCCGCTTGGCTTGTCGAGTTTCTGATGAAAAATCTGATGATAATCTAATGTACTTTCCAGTGGGCAGCATATAACTCTGCTGAACCCAACACTCGCGAAAGAGACCTAGCAAAGATGGCTGAGGGAAGAGAGCTGAAAATGGTGGTTTGGGCCCTCACTGCCAAGCAGAGAATGGAAGCCTTGGGCATTGAGACTAGCAAACCCCTCCCTAACCTCCCAGAGCTGGTCCAGCTCTGGTGCTGGAAGCAGAACATTAGCAGTGTCACATCAAAAACAGAATATTTGCTGTTCTGAGAACTGGGAACCGCAGATACATATTCGCAGCCCAATTAGTTCTGGAAAATGGGAGGGAGCTGTGGAAGTAGGACCGGCTGTGTTGGTAGGCGCCACCATTGCTCTGGGCCACCTCTCACAACTCACTCCACTCCTGACCCCACTTATCTGGGCGGGTCCATGCAGGAGTTAACAGAGCTGCTGAAACATATGGGCTCTGAATCTGGAGCTGGAAAGCTTTAGAACATCAAATGCTCTCCGCATACCCGCCGGGACACTGCACCCTGTGACCTAGACGAACTATTAACAAAGAAGAAGCCCATCTCCCAGGGAATCCCCCCATTGTGGGAGAAGCTGGAATAGTGCAGAGAAAACAGCACTACCGTGTGAAAGAAGAAAAATAAGCTGCAGTCGGAGAAGAAGATAAAACACTCTACCAACAAGTACTAGAAAACCAAAGAAAGACACTTCCTATCAACCTGTTGCAGAAGCCACTCCTGGAGATGTCTAGGAAGAGAAATAGTAAACCAGTAATCGCCATGAAGAACGAAGGCAACAAGGAATCTCAGAAAGTGAAAAATCTCCAGAAAAGGCACTTAAAGATAGAAATATGTGACATAACTGACAGAATATTCAAGATTGCAGTTCTGAAAAAACTCAATGAGATGCAAGAAAACACAGATAGGCAGTTAAATGAACTCAGATACTCAATCAAAGAACAGCATGAGCATTTTTCGAAAGTGATTGAAATTTTAAAAAACAACCAAATAGAATTTCTGGAGATTATGAACTCAATAGAAGAAATTATGAATGAAATAACCAGCTTAGGTAGTTGAGTTGACCAGATGGAGGAAAGATTCAGTGACATCGAAGATAGAAACCTGGAAATGTCAGATTGAAGAAGAAAGAGTATGAGACTTAAAATAAATGAAAGAACTCTACAAGAAATTTCTGACTCCATCAGAAAGAGCAGTATAAGAATAATGGGCATACCAGAAGGAAAAGAAAGAGAGAAGGGAACAGAGAATATATTCAAACAAATTGTCGATGAGAACTTCCCAAACTTGTGGACAGAACGGGACCCTCAAATACAAGAAGCAAACAGAACACCTAGTTACCTCAATCCCAACTGGCTTTCTCCAAGGCACATTGTATTGAAGCTGTCTATAATCAACGAAAAAGAAAGAATCCTCAAGGCAGCCAGGGAAAAGAAGAAGGTAACTTACAAAGCAAAGCTCATTAGATTATCATCAGATTTTTCAGCAGAAACTCTACAAGCCAGGAGGGAGTGGAACCAGATATTCAAACTATTGAAAGAGAGAAATCATGAGCCAAGAATAATATATCCAGCAAAGATATCCTTTAGATATGAAGGAGGAATAAAGAGGTTTCCAGACATGCAGAAGCTGAGGGAGTTTTCTAATACACGAACTGCACTACAAGAAATACTAAAGGAGGCTATTCGACCACCATCAACAGGGACAATTGGTGGCAATCAAAACTCAAAAAGGGGGAGAGTAAAGGTCTGAACCAGAATTAGGGAATGGAGATAGTAAGCGTGCTGAAGAAAATGGAATACTCTAAATATCAAAATTTCTTTTACATAAACTTAAGTGTAACTACTAAAAAAAAAAAAAAAAAAAAAAATCCAGAACTGATACATAAACTGTAATAAAAGAAGAAACAGAGGGAAACATCATAGAATACCACCACACAGAAATAATAGACAACAACAAAACGGCAATGAAACAATGGAGACAAAGCCTTACCAGAAAACTAAAGATACAATGACAGTAAATCCTCACATATCAATAATCTCCCTAAATGTAAATGGACTGAACTCACCAATAAAAAGGCACAGAGTAGCAGATTGGATCAAAAAACTAAACCCAAACATATGCTTTCTACAAGAGACACATCACAGCTACAAGGACAAGCATAGACTCAAAGTGAAAGGGTGGAAATTGACACTCCAAGCAAATGGTGCCCAGAGAAAATCAGGTGTAGCCATAATAATATCAGATGAAACAGACTTCAAGGTAAAAAGATAACAAGAGATAAAGTTGGATATTTCATAATGGTAAAGGGGACTGTACAACAAGAAGACATAACAGTCATCAATATTTATGCCCCAAATCAGGGAGCACCGAAATATACCAAACAACTAGTAACAGAACTAAAGGGAGAAATTGACCAAAACACAATTATACTAGGGGACTTAAACACGTCATTGACAGCTATGGATAGATAATCCAAACAGAAAATAAATAACGAAATAGCAGCCCTAAATGACACATTAGAGGAAATGGACATAATTGACATTTATAGAGCACTTCATCCTAACACATCAGACTATACATTCTTTTGTAGTGTACACGGAATATTCTCAAGGATAGACCATATACTGGGACATAAAATCAGTCTCAGCAAATTTAAGAAGATTGAAATAATACCAAGCATATTCTCTGATCACAAGTCTTTGAAATTGGGTATGAAAGCAAAAAGAAAGCAGGATATAAACAAATACATGGAGATTAAACAACGTACTTTTAAAGAACGACTGGGTCAAAGAAGAAGTTAGAGGAGAGATCACAAGATACATAGAAACATATGACAATGAAAATACATCCTATCAAAAATTTTTGTGTATATATACCACAACTTCTTTATCCATTCATCTATTGAAGGACATTTTGGTTGTTTCCATGCATATATACACAATGGAATACTATTCGGCAGTAAGAAAAGATGATATAGGAACATTTGTGACAACATGGACAGATCTTGAGAGAGTAATGCTGAGCGAAACAAGTCAGACAAAAGCAGAGTACCATGTGATTTCACTGATATGTGGTATATAAAACACAAACAACAAAAGAACAAGACAAATAAATGAGAAACAGAAACTCATAGACACAGACAATAGTTTAGTGGTTGCCAGAGGGTAAGGGTGGTGGGGGGTGGGGGGTGGGAGATGAGGGTAAGGGGGATCAAATATATGGTGATGGAAGGAGAACTGACTCTGGGTGATGAACACACAATGGGATTAATAGATGATGTAATACAGAATTGTACACCTGAAATCTATGTAATTTTACTAACAATTGTCAGCCCAATAAATTTAATTTAAAAAAAAATTTTTGATGCAGCGAAAGCAGTTTTAAGAGGGAAATTTATCTCATTAAAGGCCTATCTCAAGGAACAAGAAAACTCTCAAATAAATAACCTAATGTTACACCTTAAAGAACTACACATAGAAGAACAAGTAAAACCTGAGGTCAGCAAAAGAAAGGAAATAACAAAAAATAGAGCAGAACTAAATGAAATAGAGAACAAAAAGACAATAGAAATATTAGTGTGAAAAGAGCTGGTTTTTTGAAAAGATTAACAAAATTGACACACCCTTGGCTAGACTCACTAAGCTAAAAAGACAGAAGACTCTAATTAACAAAATCAGAAACAAAAGAGGGGAAGTTATCATGGACACCATAGAAATACAGAGGATCATCCATGAATACTATGAAGGACTATATGCCACCAAATTCAACAACCTAGAAGAAATGGACAAGTTCTTAGAAACATATAGCCTTCCAAGCCTGAACCATGAAGAACTGGAATCTCTAAACAGACCGATCACCAGTCACGAAATTGAATCAATCATCCAAAACCTTCCCAAAAGCAAAAGTCCGGGACCAGATGGCTGCACTGGTGAATTCTACCAAACCTTCAAAGAGGATCTAATACCAATCCTGCTCAAACTCTTCCAAAAAATTGAAGAAGAGACAGTACTACCTAACTCATTTTATGAGGCCAACATTACCCTGATACCAAAATCTGGTAAGGACAGCACAAAAAAGAAAACTACAGACCAATATCTCTGATCATCACCAATGCAAAAATCGTAAATAAAACTCTACAACTCGAATACAACAATGCATTAAAACGATTATTCATCACGACGAAGTGGGGTTCCACCCCGGGGCTCAAAGATGGTTCAACATACGCAATTCCATCAGTGTGATACATCACATAAACTAAATAAAGGACAAAAATCATATGATATATCAATTGATGCAGAAAAAGCATTTGACGAGATGCAACATCCATTTATGATTCAAACACTTAATAAAATAGGTATGGAAAAAATACCTTAACATAGTAAAGGCCATATTTGACAAGCCCTCTACTAATCTCATAATTAATGGTGAAAAACTGAAACCTTTTGCTCTACATTCAAGAACACAACAGGGCTGTCCCGTATCACCTCTGCTTTTCAACATAATGTTGGAAGTCCTTGCCAGAGCAATCAGGATAGAGAAAGAAAAAAAAGGCATCCAAATTGGGAATGAAGAAGTTAAATTATCACTCTTTGCAGATGACATGATGCTATATATAGAAAACCCTGAAGACTCCACCAAAAATCTATTAGAAACAATCAATGAATACAGTAATGTTCCTGGCTACAAAATCAATGTACAAAAGTCCATTGCTTTCCTATATACTAACAATGAAATCTCAGAAAAAGAAATTAAAAAAACAATTCCTTATTCAATTGCAACAAAAAGAATAAAATACCTAGAAATGAACTTAACCAAGAATGTGAAAGACCTATATGCTGAAAACTATAAGACATTTTTGAAAGGAATTGAAGAAGACGCAAAGAAATGGAAAGACATTCCGTGCTCAACGATTGGAAGAATCACCATAGTTAAAATGGCCATATTACCCAAAGCAATATACAGATTCAATGCAATCCCCATCATACTCCCAATGGCATATTTTAAAGAAATAGAACAAAAAATCATCAGATTTGTTTGGAACCACCAAAGACCCCAAATAGCCAAAGCTATCTTAAGGAAAAAGAACAATAATGGGGGTATCACACTTCCTGACTTTGGCTTGTACTACAGGGCTACAATCATCAAAACAGCATGGTATTGGCAGAAAAACAGACACATAGACCAATGGAATAGAATTGAGAACCCAGAAATAAAACCGCATAAATATGGTCAGAAATTTTTTGACAAAGAGTCTAAAAACATACAATGGAGGACAGACAGCCTCTTCAATAAATGGTGCTGGGAGAATTGGATAGCCATGTGCAAAAGAATGAAACTGGACTATTTGTCACCATGTACCTAAGTTAATTCAAAATGGATCAAAGACTTAAGCATAAAACCTGACGTAAATACTTCATAGAAGGAAACATAGGTACTAAACTTATGGGCCTTGGGTTCAAAGAGCATTTTATGAATTTGAGTCCAAAGGCAACGGAAGTAAATGCTAAAATAAATGAATGGGACAATATGAAACTTATAAGCTTCTGCACACCAAAGAAACCATCGACAAAATAAAGAGGTCACCAACGAAATGGGAGAAGATTTTTGCAAATAGTGCCTCTGATAAGGGGCTAATGTCCAGAATATAAAAGGACCTCATACAACTCAACAACAAAAAGCGAACAACCGAATTGAAAAATCGGCAGGGGACTTGAAGAGATATGTCTCCAAAGAGGACATACAAATGGCAAATAGACATATGAAAAAATGCTCAACATCACTAATCATCAGAGAAATGCAGATAAAAACCACAATGAGCTATCACCTCACCCCAGTCAGAATGGTGATCATCAACAAGACAAATAGTAACAAGTATTAGAGAGGCTGTGCAGAAAAAGGAACCCTCATCCACTGTTGGTGGGAATGCAAACTGGTGCAGCCATCATGGAAGGCAGTGTGTAGGTTTCTCAAAAAATTACGAATAGAATAGCCATATGACCCAGCAATCCCTCTCCTGGGTATCTACCCAAAAAATCTGAAAACATTTATACATAAAGACACGAGTGCTCTAATGTTCATTGCAGCTTTGTTTACGGTGGCCAAGATATGGAAACAACCAAAATGTCCTTCGATAGATGAATGGATAAAAAAGTTGTGGTATATATACACAATGGAATACTATTCGGCAGTAAGAAAAGATGATATAGGAACTTTTGTGACAACATGGATGGATCTTGAGAGTGTAATGCTGAGCGAAATAAGTTAGACAGAAAAAGCAAAGAACCATGTGATTACACTGATATGTGGTATATAAACCCAAAACAACAAAAGAACAAGACAAACAAATGAGAAAAAGAAACTCATAGACACAGACAATAGTTTAGTGGTTACCAGAGGGTAAGGGTCATGGAAGGTGGGAGATGAGGTAAGGGGGATTAAATATACCGTGATGGAAGAAGAACACACGGGTGGTGATGGGTGGTGAACACAGAATGGGATTTATAGATGACGTAATATAGAATTGTACACCTGAAATCTATGTAATTTTCCTAAAAATTGTTACCCCAATAAATTTGAAAAATAAATTAAAAAACAACAAACAAATAAAAAACTAGTAGATGGGTGATCAGTTTTTTATTGTCCTCGTGATTTGCTGAGTAGTGTCAAGGGAGTGTTGGAACATGGAATGGAAGGATACACATTTGTATGGTCCTCTTTCAGTTCTGACAGGCAGGCTGGACTCCATGGGTCTGCCATCTGAATCTCCTAGTGCATGCCTATCAACTGGATGATTTCACCAGGTTGGATTGAATTCAGTAGAGGTCAGGTTCCCCAGGAATTACCTAAGAAAGAAAGGAAGGTCCACTTTCTTGGTGAGTGGGAATAATAGCTGGCTCAGTATATAATGAAGTTCTCCATATTCTTCTTGTCAAATACACTTATTTTTCTGGGGAAGACTCTCTCTGAGACCCCTAAGCAAGTGACATAACAAAGAATTGCAATTCACAATGATTCATTGACTGCACATGAAGTCTCAAAAGGAAAATGTACACACTCTATGAGTAAAAGGATGAAAATTGAAGTGTTTGCTCAATTATGATGATCAGAGTATTAAAGTAATGGACACAAGCTGTAGAAGATGAAACAGATAGGCGTGCCGCATAGGCACTCAGTTACATGGAAGAGAATGGGAGAGGTACAGCAGATCTGCAGCAATCCGATATTTAGCGTGATTCAGACTCCAAGTCTGAAAGCCCAGGCTTGAACCCCGCAAGAGAGCACAGCCATTTATCTGGCTCTCTACCAATCCTTTCTTTCCACTCGAAGGAAATATCTGAATTGTCTTTAGGAGTTTCTGGGCATCCTTTTAAACATTATTATGTATATATCAATGATCACATAGTATTTTCATTATCAACGTCCTGGACAAATAGCGGACTGTTTTCCATGGTAAGTATATCATTCTCTGTATGCAGCAGAGACATGTGAGTGTTCCAGTTCTTCCACCTAGCATTGTAAAAGCACATGTGATCTTTTATCTTTGGTTAATAACAATATTCTTGATGGAGTAGCATAAAGTCTCATTGTGCTTGCTATTTTCTCTCCTTGACTGAAAAATTGACCGATGTTCATAGCACAATGTGATAGGTTGTGTGGCTTCAATAGTAGAAGTGTGTTACTCACCATCCTGAAAGTCTAACATGAGGGTGCCAGAATGTTACTTTCTTAGGAGGGTCTGTCAACAGGAAAGTGCTTTGTTGGGTCTGATGCTGAGGGCATCAGGAGGAAAGAACACCCCAAGCCGAGCTACAGATTTCACTCTCCTCACAAACTCACATTCTGATGTATTTGCAGCACTGAAGATGTAAAGCATGAACAGGAATCACCTGGCTAATCATGTATCAGTATCTTCCAATGTCACATAGAGAAAACAGTGACAGAATCATCCCATCTCCAGGAAACCACAGCCACAGAGGTGACTTGGAACATTTCCTACTCAGAGGTTTATCCACCAGAGTCTTTCCACTATGAGCCCTAAGTGTGACTTCACCATTCTCTGTGCTCCGTAGAGCCTCATTTCTCATACTACAGAGGCCCAGATATAATGATTTCCCAATTCTTTGGAAATTGGCCCAGATATAATGATTTCCATTATAGATTTCCAATATATTTCCATATATATTTCTACATGGGAACAGATATAATGATTTCCAGGAATCACCTTGCCAACTCAAAGAGTAGGACAACTGCCATGCAGTTGGTGTGAGTGTTGGCTCCAAAAAGTGTCCCATCAAAGAGTGTTAGTGGATAAATGTGAGCTCCAGATAGAAGTAGATTGGGTCTTCTAGTCTCTGATGGTGATTTTCAACATGAACCACTTATTATACCTAGCAAGTTTGGGCATCAGGTTCTTGATTGTCTTCACCATTTGCTGAGTAGTGACAAGGGAGTGTTGGTACATGGAGAGGAGGGATAGACATTTCTATGTTGCTCTGTTAGTTTTCACAGGCAGGATGAGATCCATGGGTCTGCTATCTGAATGCCACGATTTGTGCCTACCAGCCAGCTGATTTAAGAGGGTTGGGTGTAATTCAGCAGAGGTCAGGTTTGCCTGCAATTACCTAAGAAAGAATGTAAGGTTCACTTTCTTAGTGTGTCGTCTTGGAAGTAGGCTCAGTATATACTGTAGTTCTCCAAATTCTTCATGTCAAAGACACTGAATTTCTCCGGGGAGGACACTCTGTGCCGCACCTTAGCAGGTGACATAACAAAGAATTGGAAGTCATGATAGATTCTCTGTCCACACATGGAGTCCCACATGCAAAATTTACAGACTGTCTGTGTAAAACCATGAAAATGGGGTATGTTTCCTCAATTATGAAGATCAGAGTATTAAACTAATGCCAACAACATGCACAAAATATAAAAGATGAAACAGATAGGCATGACGTAGGACACCTAAATAACATGGAAGAGAATGGGAGAGTCACAACAGATATGAAGCAATCCGAGTTTTAGACTGATTTAGACACAAGGTCCTTCATGAGAGCCCAGGTTTGAACACCACAAGAGATCATAGCCATTGCCCAGTCTCTCTAACCAATCATTCTTTTCCACTTGAAAGAAATGACTAAGCTCACAGGTGAGGGGTACATCACGTTTTGTTTCAGAGACTTCTTTCAATGTGTAATGATTATCTCCATTTCAATTCAAAGGGAATGAAATCTGTGAAAATTCCTTTCCAAAATCAATACTCTTTCTGTAAAACATCAATCTACTTCATCAGGCAAATATTCACGATCACATTGACTCTAGCAAGGACACTTATCCCATTGGGACCTAAATTTCATTGGTTGTGATTGTTTTTAGAACTGAGGAGCTTTCTCATGTAGCCCAAAATGTCTACGAGGCAGAGGCATCACAACATCAGAGGACTTGTGGTTTAGGACAGGAGATCTATTGGGAATATCTCTTACATTGTTTATTAAAATTCATATCACCTCCATGTTTCCAAAACTGTTTCTGATTAGTTCATTCACTTATTCTTTTCTTTAGATTCCGCATATAAGTGAGATCATATGGTATTTGTCTTTCTCTTTCTGACTTATTTCACTTAACATAATGTTCTCTAGGTCCAGGTGAGAGGTTTTGGGAACGTACAGAGGGATAGTGGATGGGGGGAGGGGGGTTCACACAGTGTGAGGGATATAAATGATAAATGTCTAAGTTTTGCTTTGTCTTGTGCACCTGAAACTAATTAAAAAAAAAAAAAATTTCATATCACCAATTTGCCTTGGCAAGTTTCAGAAATACAATACAGTTTTGTAATATGCCAACAGCTTTGTGATTTCCTCAGTCTTTGCTGTGTAATATCATTTTTCTGATTACATGCAATCTATAGTAACTGAAGCCATGCAACTTTCACTTCCCATCCATGATGCTCCACACCTTGCGCTCTGGGAAACACTGACCTGCTCTCTTTCCCTGTGAATTTCATTTTTGTTCTGTTATCTTAATCGATGCTAGCTTCTGTCTCTTGCCAATTTCTCAAGATGCTACCTTGCAGTGGCCAGCATTAAGACTTCTGTCACCTTTATGACTGTAGCATGTTTCATTTTATACATATAGCACCTTTGCTAATGCATTTATCAGTTGACCTGATATTGTGTTTCCACATTTCTGCCTTTATCTACAGGGAAGTTCTGAATTATGTTTAGGAGTTTCTGGGCATCTTATTTAAACTCTATTTTGCCTATATTGATGGTCACGTGATATTTTCATTCTGAAAATACTGGACAAACGGCGAACTGTTTTCCACGGTAGCTATATCATTCTATGTATCCACCAGAGACATGTGAGCATTCCAGTTCTTGCACATCACATTGTCAATGCACATTTGGTCTTTTCTTTTTTGTTGATCTCAGCATTCTTGAGATGTAGAATATTGTTTCATTGTGCTTTCAATATTCCCTCCCCGACTGATAATGTGTCCGATTTTCATAGCAAAACATTATCGTCTGTCTGTCTTTAATTACATAAGTGTATTTCTCACCATTCTAAATGTCCAAGATGAAGATCCCAGGAACTTGCTTTCTCAGGAGGGTCTGCCAACAGGGAACTGCTCTGCATGGTCTAAAACTGAGGGTGTCAGAGGATGGAACAGCCTGAGCAGAGTCAAATAATTCACTCTAATCACAAACTCACATTCTATTGTCTGCCCAGCAATGGATGTGTAATTCAGGCCCAGCAGCTGCCTGACAAATCATATGTCAGTATCCTCATGTGTCACAAAAAGGCAACTGTGACATCATCATCATCTCCTCTCAAGGAGGCCACGGCCACAGAGGTGCCTTAGACCACTTGCTGCCCAGAGACTTCTCCAGGACAGTCCTTCACATTGAGCTCTGATTGTGATTTCTCCATTCTCTGTGTGCCATAGATCCTTCTTTCTCATACTGCAGAGGCCCAGATGTAATGATTTGCCAGGAATCACCTTACCACTTAAAGAGTAGCAAGAACTGACATGCAGTTGGTGTGAAAGCTGGCTCCAAAAAGTGCCCCATCACAGAGTGTTACTGGATGAATGTGAGCTCCAGATAGAAGCAAATAGGGTCTTCTATTCTCTGATGGTGTTTTTCAAAAGGAACCACTTATCATACCAGTTAAGTTGGGGGATCAGATTCTTAATTTTCCTCATCATTTGCTGAGTAGTGTCAAGGGAGAGTTGGTACATGGAGAGGAAGGATACACATTTGTAAGATGCTCTATCAGTTCTGAAAGGCAGGATGGCCTCCATGATTCTGCCATCTGAATTTCCCAATGTTTGCATATCAAGCAGCTTATTTCAGAGGGTTTGATGTAATTCAGTACAGGTCAGGTTTGCCAGGAATTACCTAAGAAAGAAAGGAAGGTCCAACTTCTTTGTGTGTGGGCTCAGGATCTGTCCCAGTACATACTGTAGTTCTGCATATTCTTCTTGTCAAACACACTGAATTTCTCTGGGGAAGACACTCCGCTAGTCCCATAGGAGGTGATGTAACAAAGAACCGTAAGTCACGATAGATTCTCTGACCACAAATGGAGTCTCACTTTCAAAATTTACTCTATGAGTAAATTGGTAAAAATTGGGACTGTTTCCTCAGTTATGAAGATCAGAGTATTAAAAGTAATGCTCACAACGTGTGCAAATTATAAAAGATGAAACAGATAGGCATGCCATAGGAGGCCCTCAGTAACATGGAAGAGAATGGGAGACACACAGCAGATCTGCAGCATTCCAATATTTAGCCTGATTTAGACCCCAGGTCCTTCAGGGTAACCCAGGTTTGAATCCATCAAGAGAAAACCACCATTGCCCCGGGACTCTGACCAATATATGCTCACAGGTGAGGAGGCCCATCACATTTTGTTTCAGAGACATCTTTCAGTGTGTATTGATTGTCTACCTTTTTATCCACAGTGAATGAAATCTGTCAAAACTCCTTTCCAAAATCAGTGCTCTCTCTGTAAAATAGCAATCTACTCCATCAGGCAAATATCCACCTCCACACAAAATTTTAGCAAGGGCAATTCTCCCATCAGGACCTAAATTTCACTGGAAGTGTTTTTAGAACTAAGAGGTATCTATGTAGCCCAAAGGTCGAGGAGGCATGGTCATCACAACATTAGAGGACTTGTGGTTTATGAGCGGTGGCCTACAGAATGTCCCTTACATTGTTTTGGTACAAATTACTCCACCATGTTGCCATTGGAACCTTTAAAAAATACAATTCTGTTTAGCAATATGCCACCAACATTATGCTTTCCTTAATCCTTGTTGTCTAGTACAATTTTTTCTGATTACAAGTAATCAATAGAAACACAAGCCATCCACTTCCCATACACACTTCTCCACACCTTGTTTCCTGGCAAACACTGACTTACCATCTATCCTTATGATTTGACATTGCCATTCTGTTGTCTTAATGAAGAGACATAGTATGTGGCCTTGGGATGCTAGCTCTCTCTCTCTTGCCAATTTCTCAAGATACCTTCTTGCGGTGGCCTGTATCATGACTTCTGTCACCTTTAAGACTGCATCTTGTTTCATTTTATAAATTTACCACCTTCACTAATGCTTTCATCAGTTGAACAGATATTGTGTTTCTACAATTTTGCCATTATCTACAGTGCAGTTCTGAATTCTGTGTAGGAGTTTCTGGGAATCCATTTTAAACACTATTGTGTATATATCAATGGTCTCACGATATTTTCATTCTCAACATTCTGAAATAATAGTGAAATATTTTCCCCCGTAGCTATACCATTGTATATCCAGTAGAGACATGTGAGCATTCCAGTTTTTCCACATCTCATTGTCACGCATAAGTGATCTTTTCTCTTTGGTTGATCACATCATTCGTGGAGGTGTAGCATATTGTCTCATTCTGGTTTCCATTTTCCCTCTCTGATTGATAAAGTCTCTGACTTTCATATCAAAATATTATAGACTGTGTGGCTTCAATAACAGAAATGTATTTTTCACCTTCCTGAAATTCCAAGATGAAGGTGCTATAAGGTTTCTTTCTGAAGAGGGTCTGTCAACAGGAAAATTCTCAGCAGAGTCGGATGCTGAGGGCATCAAGAGGAATGAACAGCCTTAGTAGAGCCACATAATTCCATTCCTTCACAAACTCACACTCTGTTGTCTTCACAGCACTGTAGCTATAATCCATGCCCAGTAGCCCCCTGGCCAATCACATGTCAGTAATCTCACGTGTTACTAAAAAACAACGGTGACATCATCATTTCCTCTCCAGGCGGCCACAGCTATAGACATTTCTTGGAGTTTTTGCTGCCTAGGGAATTATCCTGGATAATACTTCCACTTTGAACCCAGAGTGTGTCCTTCACCATACTCTATGCTCCGTAGACCCTTCTTTCTCATACTACAGTGGCCCTTGGATCCAGGCAAAATGACTTGCCAGGAATCACCTTGCCACTTAAAAAAGGGGCAAGAAGTGACATGCAGTTTGTATGAGTGGAGGCTCCAAAAAGTGCCCCATGAAACAGTGTTACCAGATGACTATGAATGACAGATAGAAGCAGATCGGGTCTTCTAGCCTCTGATGCTGATTTTCAAAAAGAACCACTTATCATACTTAGGAAGTTGGGGCAGCAGGTTTTTGATTGTCCTCATGATTTGCAGATTAGTGTCAAGGGAGTGTTGCTACATGAAGAAGAAGGATGCACATTTTAATGGCACTCTTTTAGTACTGACAGGCAGGAGGGGCTCCATGTGTCTGCCATCTGAATTCTCCGATATGTGCTTATCAACCAGCTGATGTTAGAGGGTTGGATCTAATTCAGTAGAGGTCATGTTCGCCAGCAATTACCTAAGAAAGGAAGGCAAGTCCACCCACGTTCTTTGTATGTGGGCTCAGTACCAGGCTCAACATGTACTGTATTTCTCCATATTCTACTTGTCAGAGACTGAATTTCTCTGGTGAAGACCTTCTCTGTCATGCCTTAGCAGTTGATGTAACAATGAATTGGAAGTCTCATCTGAATGTCTGCTTGCTCTCATGGAATCCACCCATGCAAAATGTACACACTCTCTGAGAGAAAGTGTGAAATTTGGGAATGTTTCCTCAATTATGAAGATCAGAGTATTAAAAAAAATTCACAAAACATGTGCAAAATATAAAAGATGAAACAGATAGGCATGCCATAGAAGACTGCCAGTAACTTGAAAGAGAATGGGACAGACAGAGCAGATCCGCAGCAATCTAAGGTTTAGCCTGATTTGACTCCAAGTCCTTCAGGATAGCCCACGTTTGAACCCCAGAAAAGACCTCAGCCTTTGCCATGGTCTCTGAACAATCTATCCTTTCCCCTCAAAGGAAATTTGTACACTCACAGTTGAGGATGCCCATCATGGTTTGTTTCAGTCTTCTTTCAATGTGCAATGATTCTCTCCCTTTCAATTCACAACGAATGAAATATTTGAAAACTCCTTTCTAAAGTCAGTGCGGTCTCTGTAAAATGGTAACCTAATCCATCAGTGAAATCACCACCACCAGACTTATTTTTAGCAAGGGCACTTCTCCAATAGTACATAAATTTTACTGGCAGTGTTTGTCTTTAGAACTGAGGAGCTTTCTCATGTAGTCCAAAGAGTCTAGGGGGCAGGGCCATCACAACATTACAGGATTTGTGGTTTATGAGAAGTGCCCTACAGTGAATCTCCCTTACATTTTTTTTTTTTAATTTACACTACCAGTTTGCCATTGGAAGCTTTAAGAAATACAATTCAGTTCAGTAATATGCCAACAACATTGTGCTTTCCTAAATCCTTGCTTTCTTGTACCATTTCTCTGATTACAAGCAATCCATAGAAACCCAAGCCATGAAACATTCACTTCCCATCTACGCTGCCCCACACCATGTGCCATGGCAAACACTGACCTGCTTTCTTTACCTATGAATTTGGCAATTTGGCATTGTCTGTTATCTTAATGGAGACACTGCGTGTGTGGCTTTGGGATGACAGCTTGTTTCTTCCCAATTTCTCAAGATACCTTTTTGTGGTGGCCATTATGATGACTTCTATCACCTTTATGACTGTATCTTGTTTCATTTTATACATGTACCACCTTAGCTAATGCATTCATCAGTTGACCTGATATTGTGTTCTACATTTTGCTTTGATTATCTACAGTGCAGTTCTGAATTCTTTTTAGCAGTTTCTGGGCATCTCTTTTAAACACTATTTTGTGTATATCAATGGACACGTGATATTTTCATTCTCAACATCCTGGACAAATAGAGAACTGTTTTCCATGGTAGTGATATAATTCTATGTATCCAGCAGATACATGTGAATGCTCCAGTTCTTCCGCATCACAATGTCAATGCACGTGAGATCTGTTCTCTTTGGTTGATCACAGCATTCTTAAAGGAATTGCATATTGTCTCATTGTGCTTTTGATTTTCCCTCCCTTACTGAAAGAGTGTCTGATTTTCATAGAAAAATTTTATACATTGTGTGGCTTCAGTAACAGACGTGTATTTCTCACCATCCTGAAAGTCCAAGATGAAGGTGCTGAACATTACTTTCTCAGGAGTGTCTGTCAATAGGAAACTGCTCAGCAGTGTGTGATGATGAGGTCATCAGCAGGAGGAAACACCCACGCAGAGCCACATAATTTGTTCTCCTAACAGAGTCACACTCTGTTGTCTGCCCAGCACTGGAGCTTTCATCCATGCCCAGCAGCAGCCTGGCCAATCACATATCAGGATCCTCATGTGTCACAAAAAGAAAACTGTGACATCATCATACTCTCTCCATGAGACTGCAGTCACAGAGGTGTCTTGAACCATTTGATACTCAGATATCATCCAGGACTATCCTTCCAGTTTGAGCCCTGTGTGTGACTTCACTGTTCTCTGTGCTCCATGGAGCTCTCTTTGTCATAATGCAGAGGCTCTTGGGACTAGCCAAAATTACTTGTCAGGAATCACCTTGCAACTTCAAAGATAAGCAAGAACTGACATGCAGTTGGTGTGAGCACTTGTTCCAAAAAGTGGTCCATCCAAGAGTGTTCCCGGATGAATGTCACCTCCAGATATAAGCCGATCGGTCCCCTAGTCTCTGATGGTGACTTTTAAGAAGAACCACTTATCATACATAGCAAGTTTGGGCATCAGGTCCTTGATTGTCCTCATCATGTGTTGGGTAGTGTCAAGGGAGTGTCAGTAAACGGAGAGGAGGATACACATTTTTAAGATGTTCCGTCAGTTCCGACAGGCAGAATGAACTCCAAGGGTCTGATATCTGAATTCACCGATGCTGCCTATGAACTGACTGATTTCAGTGGCTCAGATGCAATTCAGTAGAGGTCAAGTTTGCAGGAATTACCTAAGAAAGAAAGGGAGGACCACTTTTTTTGTATGTGGGGTCAGTAGCTGGCTCAGTACATACTGTAGTTCTCCAAATTCTACATGTCAATGGCACTGAATTTCTCCAGACAAATGACTCTCCACCAACACTTAGCAGGTGACATAACAAAGAATTGGAATTCACGATAGATTCTCTACCACACATGGAGTCTTACCTGCAAAATGTACACACTCTGTGAGTAAAAGGGTGAAAATTGGGAATGTATCCTCAATTATGTAGATCAGAGTTTTAATAAAAACTATATAACATGAGCAAAATGTAAAATATTAAACTAAAAAGCATGCCGTAGGACACCCTCAGTCACATGGAAGAAAAGGAGAGAGGCAGAGCATATCAACAGCAATCCGAGGTGTTGTCTGGTTTAGATTCTAGGTTCTTCAGGATAGCCCAGTCTTGAACCCTGCAAGAGACCTCAGCCATTGCCCCAGCTCTTTAACCCATCCTTCATTTCAACATGAAGGAAATATCTATGGTCAGAGGTATGGAGGCTCATCATGCTTTCACTTCCATCCATGCTGCAGCACACTTTGTGCCCTGGGAAACACTGACATTCCTGCCTTACCTGTGAATGTGTCATTGTCCTTCTGTTATCAGAATGGAGAGACAGCATATGTGGCCTCAGGATGTTAGCTTCTGTCTCTTGACAATTTTTCAAGATACTTTCATGCAGTGGCCAGTATTAAGATTTCTATCATGTTTATGACTGTATCTTGTTTCATTTTATACATATACCACCTTCGCGAATGAGTTCATCAGTTGACCTCATCAGTTGATCTCTCAGTAAAACTGGCATTGCATCTCTACATTTTTGCCATTTTCTACAGTACAATTCTGAATACTGTATAGGAGTTTCTGGGCATCTGTTTTAAACACTATTGTGTTATATCAATGGTCACATGATATTTTCATTCTCAAAATACTGGACAAATAGCTAACTGTTTTACATGGTAGCTATATCATTCTATGTATCCACCAGAGACAAGTGAGTATTCCAGTTCATACACACTCGCATTGTCATCGCACATGTGATCTTGTCTCTTTGGTGGTTCACAGCATTCTTGAAGGAGTAAAATATTGTCTCATTTTGCTGTTGATTTTCCTTTTCTGACCGATAAAGCATACAATTTTCTTAGGAAATTGTTATAGGCTGTGTGGCTGTAATAACAGAAGTGTTATTTCTCCCTTCCCGCATTTCCAAGATGTGGTTTCCAGAAGGTTGTTTTCTCAGGAGGGTCTGTCAACAGGAAACTGCTCACAGACTGACACTCTGTTGTTTGCCCAATATTTGAGCTTTAATCCATGCCCAGCAGCCTCCTGGCCATTCACATATCTGTATCCTCATGTGTCACAAAGAGACAACTGTTACATCATGACACAGTCTCCCGGAGGCTGCTGCCATAGAGATGCCTTGTAATATTTGTTACACACAGACTTAACCAAGACATTCCTTGCACTTTAAGCCATGAGTGTGACTTCACCATTCTCTGTGTTCCATAGAGCTATCTTTCCCTTATTAGAGATGCACTTGGCCCAGCCAAAATGACATGCCAGGAATCACATTGTCCCTTCAATCAGAACAGGAACTGACATGCAGTTGATGTGAGCGCTAACTCCAAAAAGTGCCCCATCAAAGAGTGTTACTGGATGAATGTGAACTCCAGATAGAAGCAGATCAGGTTTTCTTGTCGCTGATTGTGATTTTCAACAGAAACAACTTAACATAGCTAGCAAGCTTGGGTATCAGGTTCTTGATGGTCCTCATCATATCCTGAGTACTGTCAAGGGAGTGTTGGTAGACAGAGACGAAGGACATATATTTGTATGGTGCTCTATCATTTCTGACAGGCCAGATGGGCTCCATGGTCTTCCATCTGAATTCCCCAATATGTGTCTATCTCAGCTGATTTCAGAGGGTTGGATGTAATTCAGTAGAGGTCAAGTTTGCCAGGAATTACCGAAGAAAGAAAGGAAGTTCCACTTTCTTTGTGTTTGCGTTCATTAGCTGGCTCAGTATATAAGGTGGGTCCTGAATCTACTTGTCAAAGACACTAAATTTCTCCGGGGAAGTCACTCTCTGCCACTGCTTAGCAGGTGATGTAAGAAAGAATGAGAAGGCACAATAGATTCTCTAAACACACATGGAGTCCCATGTGCAGAATATACTGACTCTCTGAGTAAAACTGTGAAAATTGGGAATGTTTCCTCAATCTTAAAGGTCAGAGTATTTAAAAAAATGCACATAACACATGCAAAATTTAAAAGATGAAACAGATAGGCATGCTGTAGGAGTCCCTCAGTAACATGTAAGATAAAGGTAGAGGCACAGCAAATCCACAGCAATCTGAGTTTTAGCCTGATTTAGACACTTGTTCCTTCAGGATAGCCCATCCTTAAACCCTGCAAGAGACCACATCAGTTAACCTGGCTCTCTGACCAATCTTTCCTTTCCACTCAAAAAAAAAAAAAAAACATAAAAAACAAAAAACAAAAAAACAAAACACACATCTATGATCACAGGTTAGGAGTCCCATCATGTTTTCTTTCAGAGACTTCTTTCAGTGTGTAATGATTCTCTCTCTTTCAGTTCACAGTGAATGAAATCTGTGAAAACTCATTTCCAAATTCAGTGCTCTCTCTGTAAAAACGTAATCTAGTCCATCAGTCAAATATCCACCACCCCACTTATTTCAAGAAAGGGCACTTTTCCCATTGGGTCCTAAATTGCACTGGCAGTGTTTGATTTTTAGAACTGAGGAGCTTTCTCATTTAGCCCAAATGGTCTAGAAGCAGGGCCATCACAACTTTAGAGGACTTGTGATTTAGGTGAGATGCCCTCCTGGGAATGTCACTTACAATGTTTTGGTAAAATTCACTCCACCAGTTTGCCATTGGATCCTTTAAAAAATACAATTAAATTTTGTAATATACCAACAACATTGTGCTTTCCTCAATCCTTTTTTCTACTAACATTTTTCTAAATACAAGAAATCAATCAAAACTCAAGCCAAGCAAATTTAACTTACCATCCACGCTGCCCAACACCTTGCACCATGACAAACACTGACCTGCCATCTTTCCCTATGAATTTGAAAGTGTGTTCTGTTACCTTAATCGAGAGACTCCATATGTGGTCTTGGGATGCTAGCTTCTTTCTCTGGCCAATTTCTCATGACACGTTCTTGCTGTGGCCCTCATCAGTACTTCTGTCACTTTCATGACTGTATCTTGTTTCATTTTATACACATACCACCATCGCTAATGCATTCATCAGTTGTCCTGATATTATGTGTCTACATTTTTGCCAATATCTACAGTGCAGTTATGAATTCTGTTTAGGAGTATCTGGGCATTTGTTTTAAACACTATTGAGTATTTATCAATGTTCATGTGACATTTTCATTCTCAACATCCGGAATAAATAGTGAACTGTTTTCCACCATAGCTATATCATTCTATGTATCCAGCAGAGACATGTGAGCATTCCATTTCTTCCACATCACATTCTCAATGCACATGTTATCTTTTCTTTTTTGTTGATCACAGAATTCTTGAATTGTCTCATTGTGCTTTTGATTTTCACTCCCTAACTGATAAAGTGTCCGATTTTCCTAGCAAAATAGTATGTACTGTGTGGCTTCAATAACAGAAGTGTATTTCTCACCTTCCTGAAAGTTTAAGATGAATGTGCCAGAACATTGCTTTCTCATGAGGGTCTGTCAACAGGATACTGCTCAGCAGGGTCAGAGGCTGAGGGCATCAGGAGGATGAAAAAGCTGAGCAGACACACAGAAGAGGCTCTCCTCAGGATTCACACTCTGTTGTCTGCCCAGAACTTGAGCTGTTATCTGGGCCCAGCAGCTGCATGGCCAATCAAATATCAGTAGGCACATGTGGCACAAAATAAAACTCTGATATCATCATCCCCACTCCAGGATGCCACGGCAACAGAGGTGCATTGGTTCATTTATGCTCAGAGACTTATATCCAGGACAGTCCAGCCACTTTATGCCTTTATGCCTTAAGGGTAACTTCACAATTCTCTGTGCTTTGTAGAGACTTCTTTATCATACTACAGAGGTCCTTGGGCCCAGCCATAATGACTTGTCAAGAATCACCTTGCCTCTTCAAGTGGAGCAAGAACTGACATGAAGCTGGTGTGAACACTGGCTCCAAAAAGTGCTCCATCAAAGAGTGTTCCTGGATGAATATGAGGTCCAGAGAGAGGCAGATCGAGCCCTTTGGTTTCTGAACTTGATTTTGAAAAAGAACCACTTATCATACCTAGCAATTCATGGAATCAGGTTCTTGATTGTCCTCATCATTTGCTGAGTTGTGTCAAGGGAATGTTGGTACATGGAGATTAAGGATGCACATTTTTAGAATGCACTGTCAATTCTGACAGACACATTGGGCTCTGTGCTCTGCAATCAGAATTCCCTGATGAATGCCTATCAACCAGCTGATTTCAGAGTCTTGGATGTAATTCAGTAGAGTTCAGGTTCACCAGGAATAGCCTCACTAAGAAAAGCAGGACCACTTTCTTTATGTGTGAACTCCAAAGATATGGGCTCAGCATATACTGTATCTCTCCATGTTCTATTTGTCAGAGAAACAGAATTTCTCCAGGGAATACACTCTATGCCATCTCTAATCAGGTGTATTAACAGGAATTGGGAATCACGAGAGATTCACTGACCACACAAGAGGGCCACATGCAAAATATACAGGAACTATGAGTGAAATGGTGAAAAGTGGCAATGTTTCCTCAATCCTGAAGATCCGAGTATTAAAGTCACACACACAACATGTGCAAAAAGTAAAATATGAAACAGGTAGGCATGCCATAGGAGGCCCTCAGTAACATGGAAGAGAAGGAGTGAGGCAGAGCAGATCCACGACAATCTGAGTTTTAGTCTGATTTAGACTCCAGCTCCTTCAGGATAGCCCAGGCTTGAACCCAACAAGGCAACACAGCCGTTGCCCTGGCTCTCTAACCAATCCTTCCTTTCACTCAAAGGAAATATCTATGGTCACAGGTGAGGTGGGCGATCATGTTTTGTTTTAGAGATTTCTTTCAATGTGTAATGATTATCTCACTTTTATTTCACAGTGAAAGAAATCTGTAAAAACTCCTTTCCAAAATCAGTGCTCTATCTTTAAACTAGCAAGCTACTCCATCAGGCAAATATCCACCACAACACTTATTTCTAGCAAGGGCAGTCCTCCATTGGGACTTAAATTACCCTGGCAGTGTATGATTTTAGAACTGAGAAGCTTTCTCATGTAGCCCAAAGGGTCTAGGAGACAGGGCCATCACAACATTGAGGACTTGTGGTTTAGAAGAGGTGTCCTACTGGGAATATCCCTTACATGGTTTTGGTAAAGTGCAAGCCTCCGGTTTGCCATAGACACTTTAAAAAATACAATTCAGTTTTGTAATATGTCAACAGAATTGTGTTTTCCTCAATCCCTATTGTCTAATGCAATTTTTCTGATTACAAGCTATTACCAGAAACCCAAGCCATGAAACTTTCACTTCCCATCCTTCCTGCCCCACAACTTGCACCCTGGCAAACACTGACCAGCCTTCTTTTCCTAAGAATGTCACATTACGCTCTTTTATCTTAATGGACAGACAGCATAAGTTGCCTTGGGATGCTAGCACTTTCTCTAGACAATTTCTCACGATACTTTCATGTGGTGGCCAGCATCAGGTCTACTGTCACCTTTATGACTGTATCTTGTTTTATTTTATACATATGCCACCTTCGCTAATGCGTTCATCTGTTGACCTCATGTTCTGTTTCTACATTTTTGCCATTATCTGAAGTGTAGTTCTGAATTTTCTTTAGGAATTTCTGGGTGTCCGTTTTAAACTCTATTTTGTATATATCTATGGTCACGTGGAATTTTCATTCTCAGCATCCTGGACAATAGCAAACTGTTTTCTACAGATCCTATATCATTCTATGTATCCAGCAGAGACATGTGAGCATTCCAGTTCTTCAACATCACAGTGTAAAAGCATACATGATCTTTTCTTTTAGGTTGATCAGAGCATAATTGAAAAGGTAGCATGCTGTCTCATTGCGCTTTAGATTTTCCCTCCCTAACTGATAAGATGTCAGATTTCATAGCAAAATGTTATAGCCTGTGTGGCTTCAATAACAGAGTTGTATTTCTCACTGTCGTGAAATTACAAGAGGAAGGTGACAGAACGTTGCTTTCTCAGGAGGGTCTGTCAACTGGAAACTGCTCAGCAGGGTCTGATGCTGAGGGTGTCAGGAGGAGGGAACAACCCAAGCAGAGACACTGATTGCTCTCCTCACAGACTCACACTCTGTTGTCTGCCTAGCACTTGAGCTGTAATGCATGCACAGCAGCTGCCTGGTCTTTCACATATCAGTGTCCTCATGTGTCACTAAAAGACAACGGTGACATCACCATCCGCTCTCCAGGATGCCACAGCCACAGAGGTTCCTTGGACCATTTGCTGCCAAGAGAGTTATCCAGGACAGACCTTCATTTTTGAGCCCTGATTATGAATTCACTTTTTTTTGTGCTGGTAGAGCTATATTTCTCATACTACAGAGATCCTTGGCCCTAGCCAAAATTACTTACCAGGAATCACCTTGCCACTTCAAAGAGGATCAAGAACTGACATGCCATGGTGTGAGCGCTAGCTCCAAAAACTGACCCATCAAAGAGTGTTACAGGAAGAATGTCAGCTCCAGATAGAAAGACATAGTGTCTTTCACCCCCTGCTGTTGAATTTCAACAAAAAAACACTTATCATAGCTAGCAAGCTTGGGCATCAGGTTCTTGATTGTCCTCATCATTTGCTGAGTAGTGTCAAGGAAGTGTTGGTACACGGAAAGGAAGGACGCACATTTGTATGGTGCCCTGTCAGTTCTGAGAGGCAGGATGGGCTCCATGGGTAAGTCAAATTGATTCCCCAATATGTTCTATCATCCAGCTGATTTCAGAGGGTTGGATATAATACGGTAGAGGTAAGGTCACCAGGAATTACCTAAAAAAGAAAGGAAGGACCACTTTCTTTTTGTGGGGGCTCACTAATGGCTCAGTATATACTGTAATTCTCCATATTCTACCTGTCAAAGACAGTGAATTTATCCAGGGAAGATCTCTCTCCCATGCTTTAGCAGGTGAAGTAACAAAGAATTAGAAGTCACAATAGATTATGTGACCAAACATGGAGTCCCACATGGAAAATGTACAGACTCTATGAGTGACAGTGTGAAAATTGGGAATGTGTCCTCAATTATGAAAATCAGAGTATTAATGGAACACATATGACTTGTGCAAAATGTGAAAGATGAAACAGAAAGGCATGGCATAGGAGGCCCTCAGCAACATGGAAGAGAATGGGAGAGGCACAGCAGATCCACAGCAACCCGAGGTTTAGCCTTATTTAAACTCCAGGTCATTTAGATAGGCCAGGCATGAACCCTGCAAGAGAATACAGCCATCGCCCCATCTCTCTGACCAATCCTTCCTTTCCACCTGAAGGAAATATCTATGCTCACAGGTGAGGAGGCCCATCACGTTTTGTTCCAGAGACTTGTTTGAAAGTGTAATGATTCTCTCCCTATCAATTCACAGTGAATGAAATGTGTGAACACTCATTTCCAAAATCAGTGTTCTCTCTGTAAAATGGCAGGCTACTCCCCTAAGCAGATATCCACCACCAAACTTATTTCTAGCAAGGGCACGTCTCCATTTGACATCTATATTTCACTGTCAGTGTTTGACTTTAGAACTGAAGAGCTTTCTCAGGTAGCCCAAATTGTTTTGGAGGCAAGGAGATCACTACATTAGAGGACTTTGGTTTATGAGAGGTGCTCTACAGGGAATATCACTTATATTGTTTTTGGTAAATTTGACACCACCCGTTTGCCATTGGAATCTTTACAAAACACAATTCAGTTTTGTAATATGCCAACAGCATTGTGGTTTCCAAAATCCATGCTTTGCAATACCATTTTTCTGATTACAATTAATCAATAGAAACCACCTTTCACTTCCCATCCAAGCTGCCCCACCACTTACACTCTGGCAAATACTGACGTGCCTTCTGTAAATGTGAATTTGACATTGCAATTCTGGTATCTGAATTGAGAGTCAACATTTGTGGCCTCGCAGTACTAGCTCTCTGTCTTGACAATTTCTCAAGATTCTTTCTTGCTGTGGCCAGTATGAGGACTTCTGTCACCTTTATGACTGTATCTTGTTTTATTTTATACATATACCACTTTCGCTAATGCATTCATCTGTTGGCTTATATTCTGTCTCTACATTTTTGACATTATCTACAGTGCAGTTCAAAATCTCTTTAGGAGTCTGCACATTTCTTTAAAATACTATTTTGTGTTTACTCATGGTCATGTGATATTTTCATTCTTAACATACTTGACAAATAGCCACAGTAACTCTATAATTCTATGTATCCACCATACATATATGAGCATTCCAGTTTTTCCACATCACATTGTCAATGCTCATGAGATCTTCCCTCTTTGGTTGATCACAGCATTCTCGAAGGAGTAGCATATTGTGTCATTGTGCTCTTGATTCCCCC
The DNA here is from genome assembly GCF_057876585.1 of Rhinolophus sinicus. Lineage (NCBI taxonomy): Eukaryota > Metazoa > Chordata > Mammalia > Chiroptera > Rhinolophidae > Rhinolophus > Rhinolophus sinicus. The sequence goes on from NW_028290712.1 coordinate 4,846,913, forward strand.
TCCCTGAGTGATATAGGGTCTGGTTTTCATAACAAAATGTTATAGACTATGTGGCATCAATAAAATAAGTGTAGTTTTCACCGTCATGAATGTCAAAGATGACAGTGCCAAAACATTGCTTTTCAAGGAGGGTCTGTCAATAGGAAACTTCTCAGCAGGGTCTGACACTAAGGGCATCAGTAAGAAGAAACAGCCTGAGTAGAGCCACAGATGTCTCTCTCCTCACAGCCTCACACTCTGTTGATGCCCAGCACTGGAAGTGTAATCCATGCCCAGCAGTCGCCTGGCCATTCAAATGTCAGTATCATCATGGGCCACAAAAGGACAACTGTGACATCATCATCCCTCTTCAGTAGGCTGCAGCCATAGAGGTGCCTTAGACCTTTTGCTGCCCAGAGACTTATCCTGGACAGTCCTTCCACTTAGAGCTCTGAGTGTGTCTTCACCATTCTCTGTGCTCCGTAGAGCCTTCTTTCTCATACTACAGAAGCTCTTGTGCCCACATGATGACTTCCAAGAAATTATCTTGCCACTTTAAACAGTAGCAATAAGTGACACACAGTTGGTGTCAGTGCTGCCTCCAAGTTGTTCCCCATCAAAGAATGTTCCCAGAAGAAGGTGAGCTTCAGCTAGAAGCAGATTAGGTCTTCTAGTCTCTGATGGTGATTTTCAAAAAGAAGTACATGTCATAGAGAGAAAGTTTGTGCATCAGGTTCTTGATTATCCTCATCGTTTGCTGAGTAGTGTCAAGGGGTTGTTGGTACATGGAGATGAAGGACGCACATTTTTATGGTGTTCTTTCAGTTCTGACAGGCAGGGTGGGCTCCATGGTTCTGCCATCTGAATATCTGATAGGTACCTATAAGCCAGTTGATTTCAGAGGTTGGATGTAATTCACTAGAGGGAAAGTTCATCATGAATTACCTAAGAAAGAATGGAAAGTCCACATTCTTTTTGGGAGGGCTCAGCAGCTGGCTCAGTATATACTGTAGTTCTCCATATTCTACTTGTCAAAGACACTGAATTTCTCCAGGGAAGACCCTGTCTACTACCCCTTAGCAGGTTACATAACAAAGAATTGTAAGTCACATTCTCTAAGCACACTGGAGTCCCACATGCAAAATGGACAGACTCTCTGAGTAAAAGGGTGAAAGTAGGGATTGTTTCCTCAACTATGAAGATTAGAGTATTAAATAAATGCAAGTAACATGAGCAAAATGTTAAACATGAAACAGATAGCCATGTCATAGAAGGCCCTCAGTAACATGGAAGAGAATGGGAGAGGCAAGCAGATCCACAGCAATTCGAGTTTTAGCCTGATTTAGACTCCAGGTTATGAAGGATAGCCTGGGCTTGAACCCCTCAAGATAACACAGCTGTTACCCCAGCTCTCTGACAAATCTTTCCTTTCCAACGAGGGAAATATCTATGCTCACAGGTGAGGAGGCCCATCACATTTTGTTTCAGAGGCTTATTTCAATGTGTAATGATTCTCTCCCTTTCAATTCACAGTGAATGACATCTGTGAAAACTCCTTTCCAAAATCAGTGCTCTCTCTTTAAAACAGCAAGCTATTCCATCAGGCAAATATCCACCACCACGCATATTTCTATGAAAGGCACGTCTCCCACTGGGACATAAACTTCACTGGCAGTGTTTGTTTTCAGAATTGAGGTGCTGTCTCATGTAGCCCAAACTGTCTAGAAGGTAGGACCATCACAATATTAGAGGACTTGTGGTTTATGAGTGGTGCTCTCCTGATATTATCCCTTAACTTGTTTTGGTAAATTTCACACCACCCCTTTTCCATTTGAACAGTTAAAAAATACAATTAAGTTTTGTAATATGCCAACAGCATTGTAGTTTCCTTAATCCTTGCTGTGTAATACCATTTTTTCTGACTACAAGCAATCAATAGCATTCCAAGCCATGCAATTTTCACTTCCCATCCATGCTGTCTTACACCTTGCTCTCTGTCAAACGCTGACTGGCCTTCTTTCCCTATGAATATGTCATTGTCATTCACTTATATTAATGGAGAGAGAGTGTATGTAGCCTTGAGATGCTAGCTTCCCTCTTTTGCTGATTTCTGAAGATGCTTTCTTGATGCGGCCAGAGTCAGGACTTCTTTCACTTTTATAACTCTGTTTTGTTTCATTTATACATATACCACTTCTCTAAGGCATTCACCAGTTTACCTGATATTTGGTTTCTCCATTTTTTACATAATCTACAGTGCAATTCTGAATTCTATTTAGGTTTCTGGGCATCTGCTTTAAACACTTTTGTGTATATATCAATGGTCACATGATATTTTCATTCTCAACTTCCTGGACAAATAGCAAACTGTTTTCCACAGTAGCTATTTTCCACGTTTGTTCCATGGTAACTATTCTATTCTATGTATCTACCAGTGATGTGAACATTGCAGTGCTTCTGGATCACATTTTGAATGCACATGTGATCTTTTCCCTTTGGTAGATCACAGCATTCTTGAAGGAGTAGCATATTGTCTCACTGGTCTTTTGATTTTCCGTGCCTGACCGATAAATTGCCCAATTTTCATAGCAAAATTTGTAGATTGTGGGCTACAATAACAGAAGTGTATTTCTCACTGTCCTGAAAGTCCAAGATGATGGTGACAGAATGCTCTTTCTCAGGAGGTTCTGTCAAAGGGACACTGCCCAGCAGGGTCTGATGCTGAGGAGTCAGTAGGAAGGAACATCCTGAGAAGAGCCCCAGAATTTTCTCTCTTCATAGACTCACACTCTGTTGTGTGCCCTGGATTGGAAATTTACTCCATGCCCAACAGACACCTGGCCAATCATGTATCAGTATCCTCATGTGTCACAAAAAGACAATTGTGACATCATCATCCCCTCTCCAAAGGGCTGCAGGCACAGAGGTGCCTTTGACCATTTGCTCTCCATAGACTTATACAGGGACAGTCTTTCCACTTTGAAGGCACCTCAGTGGTTGTGGCCTCCTGGAAAGGGGATGATGATGTCACAGTTGTATTTCTGTGACAAATGAATATACTGATATGTGTTGACCATGCGGCTGCTGGACATGGATTAAGGCTCCAGCGCAGGGCAGACAAGAGAGTGTGATTCTGTGAGGAGACCAAATTCTGTGGCTCTGCTCAGGCTATTCCTTTCTCCTGAAGCCCTCAGCATCAGAACTTGCTTTTCAATTTCCTGTGGACACACCCTCCTAAGAAAGCAATGTTCTGGCACCTTCATGTTGTACTTCCAGGACAGTGAGAAAAACACTTATGTTATTGTAGCCACACAGTCTATAACATTTTGCTATGAAAATCTGACACTTTATCAGTCAGGTAGGGAAAATTGAAAGCACAATGAGACAATATGCTACTTCTTCAAGAATGGTGTGATCAACCAAAGAGAAAAGATCACATGTGTTCACAATGTGATGTGGAAGAACAGGAACACTCAATTGTCTCTGCTGGATACATAGAATGATACACGTACTGTGGAATACAGTTCTCTATTTGTCCAGTATGTTTAGAATGAAAATATCACCTGACCATTGATATATATCTGATAGTGTTTAAAACAGATGTCCATAAACTCCTAAACAGAATTCAGAACTGCACTGTAAGTTAATAGCAAAACTGTAGAAATACAATATCAGGTCAACAGATTAAAGAATTAGCAAAGGCAGTATATGTACAAAATGAAACAATGTACAGTCATCAAGGTGACAGAAATCCTAATATGGGCCATGGCAAGACAGTATCTTGAGAAATTGTCAGGAGAAATAAGCTAGCCTCCCAGGGGCACATATTCTTTCTCTCCATTAAGATAACAGAAAGGCCGTGTCAAATTCGTAGGGAAAGAAGGCAGGTCAGTGTTTGCCAGGGCTCAAGGTGTGGCCCATCATGGAAGGGAAGTGAAAGTTGCATGACTTGTGTTTCTATTTATTTCTTGTAATTAGAAAAATTATATTAAACAGCAAGGACTGAGGAAAGAACAATGCTGTTGTTAAATGACTAAACTGAATTTTATTTTTAATGGTTCCAATGGCAAACTGTGCATGTTAATTTTAACAAAATAATGTAAGGGATATTGCCAGTAGTCCACCCTCCAAAACCACAAGTCCTCTAATGTTGTGATTGGTCTGCCTCCTAGAACATTTGGACTACATGAGAAAGCTCCTCAGTGGAAAAAAAAAAAAAAAAAAACACCCAAAAATCACTGCCAGTGAAATTTAGGTCCCAATGGGAGAACTTCCCTTGCTAGAAATAAGTGTGTTGTGGATATTTGTCTGATGGAGTAGATAACCGTTTTTCAGAGAGAGCGCTGATTTTGGAAAGGAGTTTTCACTGATTTCATTCACTGTGAATTGAAATGAAGAGAATCATCACTAATTGAAAGAAGTATCTGAAACCAAAATTGATGCTCCTCCTCATCTGTGAGCATAAATATTTCCTTCGAGTGGAAAGGAAGATTTGGTCAGAGAACCCGAGTAACGGCACTGGTCTCATGCGGGGTTCAAACCTGGGCTATCCTGAAGGACCAGGAGTCTAAATCAGGCTAAAACTCAGACTGCTGTGAATCTGCTGTGTCTCTCCCATTCTCTCCCATGTTACTGAGGACCTCCTACTGAATGTCTATCTATGTCATCTTTTTCATGTGTGCCTGTTGTGTGCGTTACTTTAATACACTGATCTTCATGATTGAGGAAACAACCCACTTTTTACACTTATACTAATAGATTCTGTACCTTTTACCTGTGGGGCTCCATGTTTGGTCACAGAATCTATCATGACATCCAATTCTTTGTTAAGTCACCTACTACAGGTTCACTGAGAATGTCTTCCCTGGAGGTATTCAGTGTCTTTGACAAGGAGAATATGGAGAACTACAGTATATACAGAGACAGTTCCTGTGCCCAAACAAAAGAAAGTAGACCTTCCTTTCTTTATTAGGTAATTCCTTGTGAAACTGACCTCTACTTAATTATACCCAACATTGTGAAATCAGCTTTTTGATAGGTACGAATCTTGTAATTCAGAGGACAGACCCATGGAGCCAAACCTGATTGTAAAAGTAACAGAGCACCACACAAATGTGTATCCTCCCTCTCCATGTACCAACACTTTTTGACACTACTCAGCAAATGATGAGGACAATCAAGAACTTGATGCCCCAACTTGCATGATTCTTGCTGTCGTGAGTCTTGTTGAGAAAAATGATGAGAGACCAGACGACCTGAACTGCTTGTATTTGGCACTCACGTTCATCCAGAAACACTTTTTTATGGGGCACTTTTTGGAGCCAGCACTCACACCAACTGCATGCCAGTTCTTGCTCCTCTTTGAAGTGGCAAGGTGATTCCTGGCAAGAAAATATGGGTGGTTCCAAGGGATTCTGTAGTATGAGAAACATGTCTCTACAGAGTACAGAGAATGGTGAATTCAAAACAAGGTCTCAAAGTGGAAGGACTGTCCTGGATACGTCTCTGGGCAGGAAAAGGTCCAAGGCACCTCTGTCATTGCGGACTCCTGGAGAGGGGATGATGATGTCACAGTTGTCTTTTTGTGACACATGAGGATACTGATATGTGATTGGCATGGCAGCTGCTGGACACAGATTCCACCTCCATTTCTGGGGCGGCAACAGAGTGTGAGTCTGTGAGGGGAGCGACTTCTGTGGCTCTGCTCGGGCTGTTCCTGTCTCCTAAAGTCCTCAACCTCAGACCCTGCTGAGCAGTTTCCTGTTGAGAGACCCTCCTGAGAAAGCAACGTTCTTGAATTTTCATCTAGGACTTTCAGTGCAGTGAGAAACACACTTCTGTTATTAAAGCCACACAGTCTATAATATTTTGCTATGATTTTTGGACACTTTATCAGTCAGGGAGGGAAAATTGAAAGCTCATGAGTCAATATCTTACTCCTTCAAATATGCTTTGATCAATCAAAGAGAAAAGATCACATGTGCTTTGACAATGTGATGTGGAAGAACTAGAACGCTCACATGTCACTGCTGGATCCAAAAAATGATATAACTACTGTTAAAAAACAGTTCGCTATTTGTCCAAGATGTTGAGAATGAAAACGTTATGTGACCATTGTATATATACAATAGTGTTTAAAACGGAGGCCCAGAAACTCCTAAACAGAGTTCAGAACTACACTGTAGTTAATGGCAAAAATGTAGAAACACAATATAAGGTCAACTGATGAATGCATTATTGACAGTGGTATATGTACAAAATGAAACATGATAAAGGAATGAAGGTGATGCAAGCCACTGCAAGAAAATACCTTGAGAAATTAGTAAGAGAAAAAGCTAGCATCCAAAGGCCACATATGCTGCCTCTCAATTAAGAAAACAGAACGGCAGTGCCAAATTCATAGAGAAAGAAGGCAGTTCAGTGTTTCCCAGGGTGCAAGGTTTGGGGCAGCATGGATGGGAAGTGAAAGTTGCATGGCTTGGGTTTCTATTGATTGCTTGTAGTCAGAAAAATTGCATTAGAGAGTAAGGACTGAGGTAAGCAAAATGCTGTTGACATATTACAAAAGTGAATTCTATTTTTTAAAGTTTCTAATGCAAACTGGTGGAGTGAATTTCACCAAAACTATGTCAGGAATATTCCCAGCATGGACGTCTCCTAAATGACAAGTCTTCTAATGTTCTGATGGCCATGCTTCCTAGACACTTTAGACTTCATTACAGTGCTCCTCAGTTCTAAAAATTAACACTGATAGTGAAATTTAGTTCCCGATGGGAGAAGTGCCCTTCGTAGAAATAAGTGTGGTGGTGGATATTTTCCTGATGGAGTACATTTCTGTTTTACAGAGAGAGTAATGATTTTGGAAAGGAGTTATCACAGATTTCATTCACTGTGAATTGAAAGGGAAATTCAATGTCTTTGACAAGTAGAATATGCAGAAATACAGCATATACTGAGCCAGCTACTGAGGCCACAAACAAAGAAAGTGGACCTTCCTTTATTCCTTAGGTATAAAATGAAACAGGACACAGACATAAAGGTGACAGAATTCCTGCTACAGGCCACAGCAAGAAATTTTCTTGAGAAATTGGCAATAGCAGGAAGCTAGCATCCCAAGGCCAAATATGCCATCTCTCCATTAAGATAACAGATTGAGAGTGTCCAATAAATACGGAAAAAAGGCAGGTCAGTGTTTCCCAGGGAGCAAGGTGTGGGGAACTGTGCTTGGGAAATGAAAGTTGCATGGCTTGGGTTTCTCTTGTTTGCTTTTAGTCAGAAAAATTGTATTATATAATATGGCTTGAGGAAAGCACAATACTGTTAGCATTTTACAAAATTGAATTGCATTTTTAAGGTTCCAATGGAAACTTGGTGGTGTGAACTTTCATCAGTCACAAGTCTCTAATGTTGTGGTGGCCTTGCCTCCTATGCTCTTTGGGCTACATTACAAAGTTCCTTATGTTAAAAACAAACACTCCCAGGTAATATACGTCACAATGGGAGAACTGCCATTGCTAGAATTAAGAGTGGGGATGGATATTTGCCTGATGGGATGGATGACAGTTTTAAAGAGAGGACAATGATTTTAGAAAGGAGTTTTCACAGATTTCATTCACTGTGAATTGAAAAGGAGAGAATAATCACCCATTGAAAGAAGCCTCTGAAAGAAAATATGATCGGCCTCCTCACCTGTGAGCATAGATATTTCCTGCGAGTGGAAAGGAAGGATTGGTCAGAGATCTGGGGCAATAGCTGTGGTCTCTTGCGGGGTTCAGCCTGGTCTGTCCTGAAGGAGTCTAAATCAGGCTAAATCTCGATTGCTGTGGATCTGCTCTGTCTCTCCCATTCTCTTCAATGTTAATGAGGGCCTCCTCTGGCATGCGTATTTGTTTCATCTTTTACATGTTTTGCATGTTGTGTGCATTACTTTAATACTCTGATCTTCATAATTGAGGAAACATTCCCAATTTTCACCCTTTTACTCAGGGAGTCTATATATTCTCCATGTGGAACTCCATGTGTGTTAAGAGAGTCTATTGTGACTTCCAATTCTTTGTTATGTCACCTGCTAAGGGGTGGTAGAGAGTGTCTTCCCTGGAGAAATTCAATGTCTTTGACAAGTAGATGAAGGAGAACTACCTTATATACTGAACAAGTACTGAGTCCACAGAAAAAGAAAGTGGACCTTCCTTTCTTTCTGAGGTTATTCCTGGCAAACCTCACCTCTACTGTGTTACATCCAACCCTCTGAAAGCAGCCATTTGATAGGCATGCACTGGGGATTCAGTTGGTAGACCCATGGAGCCCATCCTGCCTGTCTGAACTGATATAGCACCATACAAATATGTATCCGTCCTTCTCCATGTTCCTACACTCCTTCGGCACTACTCAGCAAATGATGAGTACAATCGAGAACATGGTGTCCAACTTGTTTATTTTTTTCTTTTTCTTTTTCTTTTTAAATTTTATTTTATTAAATTTATTGGGGTGACCATGAGAGACTAGAAGACCCAATCTGCTTCTATCTGGAGCTCACATTCATTCGGTTACACTCTTTGATGAGGCACTTTTTGAAGTCAGCGCTCACAGGAACTCTGTGTCAGTTCTTCCTCCCCTTAGAAGTGGCAAGGTGATTCTTGGCAAGTCATTAAGGCTGGGCCAAATGGCCTCTGTAGTGTGAGAAAGAAGTCAGTACAGAGCACAGAGAATGGTGAAGTCACATCAGGGCACAAAGTGCAAGGGTGTCCTGGATAAGACTGTGGGCAGCAAATGGTCCAAGTCACCTATGTAGCTGAGGCCTCCTAGAGAGGGGATGATGATGTCACAGTTGTCTTTCTGTATGTGATTGGCAGGGAGCTGCTGGGCACGGATTAAATTTCTGTGCTGGGCACACAACAGAGTGTGAGTCTATGAGGAGAGTGACTTCTGTGGCTCAGCTTGGTCTATTCCTCTCGCTTAACGCCTTCATTGTCAGACCCTGCTGTGCAGTTTCCTGTTGACAGACCCTCCTGTGAAAGCAACATTGTGGTACCTTAATCTTGGACTTTTGGACAGTGAGAAATACACTCCTCTTATTGAAATCAAAGTCTATAACATTTTGATATGAAAATCGGACACTATCGGTCATGAAGGGAAAACCATAAGCACAACGAGACAATATGATACTGCTTCAATAATGCTGTGATCAACCAAAGAGAGAAGATCACATTTGCATTGACAATGTGATGTGGAAGAACTGGAATGATAACATGAATTCAGTGGAGGAATATAATGGTAAAGATACTGTGGAAAACAGTTTGTTATTTGTCAAGAATGTTGAGAATGAAAATGTCACTTAATCATAGTTATATACATAGTAGTGTTTAAACGGATTCCCAGAAACTCCTAAACAGAATTCAGAACTGCACTGTAGATAATAGTAAAAATATAGAGACACAATGTTGTGTCAACTGATGAATGCATTAGCGAAGGTGGTATATGTATAATATGAAACAGATACAATCAAAAAGGAGACAGAAGACCTGATACTGGCTACAGCAAGAAAGTAACTTGAGAAATTGCAAGAGAAAGAAGCCAGCATCGCAAGGGCACATAAAATGTCTCTCCATTAAGATAGCAGAATGACAGTGTCAAATTCATAGAGAAATAAGGCAGGTCAGTGTTTGCCATGGTGCAAGGTGTGGGCAGCGTGGATGGGAAGTGAAAGTTGTATGGCTTGGGTTTCTATTCATTGCCTAAGTCAAAAAAGTTTATTACCCATCAAAGATTGAGGTAATCACAATGGTGTTGGTATATTACAAAACTGATTTTTTTTTTAAAGTTCCAATGGCAAACACTGTAAGGGATTTACCAGTAGGGCACCACTCATACACCACAAGTCATCTAGTGAGTGGTAGACTTGCCTCCTAGACAGTTTGGGCTACATGAGAAAGCTCCTCAGTTCTAAATAGAAACACTTACAGTGAAATTTAGGTCCCAAAGTCACAAGTGCCCTTGCTAGAATTAAGTGTGGAAGTAGATATTTCCCTATGAAGTACAGTACAATTTTACAGAGAGAGCACTGATTTTTGAAAGGAGTTTTCACAGATTTCATTCACTGTGACTTGAACGGAAGAGAATCATTACACATTGAAAGAAATCTGTGAAAAAAACATGATGGGCCTCCTCACTTGTGAGCATAGATATTTCCTTCAAGTGGAAAGGAATTATTGGTGAGAAAGCCAGGGCAACAGCTGTGGTCTCTTGGGGGGTTCAAGCCTTGTTTACCCTGAAGACGTGTAGTATAAATCAGGCTAAAACTCAGATTGCTGCTGATGTGCTCTGTATCTCCCATTCTCTTCCATGTTACTGAGGGTCTCCTATGGCATACATCTCTGTTTCCTCATTTATATTTTGCGAATATTTTGTGAGTTACATTAATACTCTGATCTTCATATTTGAGGAAACATTCCCATTTTTCACACTTTTACTCATAGATTCTGTATATTTTGCAGGTGGGACTCCATGTGTGGTCAGAGAATCCATCGTGACTTCCTGTTCTTTGCTATGTCTCCTGCTTAGGGGTGGCTGAAGTGTCTTCCCCAGATAAATTCAGTGTCTTTGACAAGTAGTATATGGAGAACTACAGTATAAATTGAGCTAGCTTCTGAGCCCACACAAACAGATTGTATACCTAATTTTCTTTCTAAGATAATTTCAGGCAAACCTGATCTCTACTTAATTTAATCCAAACCTCTGAAATCAGCCATTTGATATGTATGCTTTGTGGAATAAAGATAGCAGACCCATGGAGCTCATCCTGCCTGTCAGAACTGACAGGGATCCATTCAAATGAGTATCATTCCTCTCTGTGTACCAACACTCCCTTCACACAACATAGCAAATGATGAGGACAATCAAGAACCTGATGCCCAAACTTTCCAGGTATGATAAGTGGTTCTTGTTGAAAATCACCATGAGAGACTAGAAGACCTGATCTGCTTCTATCTAGAGCTCATATTCATATGGTAACACTCTTTCATGGGGCACTTTTTGGAACAAGTTTCACACCAACTGAATGCCACTTCTTGCTCCTCTTTGAAGTGGCAAGGCGATTCCTGGCAAGAAAATATGGGTGGGCCCAAGGCATTCCGTAGTATGAGAAACATATCTCTACAGAGGACAGAGAAAGGTGAATTCAAAACAAGGTCTCCCATAAATAACCAAGGCAACAAGATAGCTCAGAAAGAAAGTGAAAAATCTCCAGAGAAGGCACTTAAAGATACAGAAATATGTGACTTAAATGACAGAGAATTCAAGATTGCAGTTCTGAAAAAACTCAACGAAATACAAGAAAACACAGATAGGCAGTTAAAGGAACTCAGAAACTCAATCAAAGAACAGCATGAGCATTTTACGAAAGAGATTGAAATCTTAAAAAAGAACCAAATAGAATTTCTGGAGATTAAGAACTCAATACAAGAAATTAAGAATGAAATAACCAGCTTAGGAAGTAGAGTTGACCAGATGGAGCAAAGAATCAGTGACATCGAAGATAGAAACCTGGAAATGACACAAATAGAAGAAAAAAGAGACTTGACACTTAAAAGAAATGAAAGAACTCTACAAGAACTTTCTGACTCCATCAGAAAGAGCAATATAAGACTAATGGGCATACCAGAAGGAGAAGAAAGAGAGAAGGGAACAGAGAATATATTCAAACAAATTGTCAATGAGAACTTCCCAAATTTGTGGACAGAACTGGACCCTCGAATCCAAGAAGCAAATAGAACACCTAGTTACCTCAATCCCAACAGGCCTTCTCCAAGGCACATTGTATTGAAGCTGTCTAAAATCAACGACAAAGAAAGAATCCTCAAGGCAGCCAGGGAAAAGAAGACGGTAACTTACAAAGGAAAGCCCATTAGATTATCATCAGATTTTTCAGCAGAAACTCTACAAGCCAGGAGGGAGTGGAACCACATATTCAAATTATTGAAAGAGAGAAACCATGAGCCAAGAATAATATATCCAGCAAAGATATCCTTTAGATATGAAGGAGGAATAAAGACCTTTCCAGACATACAGAAGCTGAGGGAATTTTCTAATACACGACCTGCACTACAAGAAATACTAAAGGAGGCTATTCGACCACCATCAACAGGGACAGTTTGTGGCAACCAAAACTCAAAAAGGGGGAGAGTAAAGGCCTGAACCGGAATCTGGGAATGGAGAAAGTAAGCATGCTGAAGAAAATGGAATACGCTAAATATCAAACTTTCTTTTACATAAATTTAAGGGTAACCACTCAAAATAAATCCAGAATTGAAATATATACTGAAATAAAAGAAGAAACAGAGGGAAACATCATAGAATACCACCACACAGAAATAATAGACAACAACAAAAAGGCAAAGAAACAATGGAGACACAATATTACCAGAAAACTAAGGATAGAATGACAGGAAATCCTCACATATGAATAATCGCCCTAAATGTAAATGGACTGAACTCACCAATAAAATGGCACAGAGTAGCAGATTGGATCAAAAAACTAAACCCAACCATATGCTGTCTCCAAGAGACACATCTCAGCTACAAGGACAAGCATAGACTCAAAGTGAAAGGGTGGAAATTGACACTCCAAGGAAATGGTGCCCAGAGAAAATCAGGTGTAGCCATAATGATATCAGATGAAACAGACTTCAAGGTGAAAAAGATAACAAGAGACAAAGATGGACATTTCATAATGGTGAAGGGGACTGTACAACAAGAAGACATAAAAGTCATCAATATTTATGCCCCCAATCAGGGAGCACCGAAATACACCAAGCAACTACTAACAGAACTAAAGGGAGAAATTGACCAAAACACAATTATACTAGGGGACTTAAATACATCATTGACAGCTATGGTTAGATCATCCAAACAGAAAATAAATAACGAAATAGTAGCCTTAAATGACACATTAGATGAAATGGACATAATTGACATTTATAGAGCACTTCATCCTAAAACATCAGACTATACATTCTTTTCTAGTGTACATGGAACATTCCCAAGGACAGACCATATATTGGGAAATAAATCAGCCTCAACAAATTAAAGAAAATTGAAATCATACCATGCATATTCTCTGATCACAAGGCTTTGAAATTGATATCAACTGTAAAAAGAAAGCGGGAAAACACACAAATACATGGAGACTAAACAACATAATTTTAAAGAAGGACTGGGTCAAAGAAGAAATTAGAGGAGAGATCAAAATATACATAGAAACAAACGACAATGAAAATACATCCTACCAAAATTTTTTCGATGCAGCGAAAGCAGTTTTAAGAGGGAAATTTATCTCATTACAGGACTATCTCAAAAAACAAGAAACTCCCAAATAAATAACCTCATGTTACACCATAAAGAACTAGAAAAAGAAGAACAAGTAAAATCCAAGGTCAGCAGAAGAAAGGAAATAACAAAAATTAGAGCAGAACTAAATGAAATAGAGAACAAAAAGACAATAGAAAAAATTAATATGACAAAGAGCTGGTTCTTTGAAAAGATTAACAAAATTGACAAACCCTTGGCTACACTTACTAAGATAAAAAGAGAGAAGACACTGATTAACAAAATCAGAAACGTAATAGGGGAAGTTCTCATGGACACCACAGAAATACAAAGGATCATCCAAGAATACTATGAAGGACTATATGCCACCAAATTCAACAACCTAGAAGAAATGGACAAGTTCTTAGAAACATATAGCCTTCCAAGGCTGAACCATGAAGAACTGGAAAATCTAAACAGACCGATCACCAGTAACGAAATTGAATCAGTCATCCAAAACCTTCCCAAAAGCAAACGTCTGGGACCAGATGGCTTCACTAGTGAATTCTACCAAACCTTCAAAGAGGATCTAATACCAATTCTGCACAAACTCTTCCAAAAATTTGAAGAAGTGACAGCACTCCCTAACTCATTTTATGAGGCCAACATTACCCTGACACCAAAACCTGGTAAGGACAGCACAAAAAAGAAAACTACAGACCAATATCTCTAATGAATACCGATGCAAAAATCCTAAATAAAATTCTAGCAAATCGAATACAACAATGCATTAAAAAGATTATTCATCACGACCAAGTGGGGTTCATCCCCGGGGCACAAGGATGGTTCAACATACGCAATTCCATCAATGTGATACATCACATAAACAAAATAAAGGACAAAAATCATATGATTATATCAACTGATGCAGAAAAAGCATTTGACAAGATACAACATCCATTTATGATTAAAGCACTTAATAAAATGGGTATAGAAGGAAAATACCTTAACATAATAAAGGCCATATATGACAAGCCCTCTGCTAATCTCATAATTAATGGAGAAAAACTGAAGCCCTTTGCTCTACGTTCAGGAACACGACAGTGATGTCCCCTATCACCTCTGCTTTTCAACATAGTGTTGGAAGTCCTTGCCAGAGCAATCAGGCAAGAGAAAGAAATAAAAGGCATCCAAATTGGGAATGAAGAAGTTAAATTATCACTATTTGCAGATGACATGATGCTATATATAGAAAACCCTAAAGACTCCACCAAAAAGCTATTAGAAACAATCAACAAATACAGTAAAGTTGCTGACTACAAAATCAACGCACAAAAGTCCACTGCCTTCCTATATACTAACAATGAAATCTCAAAAAAAGAAATACAAAAAACAATTCCTTTTGCAATTGCAGCAAAAAGAATAAAATACCTAGGAATAAACTTAACCAAGGATGTGAAAGACCTATATGCTGAAAACTATAAGACATTTTTGAAAGTAATTGAAGAAGACACAAAGAAATGGAAATACATTCTGTGCTCATGGATTGGAAGAATTAACATAGTTAAAATGGCCATATTACCCAAAGCAATATACAGATTCAACGCAATCCCCATCAAAATCCCAATGGCATATTTGAAAGAAATAGAACAAAAAAATCATCAGATTTGTTTGGAACCACA